>NC_089840.1:121177167-121485400 GCF_035609145.1 Eleutherodactylus coqui | reverse complement strand
ATGCGGCCCCTCTCAGCCCCTAGCTTCCGGGGGCGTCAAGGTACAACAGTACCAGCACTATGTTGCATATCATGACTTTACCTACACATGGATCCCAAACCTGATGTCACTGATGATTAGCTTTGCAGATATGCGATTTTGTGGGTTGTGGGGGTCACACAGCAGCGGGAGTTAATGCATTGTGTCTGTGGTACACTGGTGGTTCCAAAAATATAACCGCTGTTGGGCTGGGACCTTTAGGTGACCCATTATTAACTCCTCCTGTGCTTAATAACCGCATCATGAAAATGGAACATGCTGCAATCTTTCTGACTCACCTGTGTAAATACATCTATTGCAAATAATGGGTTGTATTCTTGTATGTCTCGCAATGCACAAAATTTGCAGCCATGTGAATGCACCCTCCCCGATTACTAGAATGAAGTTGCAGCAGTACTCAGCTAAACCATGTGGCCCTTAGGCTGCCGGTGGATTTCCATGGGGAGCTTATTACAGGCTATAGACAATACAGATAGGATGCCACCAAAATAGTAAGAATCACCGGTAGTCACTTATTAAATGTGCTCCATTACTATATTCGTCCATTCCATCAGTAAAGAACATCTAGTAGAACCTGTGATGCTGGAAGAGGAAATGTCCCCATCACATTTGGTTGGTTTGAGTATTGCCTGCATTGGCGTTTTGAATTCCTTCTTTGCAGTTGCCTCACAGCACCACCTAGTGGCTGCTAATGTAATTTGCTACATGTTGTCTGGGTGCAGTATAAAGAATACTAAAAATGAAAAACAAACAAACTATGATTTAATAGTATGTTTCCATGTATACTTTGTTCCAGGTATAACCTTGCTGCTCAGGAGCTCGTTCTTCGTACCAGAGGGGTGCGGAAGGAGAGCAGCTGGAGGCTACCCACTGGAAAGCTGGCCTCGCTAGATGATATATCTGTGTTTGTTATTCCACTGGCCGGACATGGCAGGTGAAGAAGAAACATATGCTAGATCCGGTTCTAGAGCACAAACTTGGTATATTACCTCAACAGCAGGAGGCACAGCAAGCGCTAAGCACTTTAACTTGAGACACTTTCCTCAAAGACTGTTTTGAAGCAGGAATATTTTTATTTAAATGTATGTTACAGGTATGACGACGCTTAAAGCCGGTCTTTAATAAAGACATTAAATCCCCCAAACCATTCTAATTATTACAGTGAGGAGCATGGTTAGGCTGAGGTTCACCTCTCACTGCAGATGTCAGCGGCCCGTGGACTCTCACAATATCATGTGCGCCAAGAACCAACAATTTATGTGGGGGGAGAGGGGGAGAAAAAAAAATTAATAAGCAAATTTTTTTCTTTTCTTTTCCTGCATCACCGCATGGGGAAAAAAAATTGCAGCATGTCCTATCTGTGGGCGTTGCCTTGGAACAGCTAGCATCGCCTTGCTTATTGTTTTAAATGGGCTGGCACAGCATCGCACAGCGTGTGAGGTGTACGCGAGTCTGATGCCATGTTTACCCATTGAAAACACTCCACGATTCGCCACCATAAAGGATCGCTACTTCCTTGAAGTGATGCAAGACGGTTTTAACAGTAAAACACCTCCCATCCGTGAGGACATGGCGGGTGCGATATCAGGCCATTCTCACAGAGAAATGCCGCGGTAAACTTTATACAACGCCTCCATTGATTTGATTGGGGCTTTGCTGTCTAGCACTGGAACGCCATGATTTTCGAGAGCTGTCTGCTTTATTTTGAGCATTTAAGTGCTTTTTACCGCACCCCATTACAACGCTGTACAATGAGTTTAAAAACAACGCTTAAAGTCACAGACTTAAAAAAGTACACACAGCAAAAATGTATATAACGTGCACACATGGATTGAAATTGAATGAGCCCTTAAGTACGCGGAACCCTTTTTTTTTTTCACATTTTCATTTTTTCCTACCCCCTTTTAAAGAATCCTAAGTCTTATTTATTCATTGACTTAGATGTCTGAGGGCTTGTTTTTTGCAAAAAGAGTTGTATTTCTCAATGGTGCTATTTAGTGTACCATATAATGTAGTGAAAAACATCTTAAAAATTCTAAGTGGTATGAAATGGAAAAAATGAAATTCTGCCATCTTTGGGAGCGTCTTGTTTCTACTACACACTGCAACAAAAATAATATGATAAGTTTATTTAATGGGTCAGTACAATTGATTACTATGATACCAAACTTATATAGTTTTTTTTTTTTGCTGTTCTACTTTTATTTTTTTTTCAAAGACATTTTTTTAATTATTTCCTGCCGCCATCTTCTAACAGTCATACCTTTTTTTTTTACCTTGTTGTGCGAGGGCTCGTTTTTTTGTTGGACGTCCTGTAGTTTCCGTTGGTACCATTTTGGAGAACACATGACTTTTTGATCACTTTTTATTACATTTTTTTTCTTGGAGACATGGTGACCAAAAAAAACCAAAAACAATTCTGGTGTTTTGTTTTTTTGATTACGTCCACCATGGGGAGTAAGTAATGCTTTATTTTGATAGATTGGACTTTTACAGACGCAGCGATACCATGTTTTTTTTTTAGATTTTAAATATGGCAAAAATATTAAAAATATGACTGCAGTATGATGTAATGCTATAGCATTACATTATACCATGATCTGATAGGCAGTCTATCAAGCCACGTCACAGGCACGGCTTGATAGGCATTCTGCTATGACAGCCCTGTGTCCTTTTAGAAGGCCCCCAGCTGCCATGACACCCGCACGGTAACTCACAATCCCATCACGGGGGGCCGTACGAGATCCTGCAACATTGGTTGGGGGTGTAAATGCCGCTGTCAGAATTGACTGCAGCATTTAAAGGGTTAACAGCTCCGATGAGCCACGCGGCTTATCGAAGCTGTTGCAGGCGGGTGCTGGCTGTAAGGAACAGCCAGCAGCAGTGATGTATGGAACGAGATCACCCCATGATCTGCATTCATACATACCACAAAGCTGCACAGCATAACTGTATGTCCTATAGCGTTAAAGGACATATCCAATATAAATTTTATATAGCTTTATTTATTTTAAACCTCTCCATTTTAAAGGACGGCTTATTCATTTTGTAGCTACACCCCCCCCCCCCCTGCCTCTTTCCCCTTAGATGGTCATGTGATTTCAGTTCTGACCAGTACAGATTTACTTCAGTTTCTGTGTTACTAGTCAGTTTCTTAGTCTGTTATGCGGTTACATGAACCCAAGTACAGAAACTGCCTAGAGGTTAACATGGACACTTCCACCACAGTTACGGAAGATGATTACACAGCTCCTGTCCTACAGTTGTAGTAGAGGAGAAAACAGCTCATCCTCCTAACTCTAGACTTTAGATTAATTAATTAATATAGAAGGTACTGATAATTCACATGTACCATTAGCAGAGAGAAATGGTACGTGTAGCTAATGTTGTGCTGCTGCACCATGGGATAGATGTGAAAGTGAAACCAAAAAAATTTGACCATCAAGATGGTGCCTTATAAGCAAGAGACAGGAGGCTGCAATCCACAGAGACCTCCAGAAATATTTTCGCGAAAGTACCCTCTACTAGGGAAAAAAAAGCCTTAATGCATTGTTCCAAAGTCCACACATCTCCAGTCCGCCTATCTCTTCACCCTCGTTCAGACGAGCGTGCTTTTAGCGCATTAGACACGCGCAAAGAAAGCGCTTCCATTAGAACCAATAATTTCCTATAGAAGTGTTAACATGAAGGAATTTTAGATACGCAAAATACCCGCACCTAAAAAGATAGGACATGGGACGGCAATGCTCGCATCGAAGGTCCGTGAAAAGATCGGACCTGACCTATCTTTGGTGCATGCTTTCCATAGACTCCTTTGGGAGCTGGATAACAGGCACCATGCAGCTCTCCACTGTTTGAATGGGTAATTTCACCCAAATGCTTTTTAGAGCAGTTAGGAACCAGTCTTTATGCAATAAAAGCACGCTCATCTGAACTTGTGTTAAAGTTGTGAAACCATTGTGAACTGCATCCATCATTATTTCATTAGGTAGACCTTACCCGTTGTTGGTACGACTCACTTTGCCTCAAATTCTTAAGCCTTTGTATGGATTCTATAAGGTGCTGGTCATTCTGTCAGCTGTACACTCCTATTTCCCATTCCAATGGCCCTGCATCGGTTTCAGATCTAACAACTGTACTGTCATGCTATGTAATGGCTTATTAAGCTGTACTGTAGATAATGGCCATAAAGGGATATACATGACCATGAACAATAATCAGGTAGGCCGTTATATAACCCATTTAGGACCAGCCACTGTATATACGGCGGCTGGTCCTGGGCTTAGAGGACCGCCGATAGTAAAAAATACGGCGGTGCTCTAAGTCTCCTGCTCTGCAATCAGTCAGAGGCAGGAACAGGTTATCAGCTGTTAGTGACAGCTGATAACCCGAAGCAGAAGGCAGGAGGGGTTTTTAACCCTTCCTGCCTTCTGCTTCCCCGATATACAAGTGAAAGCAAGAAGTACTTTCACTACGGGAGCCTCGGGGGGGGGGGGGTCATGTGACCTCCCGGGATTCCCTGCTATGCAGAGCTGGAGGGTCAGACTTAGACCCTGGCAGCTCTGCAGGTAACTAATGTCACCACAGGGGTTGCTTTTCCCTATAACTAGGGCTCCTATGGACGCCCTAGCTATAGTGGGAAAGTGTCAAATAAAGTTTAAAAAAAAAGTGAACGTTCCCCAGAGGTCTTATATGACGTCATGGGGGACACAGATAAAAAAACACAATTACATACATCAGTAAAATAAAACAACAGAATAAAACAACAATACATACATAAGCAAGAGAATAAGACAAAGCAGACGCCAACAAAAACTGTCGCCGTATGCGCCCTGTAAACCAAAAGCATACATACTATATATCAAAACGTTCGAAATAAATAGAGGAACCCATTTCCATACTTTATTTTAGTGGAAATATAAAAAAATTTTTAAAACTATAAATGTTAAAAAAAAAACTTTTTTTAGCATTTTACCCCCAATAAAACAAAAAAACTGGAAAAAAAAAAGTCAGTGAAAAACGGGAATTTTTCTTACCGATAATTCCCTTTCTTGAAGGCATCATGACAGCATACATCTGGAGGTTGCTCACCTGCTGACCTGATGGGACAGGAAAAGGCAGAGCATAAAAGAAACCTCCCCTCCACCAAACACCATTGTGTTCCAAATAACCACAGTGACAGAATACTTAAGCAGAAGGTGTGTTTTTATTGACATCACACACCTCAGACAAAGAAACATAAGCATACACATTACCTCATGTGTTGGACAAAATAAGGGTAACCATGTCGGTAGGGGGGGGAAAAGCCCGTATGCTGTCATGATGCCTTCAAGAAAGGGAATTATCGGTAAGAAAAATTCCCGTTTTCCCTTCGTCATCATGACAGCATACATCTGGAGGAATACCAAATAACTGGCATGGGCTTTTTTAGGGAGGGATTACCGCTTGGAGCACCTTCCTACCGAAGGTTGCGTCCTGACTACATTTAAAGTCCAGCCTGTAATGTTTAATAAAATTATGGCCAGAAGTCCCCGTGGCTGTGTTACAAATCTGCTCGATTGACGCGTGCGCTCTTTCTGCCCAAGAAGATGCCACCGCTCTCGTCGAGTGGGCCTTCAATCCTTCTGGAGGAGGGATGCCCTTGGCCTTGTAAGCTTCCTGGACCGCTCTCCTGAGCCACCGGGCGATCGCATCTTTAAAAAGCGGTCCTTCCTTTGGCCTGCCCCTGAATTTGAACGAAAAGTTTATCGGTCTTTCTGAAACTTTCCGTTGCCTCAAGGTACGCTAGTATAGCTCTTTTGACATCTAGATTATGGAGCTTCTGCTCCTTTTCGTTTTTGAAATTTTGGCAGAAGGCTGGAATAACTATTGGCTGGCCTCTGTGGAAATCTGACAAGACTTTAGGCTGAAAGGACGGGTCTAAAGAAAATACTATTTTGTCTGGGTGAATAGTCATATATGGGGCCCTTCGTGAGAGGGCCTGGATTTCACCCACGCGTCTGGCCGACGTGACTGCCACAAGGAGGGCTACCTTATACGTCAGCAAGGCGATGGATAGATCTCTAATAGGTTCAAAAAGGGAGATCGCAGAAGGCCTGAAGGACTATGGTCAGATCCCAGGGGGGTGCCGTAAGCCTTGTAAATGGATGCAATCTACTTGCCCCTCTAAGAAATCTCCTAATCCACCTGTGCTCCGCAAGCGCGAGATCAAAAAATGCCCCCAAAGCCGCAACTTGGACTTTGAGGGAATTCGGACTCAACCCTTTATCCAGGCCCGCCTGGAGAAAATCTAGGATTTTACGGATGTCTGGCTGATCTAACTGCTGGATGTCCTGGCCTATCCACTCTGAGAATTTTCCCAGACTTTGGAATAGATCCTTTTTTGTTGAGGGTTTAAGGCTCTCACTGATAGTGGAAATTACGTTAGGAGAAAGACCCTTCCCCAAGAATTTTACCCGTTCAAGATCCAGGCCGTAGGCCTGAACTTGTGAACCTCCGGGTAAAGAAGAGGGCCCTGCAGCAATAGGTCGGGTCTTGGTGGAAGGTGGAAAGGCTCTCCTACTGACAGAGATCTCAGGAGAGGAAACCAAGGTCTTTTGGGCCAATAAGGTGCTACCAGAATTACTGACATGCTTGACCGCAGTAATTTCCTTAGTAGAAGCGGAATTAATGGTAAAGGGGGAAAAGCGTACGCCAAGTCCCAAACCCAGGGGTGAGGGAGAGCGTTCGTGCCCAAGGCCTGTTTTTCCGCGCCTCGGGAAAAGAAAAGCCGGCACTTGGTATTTGCGCTTGACACAAATAGGTCTATTTCCGGTACCCCCCATTTCGTCACGAGCAGGCTGAACACCTCGGGATGGAGTTCCCACTCTCCTGGGTCCACTTTCTTCCTGCTTAGAAAGTCTGCGGCTGAATTCTCGGCTCCTTTTATGTGAAAGGCCGACAGTGAGTTGGTTGTGAGTTCCGCCCACTGAAGGATCCTTCCCGCCAACTGCTGCAGTAGAGGATTCCTGGTGGTACCCTGGTGGCGAATGAGTGACACTGTCATCATATTATCTGAAAAGATCCTCACATGCTTCATCCCTAATAGCGATTGCAGGCTATGTAGGGATTTCCACACCGCATTAAGTTCTCTAAAATTAGACGAACCAGATCTCTCGATTGTCTGGTCGAGTGAGGACTGTAACTTGTCCCAATCCTGAAGGATTAGTGACTGGAGACCGCGACTATGGAACTGAGCCCAGGGAACCACGCCAATACACGAAGTCATTAGCCCCAGGATCCGCATTGCGTCTCTTACTGTTACTCTAGATTTTTTATAGAGAGTGGAGCATTCCTCTAAAATATGCTGTTTCCTTAGAGGAGGAAGGGATGAATTTTGAAGACTGGAATCCAGAATGACTCCCAGGAATTTTTTCCCGGTTTCTGGTTCCATGTTGGATTTTAGATCATTAATAATCCAACCCAGGTCCTTAAACAGTTGAAGTGTGGAACCCAAGTGTGACCTCAGAATAGTCGGGGAATCTGCCACCAACAGGAAGTCGTCCAAGTAGGGGACGATAATAATCCCACGATTGCGCAAAAAGGCATCCATTTCTATCACCACCTTGGAAAAAATTCGCGGCGCGGAGGAAATTCCAAATGGGAGGCAAATAAACTGAAAGTGACAGATTTCCCCTTCCATTCTCAGCGCAAACCTCAGGAACTTTTGTGCGTTGGTGTAAATAGGGATGTGAAAGTAAGCATCCTTTAGGTCAATTGTAGCCATTACATTATCCCTGGCAATTAGGGGAGTTGCAGTTCTGATAGTCTCCATTTTAAATTTTCTATACTCAATGAATTTATTCAATTCTTTGAGGTTAATTATTGTGCGGTGGGAGCCATCTGGCTTGGGAACCAGAAAAAGGGGGGAATAAAATCCCTTCCCCTGTTCCTTTTTGGGGACGGGGATAACCGCGCCGAGATCCAGCAGGTTCTGTACACCTCTCAACAGAGCCTGCTCTAGGGCTGGAGACTGGATTGGGGTTACAATAAATCTGTCAGGGGGGCGAGATTCTAGTTTGATCTTGTACCCCTCCGCCACCAGGTGTAGCACCCACTCGCAAGTCGTTATATTACGCCAACTAGTGGCAAAACGAGCCAGTCTACCGCCCACCGGGCACGAAGATGCGGCTGAGGGACGATAATAAGAGTCTTACCCCTTCCACCCTTCGGATAAGACCATCTTCCGGTCTTCCCTTTCCCAGCGTATGTAGACGAGGGACGAGGAGTGAAGGGTCTTTTGGGTGGTCTGATGGCTGGCAGTCCCTGGTTCTTGTCAGCTGCTTTTTCCAGCAGGCGATCCAGGTCCGGTCAAAAAATGCGTGCACCCCGAAAGGGTAGGGCACACAGCTTATTTTTGGATGTTAAGTCCCCCGACCACTCCTTTACCCAGACTGCCCTTCTGGGGTGTTGGATAGGGCTGCCGTGCGAGCCCCGAAGCGGACCGTTTCCATAGAGGCATCCGCCAGAAACCCCGTTGCCATCTGTAGCAGAGGGATCAACTCTTCCCTGGAGGCTTTTTGGTCGATTAGGGACACAAGCTGATTCTGCCAGACCGCCATGGAGCGAGCCACCGAAGTGGCCGCGATATTGGATTTTATAATAAGGCTGGACGTGGACCAGGCCTTGCGCATGGTCATGTCCACTTTATTATCCAAGGAGTCCTTTAAGTGGGACATATCTTCAAATGGTAATCCAGACTTCCTGGACACCATAGCGATAGCCGCATCTACTTTCGGCATTTCGTCCAGAAACGCCACCTCGCCACTCGTTCAGGATTAGTTGTTTAAGTGTGGCATTTACGGGAAACGAAGATTTCCGTTGTGGAAGCAATCCCGCAAACATATCGTTTTGTGCTGTGCGGGGTTGCTGCACATCTTCCTCCACCTGCATGGTTCTACGTACAGCTTTTAAAAGTTGGATCCATGTCAGCGGTGGAAAAAAGGTACTTTTTCTCCTCCTGCAACACTTCCCCAAGATTATCATACTCCAAATCTTCCGCCATGTCAGAGTCGGACTCTGACACAGCCGGAGCAGACCTTCGTGTAACCCCTGAGGGCCCAGGTTGGAGGTCCGAGAGGGAGGACTGAACTTCTTCCCGGACGACCGACCGAATTTCGGACATGAGGGAAGATTTTTCCTCCTGCAGAATTTTTGCAGAACAAACGGCACATAATGTTTTGGTGTAGGAGTCGTCGAGTTTGGCCAAGCACACTGGACACTTTATACTCCTTCTCCTAGCCTCCCTAGGTTTTTGAGTATCCCTGTCCTGAAATGACGAGGAAGAACTCTGTTAGTAAGGAAGTGTATGTAGTGCAGGTGTCTGTAGGTTGGCCCACTGGACCACTTACAGTTTGGAGATTCTCTGGGTCCTCTCTGGCCGACATCCTGCGCTTGCTTGTGGGATCAACTCCTGTACTTAGGATCGATTCCCGGCGTGAAGAAACACCAGCTGCTTCCCTGGTGTGGAGGAGCTTTAAAAATTTGAATCCGGCGCCAGCCGCGCTAAGCCACGCCCACTTTCACGCTAGGCCACGCCCCCTTGTGGAGCGTCTGACGTCACCGCGTCACTCCCGGAGCTCCGCTGAGGCCACGCCCCCTTGAGGAACGCTGCTGCTCGGCCCTGGACCCAGAGATGGCGGCCGCCGCCGAAATGACGGCCGCAGTGGTGCCGGAAAGCCCGTACTTGGACCCAGGCCCCTGGAACCTCCGGCATGGGACAGCATCGCTGGAGCCGGAGATGGCGGCCGCCGCCTGAAATGACGGCCGCAGTGGTGCCGGCAGCCCGTACTTGGACCCCGGCCCACGCAGTCCCCGGAAAGCGCCCAACTGGGGTCCTTCCCACTGGGGTTGCCAGGGCTGCCCGAAGAAAAACGCCGCCGCTTCGCCGGTAAGTCCTCCTCCGGCATGGGACAGCGTCGCTGGAGCTCTGCCGTTGCTGTCCTGAAGGGACAGGAAAAACACTGGTGTTTGGTGGAGGGGAGGTTTCTTTTATGCTCTGCCTTTTCCTGTCCCATCAGGTCAGCAGGTGAGCAACCTCCAGATGTATGCTGTCATGATGACGAAGGGAAAAGATATTTTAAAAAATAGTCCTATATGTCACGGGAAAAAAAATGCAGCAAAAATTATTTTGGTAGCTAAAGGAAAAAAAATGGAGCAGTAAAACCGCCACATGGGTAAAATCCCTAAAAAGTGTCTGGTCCTTAAGGTACAAAACAACCTGGTCCTTAAGGGGTTAAACAAGGTTTTCTTGGTCTCCTGGGAACTGCCATTTCCAGTGAAATTACCAAAACAAGCTTGAACTGTGCGGGTTTAAAATGGTTATCTGGGCCATAGTGATAGCCCATCCTTACCATAGGTCATGTGAGATGGATGGGGTCCGACGTCCCCAACTAATCAGCTGATTGAAGGTCATAGCACTCCAGCCTCTTCGTTGTATACATGGCACAGTGCCATGCATCATGTGGCAGCATTGCCTGGGCTTGCAGATCAGTCCTGCACAAAGGCCTTGTGACCACTGAACATGAGGTTGCAGGCCCGAGGAAGAGCCTCTTCCAATAGGCTTCAGGAAGTCGACCACCAATTGATTGGGTAAAAATGTTAAAAAAATAAAAGTTTTTTAGATTTTTACCCCCAATAAAACACAAAAAGGTGGTCAGTGAAAAAAAAAGATAAACACTACCCCAATATGTCACAAAGTGAAGAAAAAAAAACTGCAGCCAAAATTTTGGTAGGTGGAGGGAAAAATAATAATAGGGCAGTAAAAATCACATGGGTAAAATCCCTAAAAAACAAAACAAAAAGAAGTCACGCTCCCCTGTTCGTTCCCCAGCTATCTAGCACTGCAGCTCCAACGGCTCTTCCGGCCTTTGCTTACAAATAGCTAGCACTAGAGATGAGCGAACGTACTCGTCCGAGATTGATACTCGTTCGAGTATTAGCGTGTTCGAGATGCTCGTTACTCGTAACGAGTACCACGCGATGTTCGAGTTACTTTCACTTTCATCTCTGAGATGTTAGCGCACTTTTCTGGCCAATTGAAAGACAGGGAAGGCATTACAACTTCCCCCTGCGACATTCAAGCCCTATACCACCCCCTGCAGTGAGTGGCTGGCGAGATCAGGTGTCACCCGAGTATAAAAATCGGCCCCTCCCGCGGCTCGCCACAGATGCATTCTGACATAGCTGAGGGACAGTGCTATCGTGTTGGAGCTGCTGTAGGGAGAGTGTTAGGAGTTATTGTAGGCTTCAAGAACCCCAACGGTCCTTCTTAGGGCCACATCTAACCGTGTGCAGTAGTGTGGAGGCTGCTTTTTGCAGTGTTGCACATTTTTTTTTTGTTGGTATATCGGCCGTGCAGAGCATTGCGCCCTGCAGTAATACTCCAGGGACAGAAGTGCTTAGGCAGGGAGAGCGTTAGGAGTATTTTAGGCTTCCAGAACCCCAACGGTCCTTCTTAGGGCCACATCTAACCGTGTGCAGTACTGTGGAGCCTGCTTTTTGCAGTGTTGCAAATTTTTTTTTTTTGGTATATCGGCCGTGCAGAGCATTGCGCCCTGCAGTAATACTCCAGGGACAGAAGTGTGGAGGCAGGGACAGAAGACATATATTATTGATTGAATATAGGCAGTGGGCCTTTTCTAAAAAATATTGTGCAAAAAATCTATTTGGCCTGCCTGTCACTGTGCTCAGTGTTCTGGGTCTGTGTGTGTTGGGTGTAGTAGTTCTACAAAATCATACGCAGCCAGCTAAGTGTTACAGCAGTCTTGTGCCAAATTATTTCCTGGCTCTGTCTGGGCTCTGAAATCACCGCTGTGTTGCAGTTAACAGTGCAACACTCTGCAGTTCTGTGACACACTCCAGGGACAGAAGTGTGGAGGCAGGGACAGAAGACATATATTATTGATTGAATATAGGCAGTGGGCCTTTTCTAAAAAATATTGGGCAAAAAATCTATTTGGCCTGCCTGTCACTGTGCTCAGTGTTCTGGGTCTGTGTGTGCTGGGTGTAGTAGTTCTACAAAATCATACGCAGCCAGCTAAGTGTTACAGCAGGCTTGCGCCAAATTATTTCCTGGCGTTCCGTAAGCGAAGTCAGCCTCCAACCACAGGCCAATAAGTGGCACATTTAATTACAGCGTTCTGTTTCTGCACTACTGGTAATACACCATGCTGAGGGGTAGGGGTAGGCCTATAGGACGTGGACGCAGGCGAGGACGCGGAGGCCCAAGTCAGGGTGTGGGCACAGGCCGAGCCAGTGCGGTGGCCAGGGGTAGAGGCAGGGCCAGACCGAATAATCCACCAACTGGTTCCCAAAGCGCCCCCTCGCGCCATGCCACCCTGCAGAGGTCAAGGTGCTCTACGGTGTGGCAGTTTTTCACAGAGACGCCTGACGACCGACGAACAGTGGTGTGCAACCTTTGTCGCGCCAAGATCAGCTGGGGAGGCACCACCACCAGCATGCGCAGGCATATGATGGCCAAGCACCCCACAAGGTGGGACGATGCCCGTTCACCGCCTCCGGTTTGCACCACTGCCTCTCCCCCTGTGCCCCAACCTGCCACTGAGATCCAACCCCCTTCTGAGGACACAGGCAGTACCGTCTCCTGGCCTGCACCCACACCCTCACCTCCGCTGTCCTCAGCCCCATCCAGCAATGTCTCTCAGCGCAGCGTCCAGACATCGCTAGCCCACTGTTTGAGCGCAAGCGCAAGTACGACGCCACGCACCCGCACGCTCAAGCGTTAAACGTGCACATTGCCAAATTAATCAGCCTAGAGATGCTGCCGTATAGGCTTGTGGAAACGGAGGCTTTCAAAAGCATAATGGCGGCGGCGGCCCCGCGCTACTCGGTTCCCAGTCGCCACTACTTTTCCCGATGTGCCGTCCCAGGCCTGCACGACCACGTCTCCCGCAACATTGTACGCGCCCTCACCAACGCGGTTACTGCCAAGGTCCACTTAACAACAGACACGTGGACAAGCACAGGCGGGCAGGGCCACTATATCTCCCTGACGGCACATTGGGTGAATTTAGTGGAGGCTGGGACAGAGTCAGAGCCTGGGACCGCTCACGTCCTACCCACCCCCCGAATTGCGTGCCCCAGCTCGGTGGTGGTATCTGCAGGGGTGTATGCTTCCTCCACTAAACCACCCTCCTCCTCCTCCTACGCAACCTCTGTCTCGCAATCA
This sequence comes from Eleutherodactylus coqui, assembly GCF_035609145.1. NCBI lineage: Eukaryota > Metazoa > Chordata > Amphibia > Anura > Eleutherodactylidae > Eleutherodactylus > Eleutherodactylus coqui. Next base: position 121,472,133 of record NC_089840.1, on the reverse strand, counting down.
AGATGTGTCAGCAGCAGCACGTCGCCAGCAGTCGGTGTCACGCGGCGTGGCAGCACAGCGGTGGGCAAGCGTCAGCAGGCCGTGCTGAAACTACTCAGCTTAGGAGAGAAGAGGCACACGGCCCACGAACTGCTGCAGGGTCTGACAGAGCAGACCGACCGCTGGCTTGCGCCGCTGAGCCTCCAACCGGGCATGGTCGTGTGTGACAACGGCCGTAACCTGGTGGCGGCTCTGCAGCTCGGCAGCCTCACGCACGTGCCATGCCTGGCCCATGTCTTTAATTTGGTGGTTCAGCGCTTTCTGAAAAGCTACCCACACTTGTCATACCTGCTCGGAAAGGTGCGCCAGCTCTGCGCACATTTCCGCAAATCCCACACGCGCGCTGCCACCCTGCGGACACTGCAACATCGGTTTAATCTGCCAGTGCACCGACTGCTGTGCGACGTGCCCACACAGTGGAACTCTACGCTCCACATGTTGGCCAGACTCTATGAGCAGCGTAGAGCTATAGTGGAATACCAACTCCAACATGGGCGGCGCAGTGGGAGTCAGCCTCCTCAATTATTTACAGAAGAGTGGGCCTGGTTGGCAGACATCTGCCAGGTCCTTGGAAACTTTGAGGAGTCTACCCAGATGGTGAGCGGGGATGCTGCAATCATTAGCGTCACCATTCCTCTGCTATGCCTCTTGAGAAGTTCCCTGCAAAGCATAAAGGCAGACGCTTTGGAATCAGAAACGGAGGCGGGGGAAGACAGTATGCTGCTGGATAATCAGAGCAACCTCATGTCTATATCTCAGCGCGTTGAGGAGGAGGGGGAGGAGCATGAGGAGGAGGGGGAAGAGACAGCTTGGCCCACTGCTGAGGGGACAGATGCTGCTTGCCTGTCATCCTTTCAGCGTGTATGGCCAGAGGAGGAGGAGGAGGGGGAGGAGCATGAGGAGGAGGGGGAAGAGACAGCTTGGCCCACTGCTGAGGGTACAGATGCAGCTTGCCTGTCATCCTTTCAGCGTGTATGGCCAGAGGAGGAGGAGGATCCTGAAAGTGATCTTCCTAGTGAGGACAGCCATGTGTTGCGTACAGGTACCCTGGCACACATGGCTGACTTCATGTTAGGATGCCTTTCTCGTGACCCTCGCGTTACACACATTCTGGCCACTACGGATTACTGGGTGTACACACTGCTCGACCCACGGTATAAGGAGAGCCTTTCCACTCTCATTCCCGAAGAGGAAAGGGGTTCGAGAATGATGCTATACCACAGGGCGCTGGTGGACAAACTGATGGTAAACTTCCCATCCGACAGCGCTAGTGGCCGAAGGCGCATTTCCGCGGCCCAGGTAGCAGGGGAGGCGCAGAGATCAGGCAGCATGTACAGCGCAGGCAGGGGAACACTCTCTAAGGCCTTTGACAGCTTTATGACTCCCCAGCAAGACTGTGTCACCGGTCCCCAGTCAAGGCTGAGTTGGCGGGAGCACTGTAAAAGGATGGTGAGGGAGTACGTAGCCGATCGCACGACCGTCCTCGTTAACGCCTCTGCCCCCTACAACTACTGGGTGTTGAAGCTGGACACGTGGCCTGAACTCGCGCTGTATGCCCTGGAGGTGCTTGCTTGTCCTGCGGCTAGCGTCTTGTCAGAGAGTGTGTTTAGTGTGGCTGGGGGAATCATCACGGATAAGCGTACCCACCTGTCAACCGACAGTGCCGACAGGCTTACACTCATCAAGATGAACAAAGCCTGGATTTCCCCAGACTTCTCTTCTCCACCAGCGATACCTAAACAATACGTAGGCTGCACACGCGGATGGAAGCATCGTTCTCTATCACCATCCAAAACTGGGACCTTTTTGCTTCATCAATCTGTGTATAATATTCCTCCTCCTCCTCCTGCTCCTCCTCCTGAAACCTGACGTAATCACGCCGAACGGGCAATTTTTCTTAGGCCCACAAGGCTCAGTCATATAATTTTTCTAAACAATTTTTATACGTTTCAATGCTCATTAAAGCGTTGAAACTTTCACCTCAACCAATTTTTATTTTAACTGGGCTGCCTCCAGGCCTAGTTACCAATTAAGCCACATTAACCAAAGCGATTAATGGGTTTCACCTGCCCTCTTGGTTGGGCATGGGCAATTTTTCTCAGGTACATTAGTACTGTTGGTACACCAATTTTTGGGGGCCCTCGCCTACAGTGTAATCCAATTAATTTTTAGCCCACCTGCATTACAGCTGACGTTACATCAGCTGTGTTGGGCACTGCAATGGGATATATTTATGTACCGCCGGTGGGTTCCAGGGAGCCACCCATGCTGTGGGTCCACAGGGAGTTGTAACTGCACCTGTCCACTTCTAAAGAACCCCAGTCTGACTTGGGCATGCAGTGTGGGCCGAAGCCCACCTGCATTAAACATGACATTATTATCTCAGCTGTGATGGGCAATGCAATGGGATATATTTATGTACCGCCGGTGGGTTCCAGGGAGCCACCCATGCTGTGGGTCCACACGGAGTTGTAAATGCATCTGTCCACTTCTAAAGAACCCCAGTCTGACTGGGGCATGCAGTGTGGGCCGAAGCCCACCTGCATTTCATCTGACGTTAGCTCTGCTGTCCAGGGCACTGCAATGGGATACATTTATGTACAGCCGGTGGGTTCCAGGGAGCCACCCATGCTGTGGGTGCACACGGAATTCCCATTGCGGAGTTGTACCTGCCTGTGACTATTTATAAAAAAACACGGTCTGACTGGGGCATGCAGACACCTTGACAGAATGAATAGTGTGTGGCACATAGGTTCCCCATTGCTATGCCCACGTGTGCAGCTCCAGATGGAGGTGGCACAGGATTGGATTTCTCATTGCTTCTGTACAGCATTGTGGACTATCGCCCCGCCCCTTTTAAAGAGGGTCGCTGCCTATCCGTGCCAACCCTCTGCAGTGTGTGCCTGCTTTTCCTCTGGCAGATGCACTTATAAATAGACATGAGGGTGGCGTGGCATGAGGGCAGCTGAAGGCTGCGCAGGGACAGTTTGGTGTGCGCTGTGGACACTGGGTCATGCGGGGGGGGGGGGGGTGTTGTTCAGCATGTAACCCAGGAGAAGTGGCAACGGAGTGTCATGCAGGCAGTGATTGTGCTTTGTTGGAGGTAGTGTGGTGCCGAATCTTTAGGGACGAGCGGGGAGATACTCGGCTAAGGCACATTACTCGAGCGAGTAGTGCCTTAGCGAGTATACTCGACCATCCCTAGTAGCAATCCATTGCTTCTCCGCAAAAGGGTAATCTGCAGATCTGTAACTCCACCGCAGGACTACTGTCCACTGTGAGGGACTGCGGATTGTTTATAGCCCCCTTACACTTACATTGTACTCTACTTTGTTAGAGAATTTCACCTTTATCCTAATAATCTTCAGGCAAAGCCAAGAAATATATGACATCTGCGAGGCATCTTGATGGAACACCGTACACGAAGATGGGCTTTCAGTTATTAAGAATACTGAGAATAGCAAACCCTCTGCAAGAACTAAGGAAACACATTGCGAAAAGACAGAATTTTCATTAAATTACTTTGTTGCCAAACACACACATCTGACATCTATAAAAGTTAAAGAGACTCAGTCACCAATATTTGTCCCCCCCTCTCTGAGGGCAGCACAAGGTAGTGACAGTCACACTGATTACAGTGATGTCTGCTGGGTGAATCTCTGCAGGAGTTTTGTAGAAACTTGCCCTTTATTAGTACCGTAGCAGCGAATGCATAGAGGACTACTTACAGTAGGCCTGGATATTCATGAGCTGCAGGCTAGCTCCACCTTTCCATCCTCCAGCCAATAATTAACAGCCGTCTGCCTGTTATTGTGACTAGATGGAGAGCTGCCAACCATTGGCCACAGTGTGGGGTGGGTGTGGCTAGTATGCAGCTCATGAATATGCAGGACTAGTTCTAGGTCTGTTTGCTAATAATTAAATGCAAGTTTCTCCAAAACTACTGCACAGATCCACACAGCAGACATGTGAACGGCACTACCTTACGGTGCGCTCAGTGGGGGCTGCAAAATTATGATTCTATTGTCTCTTTAAAAGCACATTCAAAAAAAAAAAATGCAGCAGTACAACAAATGCAAAAAAGGGAGAAAACCGGCCATCTCTACAGACCCATGTTTTGTCATTACAGTACCATTCAACATCATCCAAGCCTACTTGACCAAAATCCCCTTCATAGAAATACAGACAGTGGGGTAGATTTATGGTCACCAATCACAACATGGTTTGCAATATACAAGAGCAAAATAGAATAGCTGCTCTAGGATTGATTATACTCCCCTCTCCTCAGACCTCCAAAGCGGCTCACACTGACCTTGCTTCCAGGTAGACAGTTAGGCAGAAGCACATGACCATGACAGCCAATCAGAGGCTGCAGTATCACCGTCTGCACTCCGGTCACCAGCGCTCATATCTTGAGCGCCATGATGCCAGGAGTTTGGGGTCATGACGTTGCGGCCTTCAGTTGGCCGGAAGTATGTGACTGCTACGTTTGGCCGGTCTAGCCAGAAGCCATCACTGGGGCAATGTGAGCCACTCAGTTCCACTTCGTGGGGCTGAGAAGAGGATGTTTTTATTTTATAACAGGCTCAGCTGCAGCATTTTTATGGCGATGATAAAAACCCCTTTAATACATAATGTAAAGCAGTTTATGCTGCACCATCAATCTTTCATCAGAGAACTGCAACAGGAGAAACAGCAGAGAACACGAGTCACGTGGGAAGATGTTCTGCACTGAACTGCATAGCACAACACTTAAATGGTATATATGGTGTTTACAGGACAGTTTAAGACCATAATTGTCAGCATTTTATTGAGGGTTAAGGTTTTGCAGCTGGAAATTAATATGTGAATTAACCACCACTAGGAGGCAGCATAAACACATTTATACAACTGCAGTACTCAGCATTGCAGGCATACATTAAGGGGGGGAAACAACAACTGAAGAGTATAAAAGCAAATTCAGCAGTTAACCAACATGGGGTAAAATGCCAGTCTTATTTTATACTAATGGCTATGCCCTGACTTGGCCGATAATCCGTATGAATCAGAAAAGCGATTGTGTGTCACATGTCTATTCTCTGCTATTCAGTGGAATATAAATTGACCATTTAAAAGTGCCCATGAGGTGGTTTGCATCAGAATATACTTTGACTATTTCCTCAAGGTCAGTTAAATTAAAATACATACATCATCAGCGGAATGAAGTTGCAAGAATCCTTTGGAATTACCTGAATTCCTGCACAGATTACAAATAAAATGCAGATTATGTAAGTGTATCGACGCTGAATATTATCTACCCATCGATATGATTGAAATTGGCGGTTTGGCTTGATGTTTAGTGGGTGTGGCAAGCTTCCAAATGACTTTTCAGAATAAGCAGTCATTTGTGTGAGCGTGACGAATGCCATTTCTGGCCATTATATGGCGTGTAGTCTGCATGTTTCATCATTTTCTCCTCTGCAGGCTGTATATCTAATTCCCAGTGTTCTCTGGGTGGAGACTGCTGCTACAATGTCTACACTGCACATGAAAAAAAAAAGAGCAGATTCTGCTCCTATAGCATACACCCATATGAATAATATCATTTAGAACAGTTTACAGCAAGAATGAGCATTGTATCTCGAAACAGTAAAAAAAAAAACAAAAAAAACAACCATTAGCTCCAACAGCAGTGTGCACGATTTTTTCTTTTTCTTCCTTGCCTATGGGCAGCAAGTGACATCACGCTCCTTCACTTCCTACTATCCATCTTGATACCTCTGTTACTAGAGACAGACTTCAGCTGAGAACAAGCAGTGGACAGCAGATAAGGAGAGAGTCCTGGTGTTGAGCACTTTATAACAATTTCTCAAAGCAAATCATTTTAGGCAATTTAAAGGGTCTGTTTTTTTGCATAAAAAAAAAAAAACAAACAGCTAAGCATGAGAACACAGAAAGAAGGAAGAAGACAGCCCCCAGGTACACAGCTTAACAGCTCTGTCCCCTAAAAGTCAGGTGACTGCTGCAGCCAGTCAGAGGCCATGGCGTCACCGTCCCAAACTCCTAACGGCATGGTGCCTGGAATACGAGCGTTAGTGTCAGGAGTCTGGAAAGCGCCGCTGCTGCGCCTGACTGGTCGCAGCAGCCACGTGACTTCCTGCGGACGTCTACGCCAGGAATGGGCTGAAGGAGTCTGGAGAAAGGGAAGTATATCCTCTTATTTATCCCATACCCAGCTGTTAATTTTCTTTGTAATGACACAAACCCTTAAAGTGATGTGCACTTTTACTAGTTCTCACATAAGCACAAGTCGTTGAAAAGTAAATGCCCAATTTAAAAGCGGTCGTCATTAGGGGAAAGGGGAAAAAATAAAAAAAAAAATTAAAAAAATCAATACTTACCTATTCCTTCCCAGGCCATCTTCTCCTGGCTCTTGCAGTCCCCTGGGTCACCTCACCACAGGTCGACCAATTCTTCCGGTGATGAAGCGTTCACAGCCTAGCAGGGAATGCCGAGCTATTGCCAAGACTGCGCTGTCTCTCTGCAATAGTATATGAACACTCGTGGCAAGACCACACGCATGAGCAGTCTCTGCAATAGATCAACATTCCTTGCTAGGCAGTGAATACTACGTCACTAGTTACATAACCTACACTGACCTGCAGGAAGAAGAATGCAGACAATGGACGCTCCAAAACAAGAGGTAGAGGATCCAGCTGGCTGTAGCTGAGGTGACCCGGGGGACTGGAGAAGATCAGCAAGGAGAAGATGTGGTAAGAAGACTCCCTGGAAACTTTTTTTTCTCAGTGACAAAAACCTTTTTGAAAGAACCCTTCCCCTTCCGTCAGGTTTATTTCTCCACAACCCTGTATTGTCACAAGCTTATGTTAACTAATATTCCACAGCTTCAGCCATAAGCTACTCGCTTACCACGTTCAGTAAGGCTGCTTTCACACAGGCGTCAAAATCGTGCAGGATTTGTGCATTGTGAGACGTACAAATATGAAACCCATCCTTTCAAACCAGGGTTATACACATGAGCAATGTTTTCCTCCATGGCGATGCATCGCACAGCTTATTGTTTTCAACCCGGCCGCCGGCAGCATTGCACCACTTGCTCTGTGCACGCAATGCAAGGTCTCCCATTGAAAACACGAGAAACTCTACAATTCCTTCTTCTCCGAAGTGATTGAGGCCGTTTTGACATGAAGATGCCTTGCATCCTTGGGGAATTCACATGGTGGGGAGCGCGATACGGGGATGGGAGTCTCAGTCCCATATCACGCTTGCACCTGTGAAGTTAGTCTAAGGGTGAGGAAGAATATTACTAAACATTATCAAACACTCATGAAGTAGTAGTGCGTTCACCCTGGATTGATTTTCGAGGTCAGGTCGTGGCATGAAGCTACTGACTGATATAGAGGCTCTGTTTTCTGCTTTAAACATGAAGGAAGTCAATACAAGCAAATGCATCCACCTAATCCTGGATAAGAGACTTCCTGGTGATACCGGGAGTGGATCAAGATTCATTTGGATTGAAATTCAAAGTATATATTACCCTTTCCAATCCAGTTGCCCCACCACCCGTACACTACAGTTCTTATTTATTTTGGGTGGGAAAGCACATTGTTGATTCCTCGAAATTACTGAACAGAAACACCTAAACACGATGTCAATGATTTTATTAGCAATTTTTTGAAAATTAAAACATGAGTTATGACTGTTTCACATCGGGAAGATAATATAATAATCTTTATTTGTATAGCGCCAACTTATTCCGCAGCTCTTTCAGGCATGGATAAATGCAAAACAATACAACAATTACAACGTGAGGTACATTCAGTTTGAAACAATTGGGGTGGGGGGTGGTACAGAAGGTACAAGGGGGAAGCAAGACATGGGGGAACACAGGAAGTAGGGACTTTCATGTGGAAATCAGTTATTAGAAAGCAAACGGGGTGGGGCAGTAAGGAGGTGCAGGGCTAGAGGTCATATGTAGAGATGAGCGAACGTGTCCGTAACGGACACATCCGCACCCGGACACCGGCTTTAGCGAACACTGGAGTGTTCGCGCGTAAGTGTCCGGGTGCCGCCGGGGGGCGGGGAGATGCGCGGCGGCGCGGGCGGCAGTAGCGGGGAACAGGGGGGAGCCCTCTCTCTCTCCCTCTCCCCCCCGCTCCCCGCCGCACCCCCCCGCGCTGCCACGGCGGCCCCCGAACTTTTTCGCCCGAACACCGAGGTGTTCGCAAAGTTCGGTGTTCGGGCGAAAAAGGGGCGGGGCCGAACGTGTTCGCTCATCTCTAGTCATATGTGATCGGCAGGGTGGAAGGTGTGGGGAGCCATAGGGAGGGGCAGGGGACTAAGTCAGGAGATTTGGTATGCTTCCCTGAAGAGGTGCGTTTTTAAGGCACGTCTGAAATACTGTGCATAGGGAATTGTCCAGATGCCTTGGGGTACAGCGTTCCAGAGGATGGGTGCTGCTCTGGTGAAGTCCTGGAGATGAGCAAGTGAGGTTCGTATTAGAGGGGTGTTTAGTCTGAGTGTGTTAGCGGATCGGAGTGAGCGAGCTGGGTGGTGTACTGACAGTAGGGAGGCGATGTATGCTGATGCAGCTCCATGCAGAGCTTTATGGGTGAGGTAGAGGAGTTTAAATTTAGTTCTGCAGTGAATGAGCAGCCAATGCAGAGACTGGCATAGTGCAGAGGCATCTGAGTATTGGCTGGGTAGAAAAATTAGCCTATCTGCCGCATTTAGTATGGATTGGAGTGGAGTGAGTCTGGTGCAGGGAAGGCCGATGAGTAGCGAGTTGCAGTAGTCAAGTTGGGAGTGGATGAGGGCGACCACAAGAGTCTTTAGCGTGTCTGTGGTGAGGAATGGCTGTATTTTAGCAATATTTCTGAAGTGCACGTGGCATGTTTGGGCCAGAGATTGGATATGGGGGGGGGGGGGGGGGGGGTAAAGGAGAGGTCAGAGTCCAATGTGACCCCAAGATCATTTATAAGAAGCCTGTAAATATATGTATTACATGCATTTATAGAATAAGACTAATTTCTAATTTCTCTAATGATAGATAGCCATCTACCTCTGTAATACAGTGCAATATAGAAGCATCCTATAACAGCGTGTATAGAACAGGTGCCTAAAACTATGCAGAGGACAGCCCCGACATCGGAGGTCTCTTCTGCATATGCATGTTACAGTAATATACATATGCAGAAGAGAGCTACGATGTTGGGGCTGTCCTCTGCATAGCATTAGAAACGTGTCGGACCTCGCCAGGCATGGGAGCTATGCAGGGAAATCTCAATGTCAAACGAGGTCCAACACTGGATTGGAAAGGGTTAAGAAGACAAAATGTTACTTTATTACAAAACAACATTTACCGCATCCCATCAATGAAATCCTGGTGATTCAGCTGCAATTTACCTAGATCTTCAATGATGATGGACGCCGTTTGCTCATTCCTGAAGAGTTTTCCCACATCTGGCAAGGCAGTAGTTTGTCTAGTTATCTCCATGGGCAAACACCACTGCCCCCTAACTACACAAACTACTACCTCAGTCAGACATGAGGATTACCGGTCGTCTTCATGTACGTATTCTGGATCTGCAGAAGAGAAAAACAATAGTATAAAGACCATACATATATAGATCCAATATACTGTACGACCAATCGTACAGGGGGAAGATTTGGGAAGATGAAGCCCTGGTCAGAAACCATGTGCCATGCAGGGCATCAACGCCAGCTATTCTGCCTCAATTCCTTATTACGGGCATGAGAAGAGACGGCTGGAGCAGCTCCTACCAAGGATGTGATCCAGATAGCAAGAGCAGTCTTTCTACAATGGTTGATAAGTGGAATGGTAATTGGACTGGCAGCATCGTCGGTAATGGGGCATAGAAATGCTTAATCATAAGAAAGGAGAAAACGAAGGACTGTAGGCGCAACCCTCGTAACATAAAGCACATTAAGGCAGAGGGGTTAATCCAATTCTTCTTTATTAGTTAATATCCAGCACATGAACGCACTTCGGGAACACAGCCCCTTCTTCAGAGATAGTTGGAAAGAGTATTTATCCCGAGGAGCTGCGAGCACAGACAAATATTCTTTCTAGCCATCTCTGAAGAAGGGGGCACGTCCCCGAAGCGCGTTCATGTGCTGGTTACTAATTAAGAAGAATTGGGTTAACCCCTTTACATCACAAGGGTGGCGCTTATGGCCCTACGTTTTTTTTTTTTTATGATTAAGGCCGGTTACACACAGGTGGATTCCAATTGCAGAAACCACGGCAAAACACAGGCATTGAAAAGCACGCAAATTCTCTTTTCCACTCACACTCGTGGATATAAATTGCTTATTCCACGAGCGGAGGAAAAATAAAACCAAAACAAATCACAACATGCTCCATTATGCCACAGATTCTGCGCGGACGGCCTCCATTTAAGTCAATGGAGGCCGTCCGACTAGCAGCCCATATGCAATTAATATTGTGTATGGGCCGCAGGTACCCACATCTTCGCTAGGCAACGGGGCAGGAAATACAAACCTTAAAAAAAATTTAAAAAAAGTAGTGTACTGTGCATGACTGACAGCGAGCCGCCGCGGTCATATGCAGTACAGAAAATTCAGGTATGCAGGGTTGCCGACTGGGCTCACAGCCGGAATCCACTGCAGGCTTCCCGCACACTGAATCCAGCCTGCCCATCATTACCTCCATAACATCTTTTCTGGAAAGATTACATCTTAGTTATCCGTATACACGGAGAGATTACTCCTGGAAGCATGGAAGAGCCTGCACACAGACGTACCGTAATGACCCACACACTTGTGTATAGTATGGTTTCATACACTAGTGCATGAGCCCTAAAAAGTCATGTGCTAAGCTCATCAGCTTATAGTAGGTGACCCGCTGAGCCCCGTGATGTAAAGGTACTTCGATACAGAACAATTATCGCCCAGATTCCCACAATCCAGTGAGAATCGGAACAATGATCACTCAGTGTAAATGCATGGAGCGACTGAACGAGCGAGAAATCCTTTACTTCTTGTCTGAACATAAACTAAACGGCTTATCGCTCTGTGTAAACAAGCAGACGGTCACTTATAAACGATTGCCTGCTTACTATGAATGGACAGTGGCGGCCCGGAACAATCCCTGACCCGCTCCTAATCTTCAGTCAGCGATGCTCGTTCAGTGTAATAGCACAGGGACGATTATCTCTGGGACGACATGGCAGGCATCTGTTGCCAGACAGATCTTCTCATGTAAAAGCACCCTAAGGCCGAATGCACACGGACGGGTCAGAATCTGACACTGTGCCCGGCCGGTGACCCCTGTGTACCTGTCTGGTTTCTTCATATTCTGTACTGTGGATGTTCCGGCCGTTGCGCATGCGCAGTACAGATAATGTTGCACCGTCACTATGCGATGACGCAGATGCCGAGGCCTTTACACATGGATGATTGCAGAAGGGCCGCGGGTTGGATAGCTTCCATTGACTTCAATGGAATCCGTCCGCACAGCATCTGACTCAAAATAGAGCAAGCTGCGATTTTTCCCCCACGAGTGGAAGAAAAATAAAAACGCAGTTAATTTGCGCTCGTGGCCATGAAAACCTGCTTTTACATTACATGCTTACGGCAGGTAATTGTTGTAGAATCTGGAGGCAGACATCCACTCCAGATTCCGCAATGAAAATCCGCCCATGTGCATCGGGCCCAAGTGTTCTACTTATCTCCCCATGTCAGCGCTGACAGCTGCTTAATGCATTGAATGGCGTATTAAGTAGTCCACCCGCTATACAATTAGAACAGGAGGACTACTTCACATGCCGTTCAATGCATTGAGCGCCATCTTTCAGTGCATACACAAGGATAACACTTACACCCCCGGCTAAGAGTAGGCCACGGCCTCCTTAAAGGGGTCTACTCATATCAAGGTATCTAAGGGTGGTTCCACATCTGTGCCAGGGATTCCTGCTCTGTTCGGGGGAATCAAGAATCCTCTGGCTGAACAGATCCGTCTTATGACTGAACCAAACAGTGCTAAACAAACCACGTTGACTACAATGGGATCCGTTTGGTTCCCGCTCAGCTGTCTGGCATTTTATAGGGCAGCATGCAACAATATTTCTTTCAGTATTCTGTGCCGCATCTGCGACAGACCCTCCAATGGATGTCCCAGCGCAGACGTGAGACCACCCTAATACACAGTATCTTTGGCCAAATAAGATGGCGACATTGCAGCTACTATGGAGCGTGGCAGCTATATATAACCTCCGCGTACGATCACTTACATGCGAGTTGGCTCTGTTTTCCAGCAGTTACATTGGGCCGAGGGCCGAACGGTCTTCCTTCGGTCACCAGCATACAACTGACCCGGGGCATTTATTGACCGCTCTTTGTCTCAGCTTTACAGCGGGCATTGTGGGAATATGGAAACCTTAAAGGGAAAGCCATCCTGGTGACAGACCTGCTTTTTGACACAGTTGGGACTTCTACAATAATGATTACAAGTGGTTAGTAGACCGTCGGTGATTGGCTGGTGGCGACTACGTCACACCCCAATCTGTCAGTAACCACTACCAGGGAGGCTTTGTGTGGTTTCATTACGTGCTCCTTGCCGTTGGGTAAGGCCGGACTCACACGATTGTGCTTCTGGCGTGCCGCACGCAGCAAGTATGCAATGCCAGTACGTACCGCCAACCCCCATACACTGTCTTGGCGGCTATGCGCTCTATGATGGAGCAAGCTACGGTTTGTTATGAGAGATTGCTATTGTATATCAGGCCGAGCTCAGACATAAAATGCTGCGGGGTCCGGCCGTGGCTCTTCGTACGGCGCATTATCACGTAATCACGCATGCTCTCATGCGCAGTAGACCTGTTTGTTTATATGTATGTAACGGTGTATGGGCAGTAGGCACTATATAGCATATATAAGCAGCAAAATAGAACACGCTGCGTTTAGGTTTTTCTGCGCTCGCGTATTACACAATTCCAACACGCTGATGTGATCGTAACTGCGCGAGTCAATATAACTGATTGCCTGCAAGTTACTGCGTAACACGATGGCGTGCAGCACCCACAAAACACACATACAGTCATGTGAGCCTGGCCTATGTTTACCGACCACACAATGGCGGTCTTTGCCAGCAATCGCAGAGTAGACGAACGACAACGAGGTTATTTAGTTACATGTATAAATGGAAGTCATGTGATATAAAACATTTTTTGAAGTTTGTGGGGATTTTCATGCCAATCGGCTCAAACTACTAGACAGGTGCCAACATGATTCTAACCCTTAGCAAAAGTCAGCGACTAATAAAAACGTCATATGCGCCTGCTGTAACACGCGCCAACATGCAAAACTATAAACCGTGTCCTCGGCACTAGACTTTTAGCTGCGTCACATTGTCGACGGGTCACTAAGATACTTGTAATCAGTTTATATTCGTTACGTGTAAAGTTCTACCACGTTTTATTTTACGTTTATCCGACTTTTAGGCGGCAAACATTTCTCCCCGACCTGCAATGGGTTAACAGCTCTGCCCGCTATGCCTCAGCCATCCTTACTGCGACCGAGAAAGGTGCTGCTCTAACAGACCGCTCGCTCAGCCAATGGCGGGGGCGAATGCCTTTAAAATCCCCGCTCCCGGCCAATGAGAAGCATCGGGGCGGGATGCAGCTAGGTTAGGGTGTCTCTGCCACGCGTGCACCATCAGATGACACTGCTGCAGAGCAGGCCTGGGAGTGCAGGGATCCAGGAAAGCATGTGTTAGCAGAAAACCGAACGCATCACCCCAAGCGCCGCAGGTCTTCAGGCAGAACGCAAAAGCGTAACAACATCCTGCGCAATAAAAAGAAAAAAAAAAAAAACTAAAAATATAAATTCACAAGTAATACTGAAAAAAAGAAGATTTTGCAAAATATCGTATCCAACGACACGCAGATGATTGTGTATACACACACACCGATGAGGGAACGGAAGCGCATGCGATGAATTCCGATACGGATCCAGAACGATTCTCGGAATGTCGCGGCCCAACACCTTCCAAAAAAATGCAATTCCCATGAAATATGGCGCCTGAGCAAGGCTCCGCCGCTGCAACCAGGTCTGCGGTCCAGATATAATGGCTGATAGCATGATCTCCCACATCTGCATGATGGAGGGAGGATGAGCTGCTCATGGAGGTGGCAGCACATGTGGGAGCTGCATTGTTGCCGGGGGAACACGTGTAGCAGTGACATGCCGGCCCGGGCCCCGCACAGACATGGACGACATACTCACCGGCTGTCCTCTGCGATGACCTTTCCTCCCCGAGCACATGGAGGACGGGCCCGGCCTGTAGGCTCACCTCCTCCCCAGCCGGCTCTATCAGCTGCTAATAGAGAACCAGCTCTCCGACTGCAGCCATAGGAGGAACTGAAAGGCTGACTTACTGACTTCTTCCTCGCCCCCTCCATTACATCCAGCCCCTCGGCGTCACCATGGTGGCGCCCAATAGAACAAGCGCGCTCATCTCTTCTTAAAGGGGCCGTAGGAATGTGAGGAGAATAGTGTGATGTGAATGGTGTGAGGAGAATGGTATGAGGAGAATGGTGTAGGGGATTCGGTGAGGTGAATGGTGTGATGTGAATGGTGTGAGGAGAATGGTGTTAAGAAGATTGTGTGAGGAGAATAGTGTAGGGGATTCGGTGAGGAGAATGATGTTAGGTGAATGGTCGAATGTGAATAGTGTCAAGAGGATTGTGTGAGGAGAATAGTGTAAGGGGGATTCGGTGAGGAGAATGGTGTGATGTGAATTGTGTGAGAGGAATACTGTATTGTGAATAGTGTGAGGTGAATGTTGTGAGGTAAATGGTGTGAGGTGAATTGTAGTGGATTGTGTGAGGAGAATACTGTGAGGAGGACACTGTAGTGTGAATAGCGTGAGGAGAATACTGTGAGTTGGATAGTGTGAGGTGCATAGTGTAAGGTGGGTGTTGTGAGGTGAAGAGTGTGAGGAGAAAAGTGTGATTTGAAGATAATAGTGTGAGGAGAAAAGTCTGATGTCAATAGTGTGAGGAGAATAGTCTGATGTAAATAGTGTTAAGAGGATTGTGTGAGGAGAATAGTGTGCGGAGAATAGTGTGAGGGGGATTCGGTGGGGAGAATGGCGTGAGGAGAATAGCGTGACGAGAATAGTGTGAGGTGAATAGTCTGATGTGAATAGTGTTAAGAAGATTGTGTGAGAAGAATAGTGTAAGGGGGATTCGGTGAGGAGAATGGTGTGAGGGGAATAGCGTGAGGAGAATAGCGTGAGGTGAATAGCGTGAGGTGAATAGCGTGAGGTGAATAGTGTGAGGAGAATAGTGTGAGGCGAATAGTGTGAGGAGAATAGTGTGAGGAGAATAGTGTGAGGCGAATAGCGTGAGGAGAATAGTGTGAGGAGAATAGTGTGAGGCGAATAGCGTGAGGAGAATAGTGTGAGGCGAATAGTGTGAGGCGAATAGTGTGAGGTGAATAGTGTGAGGCGAATAGTGTGAGGAGAATAGTGTGAGGAGAATAGTGTGAGGCGAATAGCGTGAGGAGAATAGTGTGAGGCGAATAGTGTGAGGCGAATAGTGTGAGGCGAATAGTGTGAGGCGAATAGTGTGAGGCGAATAGTGTGAGGAGAATAGTGTGAGGAGAATAGTGTGAGGCGAATAGCGTGAGGAGAATAGTGTGAGGTGAATAGTGTGAGGCGAATAGTGTGATGTAAATAGTGTGAGGAGAATGGTGTGAGGAGAATAGTGTGATGTAAATAGTGTTAAGAGGATTGTGTGAGGAGAATAGTGTAAGGGGGATTCGGTGAGGAGAATAGTGTGAGGTGGGGCGAATAGTGTAAGG
Source organism: Eleutherodactylus coqui (assembly GCF_035609145.1). Taxonomy (NCBI): domain Eukaryota; kingdom Metazoa; phylum Chordata; class Amphibia; order Anura; family Eleutherodactylidae; genus Eleutherodactylus; species Eleutherodactylus coqui. The sequence continues at coordinate 121,456,245 of NC_089840.1, read as the reverse complement.
TGAATTGTGTGATGTGAAGATAATAGTGTAAGAAGAATAATCTGATGTAAATAGTGTGAGGAGAATAGTCTGATGTGAATAGTATTAAGAGGATTGTGTGCGGAGAATGGTGTGAGGAGAATGATGGGAGAATGGTGTGAGGAGAATGGTGTGCGGAGAATGGTGTGCGGAGAATGGTGTGCGGAGAATGGTGTGAGGAGAATGGTGTGCGGAGAATGGTGTGCGGAGAATGGTGTGCGGAGAATGGTGTGCGGAGAATGGTGTGAGGAGAATGGTGTGAGGAGAATGGTGTGAGGAGAATGGTGGAAGAATGGTGTTAGGAGAATGGTGTGAGGAGAATGGTGGAAGAATGGTGTGAGGAGAAAAGGGGGAGGAGGATTCGGTGAAGGAGAATAGTGTGAGGAGAATACTGTCAGTTGGATAGTGTGAGGAGAATAGTCTGATGTAAATAGTGTTAAGAGGATTGTGTGAGGAGAAAAGTGTAAGGGGGATTCGGTGAGGAAAATAGCGTGAGGAGGATTCGATGAGAATGGTGTGAGGAGAATGATGGGAGAATGGTGTGAGGAGAATGGTGTGAGGAGAATGGTGGAAGAATGGTGTGAGGAGAAAAGGGGGAGGAGGATTCGGTGAAGGAGAATAGTGGGAGGAGAATATTGTCAGTTGGATAGTGTGAGGAGAATAGTCTGATGTAAATAGTGTTAAGAGGATTGTGTGAGGAGAATAGTGTAAGGAGAATAGTGTGAGGAGAATAGTGTGAGGTGAATAGTGTGAGGTGAATAGCGTGAGGAGAGTAGCGTGAGGAGAATAGCGTGAGGAGAATAGCGTGAGGAGAATAGCGTGAGGAGAATGGCGTGAGGAGAATAGCGTGAGGTGAATAGCGTGAGGTGGATGTTGTGAGGTGAAGAGTGTGAGGAGAATAGTGTGAGGAGAATAGTGTGAGGAGAATAGTGTGAGGAGAATAGTGTGAGGCGAATAGTGTGAGGAGAATAGTGTGAGGCGAATAGTGTGAGGCGAATAGTGTGAGGAGAATAGTGTGAGGAGAATAGTGTGAGGAGAATAGTGTGAGGAGAATAGTGTGAGGCGAATAGTGTGAGGAGAATAGTGTGAGGAGAATAGTGTGAGGAGAATAGTGTGAGGCGAATAGTGTGAGGCGAATAGTGTGAGGCGAATAGTGTGAGGAGAATAGTGTGAGGAGAATAGTGTGAGGAGAATAGTGTGAGGAGAATAGTGTGAGGAGAATAGTGTGAGGCGAATAGTGTGAGGTGAATAGTGTGAGGTGAATAGTGTGAGGAGAATAGTCTGATGTAAATAGTGTTAAGAGGATTGTGTGAGGAGAATAGTGTAAGGGGGATTCGGTGAGGAGAATAGTGTGACGTGGGGCGAATAGTGTAAGGTGAATTGTGTGATGTGAAGATAATAGTGTAAGAAGAATAGTCTGATGTGAATAGTATTAAGAGGATTGTGTGCGGAGAATGCTGTGAGAAGAATGGTGTGAGGAGAATGGTGTGAGGAGAATGGTGTGAGGAGAATGGTGTGAGGAGAATGGTGTGAGGAGAATAGTGTGCGGAGAATGGTGGGAGAATGGTGTGCGGAGAATGGTGTGAGGAGAATGGTGTGAGGAGAATGGTGGAAGAATGGTGTGCGGAGAATGGTGTGCGGAGAATGATGGGAGAATGGTGGAAGAATGGTGTGAGGAGAAAAGGGGGAGGAGGATTTGGTGAAGGAGAATAGTGGGAGGAGAATACTGTCAGTTGGATAGTGTGAGGAGAATAGTCTGATGTAAATAGTGTTAAGAGGATTGTGTGAGGAGAAAAGTGTAAGGGGGATTCGGTGAGGAAAATAGCGTGAGGAGGATTCGATGAGGAGAATGCTGTGAGGAGGATTGTAGTGAATTGTGTGAAGAGCATAGTGTGAGGAGGACTGTGTGAGGAGAACACTGTAGTGTGAATAGTGTGAGGAGATTATTGTATAAGGAGAATGGTGTGAAGAGCATAGTGTTAAGACAGTGTGAGCTGAATGGTGCGAGGAGCATAGTGTGAGGTGAATAGTGTGAGGTGCATAGTGCGAGGAGCATAGTGCGAGGTGCATAGTGCGAGGAGCATAGTGCGAGGAGCATAGTGCGAGGAGCATAGTGCGAGGAGCATAGTGCGAAGAGCATAGTGCGAGGTATTTACAGGCTGACTCTGTAGGACGGTGTATACCGACTCCAGTCCTCCGGGCAGCCAGCAGGCCATGTTATCAGGATGTCCTGTAGTAAGGACACCTGTGGTAATGATGTACAATGTGACATCTGATGCGACACCCAGGGCACGTAGGAAATGAATCTTTATTACAGTGTCAACACTGGGACAGAGGGACATTTGTATACATATATACATTTAAATCTCTGTACCCCGTACAGAAGGGTACCACAATTATATACAAAGGAGGCTGGCGCAATAGATGGTAACACTATTGTTTGACTATTATCTTTTACATCAAACAAAGTTGGAGATACCGTGTTTCTCCAATAATAAGCCCTACCTTGATTTTCGGTATGTGTGTGTGTGGGGGGGGGGTCTTGAAATATAAGCACTTCTATGAAAGTATGCCCTAGCAGCTGGCGTTCGGGTCCCATGTCCGCCTACACACCGACAGAGCAGTTCTACCTGATAGCAAGGCTTAAATACCCCGCCTCCAGCAAGCTAATGCTGTAATTGGGTAATCGAGCACCGCGTCAGCCAATGAGAGACAGCACTCAATTAACCAATCAGAGCATTTGCTTGCTGAAGGCGGGGTATTCAAGCCCCTCTACCAGGAAGAACTGCTCTGTAGGCGGACATGGAAGCCTGCAGCAGTACTGCAGCCCAGCGCGAGGGGCCCGAACTCCGGCTGCCAGGTCAGTATAATAAGATACCCCCCGAAAATAAGACACTGCGCCTCTTTTGAGGCAAAAATTAATATATGTCAGTGTCTTATTTTTGGGGAAGCACGGTATATTTACTTTCACTTTTGTAAAGAAAGGTGGCAGGGAGAAACAGAGAGAGAGAAGGGGTTAATGGTGGATCACAGCTGCCATCTTCTTGCTATCCAGTTACACAGTGTATATCAGCTATTGCTCGGCAGCCCGTATCACACAGGAGAGGATTAGATACATCGCTCAGCAGACTGTATGTACTTTGGTTAGAGAACAACATCTTTTAGTTAACTAGGTTTAGGCCTCATGTCCACGGGGAAAATCAGATCCGCTGCGGATTTGTAACGGGTATTTGGGCTGCGGATGCAGTGCGGGTGCACGGTAATTGTCTTTTATTTTTCATGCGGGAGACCAATTGAGCTATGTGCTGTATGAGCTCCCGCATGCGTGATCCGCACTAAAATGGAGCATGTCCATTTTTTTTCATGCTCCAGAAGTTTTTTAATTACCATCCGCGGGTATTTATCTACCCTCGGGTGGTCAATGCATTCCTATGGGGCGCGGATCCGCGTGCGGGAAAAACGCTGCGGATTGTAATTCTTATTTTCCCCGTGGACATGAGGCCTAAGGCTGCCTGTCCACTAGGTAAATGGTATTGCAGAATCCGAAGCAGATTTTGCCCATAGGGAATCATTGGCCATCCGCGGTCCATTAAATTGATTTTTGCACCCACTGATGGCATTTTAAAAGAATTGCGTTTTTCACGCATGGAAGAAAAAACGCGGCATGCTGCATTTTGCTGCGGATTCTGCGCGGATCGGCCTGTCCACGGGCGTAGCGATATCCCGCGGCGGATCTCCACCACTGGGGAGCAGGGGAGAGCTGACGGTTCTCCGCACTGAGCCTATCTGACAGATAGTCTCACCGCGGAGAATCGCGGCAAATCGCAGCATGCGGCGATTTGCCGCCCGTGAGCGGAGAATGGCTATGATTCTCCACTCGTGGACAGGGGGGCTGCGCTTTCCATAGCAACGCTATGGAAATGTTCACTGCGTTCCCCGTGGCCGGATTATGGACGCGTAGAATGCAAGGAAAATTTGCCCGTGGACAGGCAGCCTTAGTATACAGCAGCTACATCTCATTTGGTAGATACATATGGAATAAACAGAGCAATATATAATATGCTTCAAGCTTCAGGCTGATAACAGAGAAACAACAGTAATGTCTGACAGTAGTCACCTCACCCGTGTAAGGCCGGGCTCCCACCAGCGTAATTTAATTGCGTATTAGGTGCGCGATGTACGCTCGTATAATACGCGGTAAATGGGGTCAATGAAAGTACGTTGATTTTCATTGATCCATTCACACTTGCGTATATTCGTTGCGTATAAGGGCCGGCTCATACGAGCGCATTTGTAAAGCGCTGTGTAAGCCGACGTTTTGCTGCGTATGACAGCCTTTTTGGACTGCGCATGACAGCGTATCTCACACACAGTGTCATGAGCAGTCTTCATGGTTTTTGTTTTGAATTGTACACAGCGTTGTACACATTACAGCCCATACGTCTCCCGGATGAGACCACGTATGGGCTGAATATGGCACTGCGCATGCCCACGAATCACACGTACGGACATGCGCAGTGTGATTTTTTTAATGCCCTGCTGGGATGCGTATGTAAACGCTGCCCTGCGCAATGTATTGTGCACAGACAGTGTATCACACACAATCCCTACACAGAGAAATAAAGCATGCCGTGATTTATTTCTTTTGCGTATCAATACGCAGTGCCCAAACGCTGGTGTAAATGGAAGAATAAAACGTCATTGTCTTTTATTGCCTCCATTCACAGCGTATCACGCATGGGTGCAACGCATGCGTGATATGCGGTGAGAACACAGTCGTTGGTATCAGTCCTTACAGGTGTATTATTCGCAATGTATCTACGCAAATGTGAATAGATTGATGAAACGTAATGTTTTTTCATTGGATGCATTCACGTATTCCGTGCATCTATATCGAGCGCTTAATACGTGATTAAATTATGCTCGTGTGAGCCTGCCCTAATACGTAAAAAAGAAGGCAGCGTGTTCTATTTGACCATGTATTATGTGCGATAGAGCCGTATTGTTCGTACATGGGCGGCGTTTATACGCAATGTTGCTAAGCAACAGAGTAGGAAATGAAAAAGAAAATGTCAGACTGCGCACGACAGCGTGCATGAGATACTCTGTCAGGCGCAGTGAAAAAACACTGCCATATGCGGCGAAAGGCCGTCTCACACAGCGGTAAAATGCCGCGTTATACCATGGAATAAGGCCAGGCTCACACAAGCGGAATTTAATTGCGTATTTCGCACGCATAAAAGTCAGTGAAAATACATTGACTTTCATTGATCTATTCACACTTGCGTATATTCATTGCGTATAATATGCATGTAAAAAAAGAATGCTGCATGTTCTATCCTACCACATATTACGCGCGATAGAGCCCTATTGTTTCTATGGGTGCGTACGAAAACGCTGTACATATACAATTACATTGCATACGTACGGCGTTTTTTATGCATGTTGCCAGGAGAGATGGCTTAAAAGTTTTTAAAAAACTAACCATGAAGCTAATGCATGACAGCATGCGTGAGAGACATTGTCATGCTCAGGCAGACGCAGTTATATGCAGCTCCGCATGCTGCGTTTTATTCGCAGCATTTTGCCATACGATCACGTGAGCCCCCCCTACAACTGAGGAAATCCTGAAAACATGACCTGTTGGGGGGTTGTGAGGATTGGGGTTGGGAAACACTGGCGTATGAGGGTGAGGAAGGGACCTACAGTAATTCAATGTGGGCATCAGAAACACTAAGGTCAGCTTCACACAGGCGTTAGCGTAATTGCCCATTCCTCAGCGCTGTGTATTTATGGAATGAACTAGGCTTTTTTGCGCACACCGACATGTTCATTTGTGTGTGGCAATCAGAGACGCACTGATTGAAATGGCTAACGAGTTATGGATATGTTCTTTTTCCAGCGGAATTATGCAGCATTTCACGCATCTCCTTGAGTATTGCACATCTGTGCACCCACATTGACTTCTATAGAGACCTTTGATGTACATATATGCAAAAAAAATGAGCATGTTCTACTTTTATTGCGCAACTGAAATGCACGTGCAGAACATGGCAGTGTGAGTGAACCCATTTAAATTAACGGGCTCTACTCTCTGAATTGTGTGCGCAAATTTTGCACCTGCAAATACACCCATGTGAAGCCGGCCTGAGGTTGCTTTCACACCTGCGTTAGGGTCAGTTCAGTGTTTTCGTGTCTCTGCTCTGTGTTTGGAGGAGAGAAATTGAAATAAGACTGAAAAAAACACGATCTGTCAGGTTTCTATCTTTTGGATCGGAGAATTGCGCAGTCTGCAGCGTTATTTTTTCGCCACAAAAAAACAGAAACCGGATGGAAAAGAAGCAATCCATGGGGAAAGAAACAGATCCGATTTATTTCAGGTTTATTTCAGGCTCTCTCCCCCAAAAACGGAGTAGAGCGTTAAAAAAAAACTGAACTGGCCCTAACGCAGGTGCGGAGCAGCCATAACATGTTTTTTAACTTCCACACCATCTTCAGGAAGTAACAATGTGGTGCTTAGGCCGAGTTCACATCTGCGCTGGGACATCTGGTCGGAGGATCCGGCACAGAATATCGGAAGTAGTCCTGCATACAGCGCTTTTTATTTTGATAAAATGCTGGACAAATGAGTGGAAACCGAACATTATAGTCAGTGGGGTCCATTCTGCGCTGTTCGGTTCTGTCATAAGAGGGACTCGCTCAGCTAGGGGATTCCCCATTCCTTCTGCTATAATGTAGCAGGAAACCGGAATCCCCAACACAGATGTGAAACCACCCGTACACAAGGTATAATTTGTTGTCTGTTTTATGAGGTAAATTAAAGAATCTGGAAGACAGGCATCTCCTGCAGGTTGGTGCAGGCTGCACACTCTGTACAGGGCAGTTGCAGTCTCCACATAGCAGGGGCATTCAGGAGCAGGAATTTGGGATAGGCTGGCAGGTTTTTTGGGTAGAGCAGCTCCTTGTCACTTCTGTGATCATTCATGCAAAATATTGGCAATTATTGCTGGCGGAAAACGTTTATTGGCCTCCTGAGGTGATTAGTGACTGTGCTAGTCGTCTACTGGCTGAGGGGCAACCAGAGGGCTCATTTACATGGGCATGAAAATCATGCAAAAAATCGCAGCTAACTTGAGAGAAAATCGCATGAATAGACAACTTCCCACTATCGAGTCCCAAGCTTAATTAGCGATGAAATAGCCCATTCACATGATTGGGAGCTGTGTGTCACTGACAAAAAGCACTGCTGCTCCCGGAGAAGAGAATGAGATGAAGGAAAGCCCCATGGGGCTTTCCTTCATCGCTAGGCACTCTCTTTATCTCAGCGGGGATTAAAGAAATCCCCTGCAAGGAAGTTGGAGGGATACACCCTTAGCCGGGAGAGAGGGATTCCCCTGCAGGGGAGATGCAGGGATAGCCCCACTGCGAAGATATCCCTATATCTACCCTGCAGGAAAATTCCTATCTCCCCGCCAAGGGAATATCACTCCATCTCCCCTGCAGGGAAATCCCTTTCTTCCTGCTGTGGGGAAATCCCTCCAGCCCTGCAGAGATGAAGGCAGTCCCCAGCATTCAGTGGGTTCCCCTGGGCACTCCCTTCATCTCGCTCTCTCACATCTGTGGGGAAATCTCTCCAGCCCCACAGTGATGAAGAGTCCTCTCATCCCCACGGAGACTAACAGGAGCTTACAGCGGGACATTTAAAACGTGCTTCTGGGTTTATCGGAAACTTCTGTGCATCGCGCATCAATAATAGGACAGGTCCAGCCTTTTCACACAGTAGGGAATTTGAGTTGTGTGAGTTTCAGTCAAGTCCTTCATCTGAATGGTTTCCATAGGAAACCATAAGTTCTAATAGTCATGATTTTTTGTGCATGTAAATTAGCTGCACGAATTCCCCCGTGTGAAAGAGCCCTTACTGACAGGATCCACTCAAACTGTGTGGATGTATCAGTACAACAGGTGGCTTTATATTTACTCAAAAATAAATGATCCTGTGTAACCAAACTACATTGCATCGCCAAAAAAATGCATCATGTATGATTTCCAGGGCCTGCTGCAGTTATCTGCACATACATCAGGGTTTTTATTACAGGTTTTCCAATGATATCAATAGTGAATGCAGCAAGCAGAAGCTTTCATGATCTGCTATATAAGGCCGGGTTCATATCTGTGCTAGAACCTTCCATTTGGAACTTCCGTTGCAGATTCGACACACAATATTGGAAGAAATAGAGCTGAATGCAGCACTTTTTTTTCCCGTAAAATGCCGGACAGCTGAACAGAAACCGAACAGATCCCATTATAGTTATTGGGGTTCATTCGGCGCTGTTCGGTTCCGTCATAAGACAGACCAGTTCGGCTACGGGGATTCCCCTTTCCTGCTTCCCGAACGAAGCAGAAAACCAGAACTCCCGCCGCAGATGTGAAAGCAGCCAAAGCTGTACTAGGAATCATTAAAACGAAAACACAAATAAGGGAGATGCAACAATACCTCTGCAGCGCCACCTATTGGAAGGCAGAATTCCTGCAAGTCAATATTAGACTCTTTATACAAGCCTTGTAACACTGACTGGGAATTGAAAGCCTTGTATAAAGGGTGAGTCTAACATTGACTTGCAAGAATGCTGCCTTCCAATAGGTGGCGCTGCAGAGGTATTGTTCCATCTCCCTTATTTGCATATTACCCAGAGGAGCATGAATGGCCTTATAAGTCTCCTCACACACCTTCCAGGTGCTCTCCCTATGGAGAAAATATAGTGTTTCTAACCAAAGAAAACATAGTCACAGCACAATAGGATGTTAATAATTGTGTTGCAATGTTTTCAAAGACATGTCAGAAGTTTATATCTCCACGGGTCCAGGAACTAAGACCCCCCCAACTAGAATGAAGGGGCACAAATGCTTGGCTGACCACTGTTTCCTTGGCTGGCTTTCCTCAGAAAGCTAGTTGAAGAAAGTCAGGGAGAAAGTGGAAAATTCCATCAGGAGTTGCGATTTTACATTTGTATCTCCCAGTTAGGCCATCTATTGTCAATCTAAAAATTTGAGGGAGCTTTTGATTTGAAGCCATTACCTGGGTGAAAGCTTTGGGAAAGCACTAGACACAAGGAACCGAGATGAGGTTCTTGCAGCTGTAAATAATATAGGGCATGCCCACACTTTGCTGATGCAGATTCACTTGCCATCTTCGATGGTAGGAGGGAATATAAAATCATTTACTTGATTGGCTGTGGTACAGTAGGGGGTTATCTATTGCGCCTCCTGACCCTGCAGTTTGATCTACATGCGGATGACAATGCGAGAACTTAGACATCGTGTCGGAAAACGTGTTAGCAATTAGGACTGCTAAAGATGAAACAGATATATCTAAGTTGAAGACTATCCCAAAACATTTCAAGACCCATCGTGGGTGTGATGAAACTTTGTTCAAAGTGTGAGGTATAGATATAATACTGACAAATGCAAAGGGTGGCCAGCGGAAGAGATTGTTAGATTAGGAAGAAGCCAAATGGATCTATTGTGTACCATACTCGCTTTTTTAAGTGTGGGATGAGATAACCAGCAGCCAATTTGATGAAATTCTGAATATCCAATGAATAGTGATTATGTTTGGTGAGATGATGTTCAGATGCCATTATTGCTAGTGTGTGTGAAGTAGTAGTATACAGTGATTACATCATTGTACTTATCACTCCCAATCTTTCTCTGTAAACTGTACCAAATATCACTGGAATCCCTCAAGTATAAAGGAACCATCTACATGAGAGGCTGGAGGGAATTAAGCCAATCACATTCAGAGATCCAATAGCCGCAGCTATTGGTATTATGGCGGAGGGGGGGACAAACTCCCTTATGTATATTAGAGAGAGCATGCATTATGGGGGTGTCTCCACCGAAATATAATACACTTGTTTCTGACAAGAACACCCAAAGACAAACCATCCCGCAACATACAGTCAAGTTCTTGTTTGTAGGATTAGCAGATACGATCATTTTGACTGCTCCACAGCATGACAGGGATCTGGAATTTGTATACAAGTTTATACATAACTATAGCGGAACCCCCTTTTTGAGACATTTTGACAAATTTGTTTGGCAACCGATCATGTAACAATTTCATTTAATTTTGAACCTTGAAAACCTGAAATCTGTCCATTGCATCTACTCTAGAGTCTAGAGTGTTTCCCAACTCCAGTCCTCAATGAGTAGGCAGAAGTTCAGGCCCAGAGAAAGCACTGTTTGCACAGGTAATAAGACCTTGGATGAAGTGAACAACCTGGATTTCATCACCTGATTTGGTTAGTGATTTCTTAAGCAAGGGATAGTTGGCTTTATGGTGTTTTCTGCCCCCTCTTCTGGTGCATTTTTTTTACACACTAGGATTTTTAGATTTTGAAAGTCAGTAAGTTTATCATCAGGTATTGGGCAAGTTCAACATCAGATGGTCCTTTATTTATTCCATAAGTTTAAAAAGAACATATAAAAAGATACCGTACATGAGTATGTCCATGCCATACACGTTTCAAAGGCAACTGCCTTCTTGATCATGGTATGGTGTGTACATAGCCATGTATGGTACCTTTTTATATGTTCTTTTAAAGTTTTGGATTCAATAAAGGAGTATCTTTTTTGGAGTCAATCAGCTGAACAGGCCCATACTGCCAGCCCCGCTATACACAAGGGTTGGAGCCATTGCTCCGACCCCTGTGTAGTGGGTGGCGCTTGTAATTGCAGGCGCACCTCCCATTGATTTCCATTAGACCCTAGTCTGCAGTTACAAGCATTGTCCACTGCACAGGGGTCAGAGCAGCAGCTTTCACTCCATCCCAGTGTATAGTGGCGCTAACAGCTGATCGGTCTGGTTCCCGAGCGGCAAACCCTGGTAAAGCTACTATTGATGACCTATCCTAAGGATAGGTCATTAATAGTATTTGTGCCTTCAAAACCCCTTTTAAGAAGTCACTTTTTCATATACCAGGATTCCTATTTGATGATATTACATGGGCTGTACCACACAGACTCTTCACAGCTGGGGGTGGGGGAAGAAACTGTTATCACGCTTATTTAGGATAACTTGAGGTTTCTGTCACACAGTTATAATGAAGAAGATAACTGACTGCACACTTATGGTCTCTTTAGCTTAGTTAGATGACTGTAGAAGGTAATCATAATTACAGTGTCTACCCAGCAGACAGAGATGGTACAAGCTCTAGCTGGTCATGTGGTGCTATGCTGATGTATCGTGAGAATGCTAGCACAGTATAGAGAAAGCAGGTAGAAATCTAAACTTCAAGATGGTGTCTGATATGTATCAGACAGGAGCCCGCACTGCATGAAACTGAGAGCATTATACATAGGAGACGTCCAGAGTGTGATGGACAGGTGCAGTAATGGAAAAATGTTTTTGCTGGAGTGGCCATTTAAACGGAGGCTTGCTAATCACAAACTCTTCTCTGAATGAGTTTGAACAGCAACAGCGTGATCAGTTGACCCACTCTAATGGATCAGCTGTGAGATAGCTGCATAGCACCTGCTCCAACAACAAACTAATAAACAGGTAATGATGAAACAGTAGGACATTCATGCTGATTGTAACAATACAGATGTGATTAGAGAACCTTTAGGGCTAATGCCCACGGACGGATTATTGATGCGGAATCCACGGTCAGACACTCGCCTCGAATTCCGCAGCAATGTCTGTCCATAGACATGCTGTGATAAACGATTCTCCCCTGAAAACGAGCGAAAATCAACTGCGATTTTCCGCTCACGGGGGAAAATCGCAGCATTTTCAATTCTGTGCAGAAAAATGCATGGACGGCTTCCTATGCAGTTAATGAAAGCCGTCCGTCTCGCGATACTTCTGCTGTGAGCACTGCGGAAGTACTGTGAGAATCCGCGTCACCACCCAGCGCCGATGCGTCATGCGCTGTGCTGCACTGTGCGGGCTCGCCAGGTGAGACACTCGCGGTGGATCCAGAGTCCTGATTCCGCTGTGATATTTCACAGGCGGAACCCGACCTGGCCATGGGCATGAGGCCTGTGCCTCGGTGTGACATTTTTCTTATTTTTTTCCCATTGATATTCCTCATGGAAAGAAAATACTATGTAAGCATTAGAGATGAGCGAGTATACTCGCTAAGGCACATTACTCGAGCGAGTAGTGCCTTAGCCGAGTATCTCCCCGCTCGTCTCTAAAGATTCGGGGGGCGGCGGGGGAGAGCGGGGAGGAACGGAGGGGAGATCTCTCTCTCCCTCTCTCCCCCCCGCTCCCCCCTGCTCCCCGCCGCAACTCACCTGTCACTGGGGCCAGCCCCCGAATCTTTAGAGACTAGCGGGGAGATACTCGGCTAAGGCACTACTCGCTCGAGTAATGTGCCTTAGCGAGTATACTCGCTCATCTCTAGTAAGCATCGATGCATACAATTTCACATGCAGTTAAAAATCTTTCCTCTGGAGACATTTATGGCGTCTGCGCAAATGGCAGCACCGCTATTGGGGTGTTGTTGTCTTGACTTTGCACAGACGGTCATGTGGCTGCAGAGGGAGTATTTGAAAAGCAAACGTTGACTTGAAGGATATGTCCATATGTGATGTATTTTCTGCAGCAGAACATCTGTTCTGGATTTTGCCATCATTCCACAGCAAAATCTGCAGATAATCTATGGCAAAATTTGCCAAAAATTTTGGTGTGAATTTGCAGTAGACATCACTCTATGCATCACAAAGGGTGAAATCCGCAGTATAAGTTGACATGCAGATCTTAAATCTATGCTATAGGTCTATTTACACTGTAGATTTTTTTTCACAGTGTGTAAAATGAGATTCCATAAAATCTTAACCACTATGTTGCTTCTGTAAATGCTGCGGATTTTCTGCATGCTGTTCCACTACAGAAAATACATAGTATGTACACCCCATGAGTCACAGAAGCGTATTGTGGGCATACTCTTGTACCCATAGTATAGATCAGTTTTCCTGCCTGACCAGATGTCTGTTGACCTGAACGCACAGCATCATGATCTATGATGCTATGAGTTTGGGTCAGTAGACCAACAGGCGGGTTGAAACACTCATTCATAATATAAGTGCAAAAGTGTAGCCTTAATAAGCTTGAGTACAAGCAGCCTAAAAAAGTCCCCCAACAGCATTATTGAAAAAAAAAAAATGTTAGGAGTCTCCGAATGTCACAATACAAAAAATATGTCCACTTTAAAAAAGTATGAAAAAAGTAGCAAGTAGAGATGAGCGAACGTACTAATTAAGGGCGATTTCGCAATCGAGCATCGAGTAACTGACTACTAGGGTGAAAAGATTCGCCGGGGGTGAGCGGGGGGTTGCAGAGGGGAGTGGTGGAGAGAGAGAGAGCTCCCCCTGTTCCCCACTGCTACCCCCTGCTCCACCACGCCGCCCCCCGCTCCCTGGCGCCCCTCGAATCTTTTCACCCGAGTAGTCAGTTACTCGAAAAAAGCGATGCTCGATTGCAAAATTGCCTTTAACGAGTACGTTCGCTCATCTCTAGTAGCAAGGTATTAAAACAATGCAAATTTGGAATTGACATGATCATAATATAACAAACGATGAAAGCCGTAAAAAAAAACATGCCACAATTGCAGATTTTGTGTAATCTTATCTTTAGAAAAAAGCTAAAAAAAAAGTGATCAAAATGTGTGTTCTCAATAATATTGAGATACGTGAAGACTAGAGTGTATCCTGCAAAAAACAAACCCTCATAGGGATCTGTCAATGGAAAATTAAAAATGCTATGGCTCTTGGAATGCAGTGAAACAAAAAACAAAACTTAAAAAAAACATGTTTTTAGTGTGCTAAAAGAGTAAAACATAAAAAAAAACTATACAAACTTGATATCACTGGAATCATGCTGACCCCGAGAATCATGGTACTACATTATTTATTCTGTATACTTAATGCTATAAAAATAAAAACCATGGTGGAATTTCTTTTTTTTCCCAATCACTCCAACCAGAAATTAATAAAAGTTGCACAATATATTATATGTACCCAAAAATGATGCCGTTAACAAATACAACTTGTCACAGACACAAAAAAAAAAGAGGCCTTTCTCAGTCGAAAGAAAGATTAAAAAGCTATGGCTTTAGGAATGCAATGATGAAAAAAACTGAAAGAGTGGTTGGTTATTAGGGCATAAAATGGGCCGTCACTAGGGCTCAGTCACACGGGCGATGATCCGCGCGTATTTCCACGCGGAAAAACGTCCGCATCGCATGCAGACGAAAATCCGCATGACCAGCTCCATTGCCACACATATGTTCTTTTTTTGTCAGGAGCATGCTACCATTTTTTCTGTTGGATTCAAACATCAGTATACAAGGTTTTCATTGTGATAGACTTGTAGTTGCCCAGTGGGTCCTACACAGCACACTTGTCCTGTCACACCTGTCTGCATGCCATCCATGGATGCAGAGGGTGATGTCTGTGGGAGAGACCCTGTGTCTCCCCTTTTTCCTTAAGCCTAGAGCTTAACCCTTTGCAATCCAATTTTGGATTCATGGTTTCCTAGGGGGCTTTCTCTTTCTACCATTATACAATGGTGCCATCTGCTGGCTAGAGCCAGCACTGCGGTATGGGACATGCTGGAGAGGCCCCCGACAACAGAGCGGCCAGTAATATATAGAATACCTTGCCAGATGTCTTTCGACATCGGCGCTGTACAGCCTTCAATCAGAATGTCTTCAGACGTCAGACAGTGGATTGGAAAGGGTTAACACTGGTCACCTGGTCTCACATTGGCTGACAGTCAGGTTGAATTTGACTGATGCAAAGCTCCAAGGGCGGGAAGTAAACATACAAGTCCCTATGCGAGGAGTCCAGTAGTTGCGGGTAGGAAAGAGAGATGATAAAAGGGAGTGACAGTGAGCAGTTAGACATACTCAGCCAGGAGTGAGAGAGAAGAGGTTGCAGTTCAGTTGTCAGATAGGAGGAGTCAGTTACAGCATGTTTGTCACCCAAGGTAGAGTGAGGTGAAAACCCACTCCTTTGGCACCGCAGCATAGGAAAAGGAGAACCTTTCTAAGGTCCATCTTCTACAAACAGTGAGTAGTAGCTACCCAGTGAAGTCAAAGCCAGGATTAGCCTTACATCCACTTGTCCCTCTGCTTTATAAATCCTTCACGAAAATCCAAATCAATTCTTCATCCAAATCTACTAGTGGAAATTGTTTTACTAAATAATCTACAGGAAAGGAAGTGAGAGAGCATTGAAGTCAGAGTATCTTCAATTCACTACCACTGTATCTTCTTGTTGTACTCAAATTGCCTGCTTAGTGCTGCATCTTGGTCTACCTACTAGAAAAACATTTTACAGAGAACTGTGTATTCAATTTGTTACTGCTAATTTTAAAGTTAGTAAATCTGTGCACTCTCAGATTGCTAAACTATTACTGGACTTGAATCTATTATTTCTGCGGCATACCACCCCGAGGGTCCAGATAGAGTGCTGGTGTCACATGACAAGGACTAGGCCATACGTACAGTAAGTTCATTGGGGCGTTACAGACTCAGTGAGAATGAGGCAGGAGCACAGAATGCAAAAGAGATGAGTTTATCCCCATTTATTATTGTACTTTGAGGGGGCCAACCGTTTTAAGGTTAGCCCTATTTAAAATTTCTAGAATGCTCAGGTGACAAAGCTCATTAATCATGTGCAAAGCGTTTATAGTATGTCTAGCGGTAAAGATGTTACCTGATAGCACTGCATTATCAAGACCTCCGGGAAGCTACTTTCTGAAAAGGAACTACAGCAGAAAAGGACTTTTAGGAGAAGCATTGCTAACAGCTGTCTGACACTCAACAATACTGTTTGGCTGAGAACTTCCTCACAATGCTCCTCCCAAATGTCTTTTTCAGCTGTATACCGCTTCAGTATATATGTTACTTCCTCTCCCGACACAGATCTTAATCAATAGGGATCGGTGCCAGAGAATATCCATCCAGAACAAGCGGCCAGTGACTGTTCCTGTTGGACAAACTCCTTGTTTACAGGAAGCTTTCCTGCTCTTTCCTTTCATCCTAGTTGATTTCCTCTTTTTTTCTGATTTATATATCTTACACACATTAAAGAAACAATAACTGTAGGAAACCAAGTGTGGGAAGAGTGTTTTTTTGGAGCGTGGGAGGGAGTGTGCACAAAGAGATGCGAACCTTACGGAGCTATTCCCTTTTGTATTTTTGATTTTTTTTTAAACTCTGGCATAGTTTCGGCTATACAGAGTCATTGCAATTAGGCATAAAAATAATGTAATGGTAACAGAGAATGGACGAGGAAACTAGAAAGTGAAAAAGAAACAAATGGGGAAAGGATAAAGAGTAAGATGAGACCAGCATACAACATTTTGAAAAGTTAATAAAGTACTGCGAATGTTGACTTAAGAGAAGGACGTTTCAAAAGTACTATATACTTGAAGACAGAAAAAAAATCCCTCTGTTACTGCAATCCCATTCCTCCAAATCTGACCTAAGAGGCAAAGTAAGAAGGAAGGAAGATCAACGAGAAAAAGCATAGTATGCCTCACAATGCCAGGAAAGAAGTGACAACAAAAACAATGCAGAGTAACTTAAGTAGCATTAGTCATAGCATAAACTGTTACTCCAGCTGGCTATATCAACAGTAGGTCCACACCAACCAGAGAGTTTCAAATTTGGGAAGCCTGACTTCTATGATACTCACTGATATTTTGAATTCTTGGATTTCTCAGATTTCAACTCAGGTTTTTGGAAAAGGAATAATTAGGAATTTCCAGCTAATGGTGATAGTCAGTTTAGCAGTAGAAAAGAAATGGGAAACAACTTTCTGGATTTTTTGAAAGATCTTCTATATCCCCATTAAGAAGAGCTGACCAGAGAGTTAGTTATCCGATGAAGGCACCAGTTTGGGGTTGAAACACGTTATTGGTTCCAAATAAAAGGAATCTTCTGCTTTACCTTCTTGGATCAATCCTATTCCTTTGTGTCAGCAGCGTCCAGAATCCCTGGTCCGTTTATCCTTTGTCGTGGAGATAGATGAGCACTCATGCTAAGTTTAGATCCAGATAACATGCAGAAATGTATCAGCTAAGATAAGTTGGTATACAGTAGTCATCTCAAGGATACGTCTTCTTCTTAGAACTTCCTGTTAGTATTCACATTGACACATGCTGAATTTAGTCTCCACCGGGTCTAAGGTGGTTTATAGCACCGGTATAACTTAGGGAAAAGGAATGCCAGCTCCTCTAGTTCTGTCAAATTGGTGAAAATGTTTTTCATACTCAAAGGTTTTTGTTTTAGGTGTAGAAAGCGGAAGCAAGAAATACAAAGAGTGCAACCAAAAACCATTCTAAGGGCACAAAACAAACAGGGGAACAAGACCATGAGGTAGTACGAAGAATAAAGTACAGAATTGAAGTCTCTGTAGGACACAGGCATACAATATAATGAAATTATTCCACTTTAAGTAGAGTGATTATTGCTGAGGTAAGTTTCCATATGCGCATATAGTCATACAAGAAATATCGGTAAGTAATTCCTTGAGTAACTATAAAGACGACACAACCAATTCAGTGTATTCTAGGTACAGTTGAGTATATAAGACAACTTAGGGTGTCAGCTACAAGTAGAAAAAACACAGGCATAACAGAGAAGGTCGGGAAAAGAAGAGGGGAAGAGCATGGTAGAGCACAAGAAGTGGGGAAACTGAGACACTACAGATTCCACTTAATACTGAGGTCATTGAAGGGTGCGGAGAAGATTAGCAGTTAGAGTCCTTTTACACAGGATGATTGTTGGGCACTTAGTCGTCCCAACGATAATCGCTCCCATGCTTTTACACATGACTGATGATTGCTCATTGAATGGAGACGCAGCGAGCCGTAGATTGTCTGCCCCATTCATGCAGTGTGACTCTTTACACAAGGCTGTGTGTGCACACTCTTCCCTACAGATCTACGAGAGAGCGTGCACACAGTCTTCTGAAAAGAGTCAGGCTATGTGTATGTACTGATTTCTTGGGGGCAAAACACTGAAACGGGATATTTAGTGAGAATAAAAAGCAGCTCCCCGACCCCGCTGTCCGCTCAGCTTTGGGCCCCATAATGTAGTTGTTGGGACTCAAGGATGATGACAGAGGCCCTTTACGTATGGAGCATATTTTAAGTAAGTAACAGGAGCATATTTTTATATAATATATGGAAAATTGGAACGCAGAAGCCTCTTAGGGAAGAACAAGTCTAATTATGTGTCATTGTCCTCCCAGTCTCATCACATGGTGAGGTTTCCTGTACATGGTCATGCTTTTGCCCACTGGCACATTTTGTGTTAGGACAATGATAGGGTGTTTCAGTCAGTGGACACAGCTCTATAACACAATCCCACCGCCTGTAGGTAAAGACTGGATGGTGGTAACCCATTGATCTGTATAGGCTGCAACTTTACAAGTCATTGTCACCTAGCAACAAGCAAGTGCACCAAATATACAAGATGTATAATCGCTGATAGCAGAGTATGATTCACAGATAATTACTTTGTTTTCTTATTTTGCAAGTTGTATTTTTCTCTCTGCTGATGCTGTAGGGAGGAATGAGGTGTCTATTCTAGTCTAGTTCATTCTTTGTATGGAGTGTGAGTTGGGATTAGAATATGATACTTTTACTCTGAATTAAAGATAAACCCCTTAGTTATTGAATAACATCTGCAGTTATAAAGTAATATGAAGCTTCTCAATTTGTTTGCTTTGGGTAAGTAAAATACATTGCACAATCCAGTTTATGTTAGCAACATCAACACAGTTTTTATATTAAAAAAAAGTGTTTAGAAAAAATTAAAGGGGTTGTCCGGGGTTAAAATAACATGGCTGCTTTCTTTCAAATACAGCACTACTCTTTTTCGTGGGTTGTGTTTGGTATTGCAGCTCAGCTTCCATTCACTGCAATGGAACTGAAATGCAATACCACATGCAGCAGCCGGGAAAGACAGCGGGGATACTAGATTGTGCTTAGTCATGGTGGTGCTACTGTCCTTTCCCAATAGCGCCCAAAACACACAATCCGTCCCGGCTGCATGCAGAGGATAAACTTGGCAATGATACTATAAAACTTTCAGTACTTATCTGTTCACATGATGCCAGTGCCTCTTCTGAGTGATGGACCCGAGAGGAATACATGAGTCCACAGTCAAAGAGTTGCAAAACTGGAGGTTTTTACTCATATTTTCATCTTTAATTTTCCAAGTACAACATACGATAGGCAGTCTTTTAAGTAAAGCGATTCGGAGTTACTCTTCTCCTTAGTACAGTCCTTATCATTCTGTTATCTGACAGTAGACTTCTTATAGAAACATTCCAGACACAGAGGGGAACAAGACACTCATTCTCCATCCATTACTCGCTACACCCCTGAACTCACTTCTCTCTAACATGTAGTTAAGCAGGGGAGTGTGTGATTCCATCCGCCAACTCCATAAACAGGTTCCGGCCTCTGCTCTCTAGTCCTTGGAGGGGATACTTCCTGTAGAGATTTGGAAAAGACCTGGGGCTCTGCTACCTACTCACACGTCCTCCTCCGCCAACTACTTCTCTCCTTGACTTCATTAACTCCAGCCCCCAACCTTTCCACAGAGCAATCATTTCACAACGAGCAGGTTAGTAAGACAGACATGCCGACGTCACCAAGAATGGTAACACCAACACAATACATGGATTAACATACACACACCAAGACGATCTCACTGAGGTAGACAGATATAAACCAGAGACACCCCAAGGCCTCCCTCACACAGACGTTTTTGTACAGTGTTTAGAGCTGCCTTTTCAGCTCTGCGCTAAATGCTGTACAACGCTCCCATTCCGTTCAATGGGGCTGTTCACACAAGCGTAAGAATGTAGTGTCGAAACGCTGCACCTTGACTGCGATGCATGTTCTATCTTTGGCCGTTTTCATTCCTGCGTTGCCCATTGAAATGAATGGGCAGCAGTTTCAGTGCTGCTAAAAACATGGCACAACTTGGTACCACTTTTTGGCAGCGCTAGCTGCACTACTTAAAAAAAAAGTAATACTCTCCTAGCTGGTGCCATCCGGGTACCTGGCGCTGTTCTTCGGAGCTCTGGGCAGGCTAAAGGGCCCTTGTCAAGCCAACAAAGCATCTATTGATTGAAATCCCCACCTCCAGGGAGAGATTACTCTGATTGGCTGAGCCATTCAGAATCGGCGCTGGATGCACCAATCACAGTCATTTAGCTGTGCTGAAAACGCAGCCAAAATGCATGCTAGCGCTGCTTAAACTGCAGTAAACGCTGCGTTTCTGCAAGCGCTGTGTGTGAGGGAGGCCTAACTGTGAGCCACTACACACACACAACCCTTCGTTTCCATTCTTGAAAACGGAAATGGTTAATGGGGGCTAACAGCAGTGTGAGCGAGCCCTTAGGCCGCTCTCACACGGGCCATTTTTTACAGTGTTTAGTGTGCTGTTTCAAATCCTGCGCTAAATGCTGTAAAATTTCTCTATTGATTTTAATGGGGCTTCTCAGATGAGCGTTCAAACACGGCAATTTTAAACCACTGTCTGCCCTATTTCAGCGCTTTTAAATGCACCTTATCACCCATTGCAATCATGGGATGCTTTCAAAAAAGCTGTGGATCGCAGCGTTCCAAAACGCTGTAAAACATGGTGTTTTTACAGATGCCAGTGTGAGAGTGGCCTTGCTATGTGTTTTCGACATTTTTTGCACTTATTTTGCTGTGTCCAATAACGGAGCTTTCTTTAATATATATAGGGGGGTGCGGACAAAATTGCACCAAAAATTCACCGAGCACCAAACATTGGCACAAATATTTGTTGTAAACTCAGTCAAATTAAAAGTTAGACTAGGCAGTCTTAAAATTTGACAGACTTATCCTTCAGCAGAGCTACTGTAATAAATTTGGCACATTTTAAGACTGTATTAGTAAATGCTGCCCACTGTGTTGTGGGTGCTAGGCGTCCAAGACTCTTACTGAAGGCAGGAGCTACGTCAAGAAGCCGCTGCAAGCTCAGTGCAGTGCTGGACCATGTAGTGAACAGCCTGGCACCAGAGGTAATGAAATTCAATAAAATCAGTCAAATGTCAGCAGAAGTGTTTGCAATATTATATTCTTATGCTATATATGTTTTCTTGGTGGGTGAGAATTTACAACCTAGAAGAGGATGTTTCTATGGAAAAATACCATGTAGGTGATTAGTCGCTAGCACGTGTTTCAGATTTTAAGTGACAGAATAAATTTTCCTCCGGCTTGATTAATCTACCCACTTGAAGATAATGAACACATCCCAGATTACTAAATCCTGCAACTCTACTTTGTGTTGCAAAGAGAAGCAGTCAGGACTCAGCTCTGCTATCTGATGTAAGGCTTAAAGGGGGTTGTCCCGCGAAAGCAAGCGGTGTTAAGCACTTCTGTATGGCCATATTAATGCACTTTGTAATATACATCGTGCATTAAATATTGGCCATAGAGAAGTTATACACTTACCCCCTCCGGTGTTGGCGCAGCAGAAGACCTGTGCGGCGCGAGCACACCGGAGCGGCCCCATTCGACAGAACAGAAGAGCAGACTGCGCAAGCGCGTCTAATCGAGGGAGAAGAAGGCTTCGGTCGGCGCCATGGAGAGGGTAAGTGTATAACTTCTGTATGGCCAATATTTAATGCACGATGTATATTACAAAGTGCATTAATATGGCCATACCGAAGTGCTTAACACCGCTTGCTTTCGCGGGACAACCCCTTTAAGGGCTTATTCACACCGGGGAGAATCTTACGCATGTTTTGTGCACTGCGAGACACACAAAACTCACACGAATATGAATTCCATTCTTTTAAATTGAATTATTCCCATAAGCGAATATTAAAATGGTAGCATGTCCTATCTTTGGGCGTTCCCTCGGTTCCCTTGTTTTCAACGGGACCTTAAAAGACATCGTATCACACTTGGATATTAGAAAAATCTTTCTGACAGTGAGGGTGATTAACGAGTGGAACAGGTTACCATGGGAGGTGGTGAGTTCTCTATCAATGGAAGTCTTCAAACAGAGGCTGGACAAACAACTGTCTGGGATGATTTAGTGATCTGCACTGAGCAGGGGGTTGGACCAGATGACCATGGAGGTCCTTTCCGACTCTACCATTCTAGTATTCTATGATTGAAATTTATCAGAAACACTTTAAATCCTCCCATGCAAGTGAAAGACGCGCCTGAGGATCGCAATTTCACAGAAGCAATGCAAGACATTTTTGAATAAATTGTTGTGTCCGCCGGTACAACACATGTTGGCAAGTGCAATATTGGGTCGAGTTTCTCAATATCTAGTTGTCACGTATGAATGTAGCCCAATCATGCGTTTTACCTGCGGATTCGAGGCAATTTTCATGCAAAACCGCCTCGCTGTACTTCTGACTCCTCCTTTTATTCCCTCTGTTCCATTCCCGCACTTTCTGGATTCCTCCCCCTCTTGCATAAGAACTTGTGTTCTGGTTTTACCGCCCTTGGACTCTGCACCAGTGAAATTAAACCTGACTGTCAGCCAATGAGAAACCAGCTGACATCAGTGTTAAGCTCTAGGCTTAGAGGAGAAAGGGAGAAACAGGATCTTTCCTACAGACAGCACCTTCTATATCCATGGACGGCATATAGACAGATGTGACAGGACAAGTGTGCTGTGAGTGTTCTGTAGGACCCGCTGGGCCCCTACACAAGCATGCTCCCATTCATTGATATGGGCAATTAAAGGGGTTGTCCCGCGGCAGCAAGTGGGTCTATACACTTCTGTATGGCCATATTAATGCACTTTGTAATATACATTGTGCATTAATTATGAGCCATACAGAAGTTATAAAAAGTTTTTTACTTACCTGCTCCGTTGCTGGCGTCCTCGTCTCCATGGTGCCGACTAATTTTCGCCCTCCGATGGCCAAATTAGCCGCGCTTGCGCAGTCCTGGTCTTCTGCTCTCTTCAATGGAGCCGCTCGTGCAGAATGCAGGCTCCGTGTAGCTCCGCCCCGTCACGTGCCGATTCCAGCCAATCAGGAGGCTGGAATCGGCAATGGACCGCACAGAAGAGCTGCGGTCCACGGAGGAAGAGGATTCCGGCGGCCATCTTCACAGGTAAGTATAGAAGTCACCGGAGCGCGGGGATTAAGGTAAGCGTTCCGGTAAGCTTTCTGTACGTCCCTGCATCGGGGTTGTCTCGCGCCGAACGGGGGGGGGGTTGAAAAAAAAAAAACCCGTTTCGGCGCGGGACAACCCCTTTAAGTTAATTAGTTCAATATCTGCTATTTCCGTGCACAAATGTGCAGGAAAATGTAGCATGCTGCATTATTTTTTGTGCGAATGAAATGCATGCGCAAAATATATGAATGAACCCCTTGAAATTAATAAGCACTATTCACTGTGTATTAGGACTCATTTACATGAGCGTACAAATCACACAAAAGTTAGCCGCGCCAATTGAAATTGCAGGGTGATTTCCCGCTATCAAGTTTGGAGCTTAATTAGTGGTGAAATTGGCCATTCACAATCCTGCTGCTGGGGATTTCCTTATTCTCCCCTGCAGGGAATTCCTTCTCTCACTGATATAACCATGCTACGAGGCTAGTTTCACATGGGCGAGTACGATATCAGGCCGTGAAACACGAGCCGATAAAATGCTCGCCAACGTGCAATTTTCCCGCAGATGTGAGGCGGTTTTGTATGAAAAATGTCTTGCATCGCTTCGGGGAAGTAATGTTGTACACATACGCTCATGTGAATGACCCCTAAAACCGGCTTCACAAGGGTGATAAAATCTCGCACAAACATGAACCCCATTCTTTCTCATGTGGGGTCATACACATGAGCGATGTTTTCCTGCATGGCCCCGTGATGCGATACTATGTGGGAAACAAATCGCGGCATGTCTATCTTGTGCATGCTTTTGCATCGCAGCACCCATTGTTCTCCCTGGGAGGTGCATGCGATGCAGTGTGATGTCTCCCATTGAAAACAAACTCGTCAGAGAATTCCTGCACTCCCAAGGCTGGTTTCACATAAAATTGCTTCACATCCCTGGGGAATTCACATGATGCGAAGCATGATATGGGGGTGGGATTCCCAGCCCCATATGATGCTCGCCCATGTGATGTTAGCTTAAGGGCTCCTTTACACTGGCGATTGCAATTTTGCCGCGAGAAAATCGCCACAATATCGTGCCTTTGTTCCCGTGATTTTTGAGCATTAATGATGCTCTTTCTTGAGAATAATCTTGCATTGCATCACTGCCGCCTGTGATTTTCTAGCGCAAAAGTCAATAAGAGTTTCCAATGTTAAAAACAGATCGCATTGCACGAAAATCTCAAGTTTGTGCGTTGCGATAAAAAGAAGGCTCCATAGGGAAACATGGGAGATAAAAAAAAATCACAAAACGCAGAAAGATTGTTTTTCCACTCCACAACGCATGAGTATATACATTGCAAAAGGGAATTAAACCGTTGAAAATCATTCTGCATTCATAATTCTGCACTTTCCCTCACTCTCGCATCACTCAAAAAATGCGCAATTTTTTTTTGCAAGTGTGAAAGCAACTTAAGAGTTATGGAAACCGTATAAGCCTGTCGCCTCAGCTGTTTCTGTAACACTCGGCGAGTGGTCAGGAAGCCAGTCGTGGATTTCTTATTTTAGCCAGGAAACATTGAGATAGGACAACCATCCAATGCCAATACCAAATTCTAAAGTTATCCCCTATCCACAAGACCCCACCAAACCTGAGAGTGTGGATCTCCAAGTGCATGGAGCAGAGGTTGCGCAGTCACGCCGTTGCTCCATTTGCTTCAGTGACAGCACTGAAGATTGTGGGCTCCCGCATGCGGAATCCGACATGGCCATGTGCAGCCAGCCTTATGCTACCATGCATTCAGTAGGTTACCAAGAAGTAGGGGAATGTTGGGAGGCAGCAGAGACAAAACTAAAGCCTTGTGGGTCCAGATGCAAAAGTTCAGCATCCCCCCCCTCCCCCTCCCCAACTTTTCTCTGCATTGTTGGGTCTCTTAAGAAGCCAGGGACATTGCTAGAATCTTAAAAGATTAGGCAGAGGCTAGATATAGGGACCCCAATGCAGAGTCTGTAGACCCCCCCCCCCCCCCCCCAACCATCCATGTGCCATTTATAATACTGGTGCTTTCTTATATGATAGAGGGGTCTTTGAGCCCCTAAAGCTCCAGGGTCCGGGAGCAACTGCTACTTCTGCAATCCCTATATTTATGCCCCTGGGAGGCAGTATGATTGCAGGATCAGACTATCCATGGTTTTGTTTGTTGCCCGTTACCAAGGAGACACATAGGTTTGCATAGGAGCTGTATAAACAATGAACCAGAGAAAAAAATTAATAAAGTCCTATTACAAAGTTTTGCATTTACATAATAAAAAATGTCTGTGAAGGTATTGATAGGGTTTGCATCTTTTTATTCCAGGGATTAAAGCTTTTTAATTGACTTCCTATGAAACTGAGCAAAGGGTAGTGTGCTTTATACCGTAATCAAATAAGAGTGGGAGGGTCGCTGTGGAGCAATGCGGACCCATCTACAGGTAATAAATGCTAGCAGTCCTCACACATGTACATGCAGTCCCTCCTTGTAGGAGTACATATGAAGTTGTCTGACTCCTTGCACAATGTACAATCCCTACATGGAGTATTTCCAGCGCCACACAGGTTAATTAGCTGCCTTTTTTCCCTTTCAACCTCCTCTCCCACAATCCTTTGACAATGATGTCATGGTGAACCCTGAGGGGGTGGAGGATTTAATTCTTCCTCTAGCACACAGCTGCCCCTCCTTCCTTCAGTGAAGCCTGCAGTCTAGAGAGTAGGGAGTGGGAGCTGCCTGTCACTTCCACCGCTCACACAGTCAAGCCCAAGACACTGCAGTCCTTCCACAGGAGGTAAGCTGCTGCTGCTGGGGTCTTACTAAGGTGAGAGCCCCTGTGCCCCCACAGTAGGGGGTGACTGCCAAGTGTCATCTAACCTCTGCTGAGCCACAGGGGCACGTACCACACCTCTACAGGAGGAGATGAAGTCTACACAACACTCATTTGTTAGACATTGCTGCTGTTTATGTCTTGTGCTGCTGTGTTCAGTCTGGATCTACTTTATACAAGTTTGTGGGTCCTTTCTCTATAGGTTTCATTGTAAAATCTTAGAATGGTGTGCCTACAGGAGGAGTAGCAGTTGGCATTTATTTCTTAGTATCTACAGGTTATTGTGTCTGTGTACAATGTGTTTACATAATAGATACATTGTATCGATGTGTAAACAAGGAGACTTCACATCTACACTACTGTTAATGGGGAATTGTTCGAGGTATGTAGCATAAAATATACTACCTGCACTTTCTACTTAGAATTGTTTTTTTTGTGTGTGTTTGTTTTTTTTTTTTTATATATATATATTTTTATTATGGTTTAACAAATGTGTTATGTATCTGATGTTTTTTGTGCTCTTTTTGATCTATTTAATCACTTGCTGCTTCACAGATCAATGTGACACTTTGGAGCAGTATATAGACTGTGACACACACACCCTTAAGAAAAGACTAGTGTTTATCTGAAACCAGTTTGCCTTGTGGTGGAGGAGAGAGGGACAGGAGTGTCCTGTATGGAGGTGGCATCCAGGGTGATGGTAGAGGGGTGGGGAAGTGGGTGGTAAAAGAGCAGGAGGAATGAGGGTGTGAGTTGTTCTGTAGAGACTATCAGCTTGGGAAGCTCTCAGTTTCCATGGAAACCAGTTTAAATAAGTTTTGCCACCTAGATCTCCTTATTGTCTACACATTTAATGGTTAATGATGCAGAGAGATTGTATTGTAAGGCGAACGATTCTGCCTCCCTCTGCTGTTTTTTAGCTTCCATTATAACTTTGTGCAATATGTAATTATTGGACTATTAGGTATACGTCTAACTACTTTTTATATTTAATTTATTGCTACATAACCCATCACGCTCTGCTTTTTGGCTCTGTGTGTGTAAATAACCAAAAGCTAAGGGGATAGTCCCAACTTGGGAACCCCAATCCTATGTGCTGTAAATGGGAAGGTAAAGCACTTGCCCATTATATGCCAATTTTAAACAATGCTCCATTGTCTTGAAAAGCTGCAGTGTTCTGTCAGGTTGTTTACTGCTCGTTGCTAGGGGAACCAACCACCTCAACTGTGGAGCTGAGATGGCCGGCGCTTGCGCACTGCTGACTGCAAATGCTGTGCTGGGTGACTGGGATCTCTGGAGCGCATGCGCAGTCGCACTCGGCCACCAGCTACCACTGCATTCTACTTTCTTTTTGTAGAAGGCCTTCTGGGTAGCGCAAACAACTTCACACTTGCAGAGCATTGGAACGGTTCCTGAGATGGGTATAGCCCTTTAACAGTTTCTTTCCCACCACCCATCCCAAACTTTGCATCGATGGTGGGTTGGTACCAACTTTTGAGATTTTTTTTTTTTTTTTTCAAGTAACCAGCGGCCTAGTATTAGTGGGTAGAGTTGCAGTAGTGACTAGGACACCCAGGTTTCACAGTCCAATTGAGTAACAAAGCCCCACCTGATGAAGAATGAGATGAGTTTGAGACAATGTACAGGCAAACCTGAATATTCACATTTTGCCTAGAGAGTTTAAATACATCTATAGTATTTAATGTCTCTGCTGAAAAGAGGTCACAAATATGAATATCGCCAGCAATGTACGTTGTTCTCTCTAGCCCATAGACTACATAGTTACTGCTTCTAGATTCTTATTTTTGTATTTGAAGGCCTAACAATCTTCCCTGAGGAACCAGGATGTAGAATTGTCCCGTGACTGAACTGTTTGAATGGAGGTTAATGACAAACTGCTGGAGAATGTAATTTACGTACATAACAAGGAATGGTTGCATTTATACGTATGTCAGCTGGCGTCTCATGGATAGTGGAGCCAATTATTGTTGCTCATATCAGTGACTGCCATCTTGTTGTGTTTATAGGTTGCTGCCATTTTCATGATGTGTCATCCATACTGCATCACTTCTGATTTCTAAAGCTATCTGGCAGGTGTATTAGTAGTTTTGGTTCTCTTCTGCGAACTTACTGTAAGGCCCGGGGGAGGTTCTGTCACAGATCTGGCTGCGAATACCAGAAGGAAAAGTGATGCATGTAACACTTTTTTTTTTTTTTTCCTCTTTTCTTCTATCTAAGAGCCGGCCAGCTAGGCGGAAAGCTGGTGGCCCCATTATAGTCAATGGGGTCGTCCTGGCGCGGTGTGGTTTCATCCAGAGATGAAACAGTTCAGCTGTGAGGATTCCCTTTTCCTGCTCCCCGAACAAAGAAGGAAAACGGAAATCCCACCGCAAATGTGAAACCATCCTAAGTGTTTCTTTAGAGTTCGGAATATGGCCGCCTTCAGTGTAATGGTTTCGGGCATTCAGCAGGAGAAAACCTGTAGCAATTGCGCTGTAAACCCATAAGGCCACTATCATATTTTTTTTCTTTCTAAACAGCGTTTTAGCGAGCATTTGAAACTCCCACTAAAACCGCTCTGAGCTTCCATTAATTTCAGTGGGGCTTCTCAGACAAGCATAGCGCTGCATTTCCAATGTTGCGCTAAACGAATGCTGTTCTATTTTAGTGCGTTTGCAGCGCTCTTTAACATGCATCACCCATTGCAGTGATGGTGCGCATTAAAATCACTGTTGACCACGTTTTAAAAACACCTACGGGTACCTTCTCACAGGGCAGAATCGAAGGCATTTCGTAACGGAATACAGCCAGCAATTTCACAGGAAATCTACATAGTTTAGGTACGGATTTGGCAGTGTTCTTAATTGCAGATCAGTTGTGAAATTTAACCCTTGTATTTCCAGGGTTAAATTCCTCAACCCCATTTTGCCGCAGAAATACACGGTATGTGTATTTGTTGTTGGAAAATCTTTGCACCGTGTGGAGGAGATTCTGGAAATCTCTTCCATTGCCTGTACTTGAATCCTTTTGGAACTTCCACAGTGATTCCAAGAGTGGAAATTCTGCAGTGTTTATTGCCTGTGTGAAAGGAGCCTAAAACGTGCCTATTTGGCAGCAGTTTGGTGGCCATGAGCTTCCTGTCGTGGGGCAGTGCCTCCTGATCACGTTCTGCTTTTCATACCTGCTTCTTGTTTATATGTCCACTGTTGCTACTGTCTGAACTTCTGGACATTCCATAAATGTCCAGTGTTTGACTTTTTTTTGTGTGTGTGTGTGTCCACTGAGTGTGGTGATACTTCAACAGGTTATTGTGACTGTAATGGTCATCACTTCACAGGTAATCAATTATATTACAACTATTGAGCTGCAGACATGAATTAGAATGATTGATAAACTATGTGTTTATAAAAAATAAAAAAACATAAGAAATTGCGCACACGTTCCCACAGAGCAGGTGGAGTAGGGAACAGGAGTCCTGTTAATTTCCAGATTAGTCTACATACAATATGCTTCACCACTCCACATAGGAATCAAATCGATGTGCGACCTCCTAGAATCACTTTTGCTTGCTTCCGTTGTGGCTGGTTTCGTTTGTTTTTTTCTGTTTCATTTTGGATGGAAAAATATTGCAGACTGCGCTATTTTTCCATCCAAAAAAAACCGGAAACCTAACAGAACGGAAGCAGTCTAAAGCCTTACTATATGCCAAAAACGGAGCAAAGAAAGAAACCCTGAACTGAGCCCTAATGGAGGTGTGAAAGCGGCCTAAATGGACCCTTAAGTTGGCTTCACACAGACGTACTTGCGCACATAAAATCCGGAGAACAGAACCCATTGATGTCAAAGCGTTTGTTCACATTTCCGTTTTTTGGCGCACATTACAATCATGCAAAAAAAGATAGAATGTTTCATCTTTCTGCGGTTTTTTGCACCAAAGGTCCCCATAGAAGTCGTCAAAGGGTGTGGAAATGGACAACCATAAATGCATAGTACTCCACTTTTCTTCAGCATTCACTGTTGATTTACCACTTTAGTTGCAGTTCTTTGTATGTCATGTGACTGCTTCAGTTCCCAATGCAAACCTTGATCTTTCTCTGTGCAGGCATGGTGGCTAAAGTGGCTTTAATGAAGTTCACTAAGAGTAGTAGTAATGTTTGCTGCTTTGTTCACTCCATGTTGTATGTAGCACAAGCCGTGCTTTGCACCCACAAGTACTTTTGTTTGACTTAACTTTGTATCAGTGTTGGACCTTGTACATCATTACACTGGGCTGCAGACAACCGGGTCAGATTCCAAATGCGGGATCCCACAGCGGAATCTGACCCTACGCCCCCCCCCCCCAACACACACCCGATACTGGTTGTCTTATTTGTGCTGCATATGGTCTGTATGGCTCGCTGTCTGGCTTCCACAGCACGGATTTTCCAACGCCATTGCTAGGCAATAACGCAGAATCCGTGACCTGTTGCAGACGGGCCATTGGTCAGACTGCTTTCAATGACTTTGATAGAAGCCATCCATGTGGACACTGCACTAACATAGCGCATGTTGGGATTTTTATTTTGTTTTGTTTTTTAAATGTATTTCTTTCCTTCGCAAGCAAAAAATCTGAATTGATTTCCACTCCTGTGCAGGAAAAAGCTCTTTTCCATAGCATGCTATGGAAGGTATTTGCTGCAGGACCTGGAGGCGGACGCCGGCTCCAGATTCTGCAATGGAAATCCAGCTGTGTGCAGGCAGCAGAATGCAGTTTTTTGTTTCTTAACTATAGAAATCTGGTGATTATGGAAAGCATGACATAATGAATAGAAATGAGCGAGCGTACTTGGTAAGGACAGATACTCGAGCGAGTATCGTCCTTACCGAGTGCCTGCTCGCCCGCAAAGATTCGGGTGCCGGCAGGGGTGAGCGCTGTGTTGCGGGAGTGAGTCGGGGAGAGAGACGGCACCCAAATCTTTGCAGGCGAGCAGGCAGGTACTCGAAAAGAACGATACTCGCTCGAGTATCTGTCCTTGCCGAGTACACTTGATCATCTCTAATAATAAACCTTAGCAGATCGCAACAAGACTAAAAAATACATGGAGAAAACTAATGGAAAATTTGCCCCTCTTCCATGTTTTAGACCCACCACTCGTGGCTAGTAGAAACACGGAATGTATTTGCTCAGTCATCAGCGGCTGAACGATGGATTTTAAATGAGCTAAAATCCATCGTTCAAACGAAAAGCGTATGATGCCCGCCTTCACATGTAACGGTTCTCACTCATTTTCGGCCGCTTGGACAAATTTTGAGCAATAATCATTGCGTGTAAAAGTGCCTTTAGCGGCAGTGTCTATAATCAGTGATATGTAGAAGCTGCAGGAGACGAATGGTGTATAACTTTCAATGAATCCCTACTGCAAATAATGATTCAGTTCAAACATGTATTTAAGTGGAGAGAACTTTGCCCCAGAGGTGTCAATAGGTGATCTTGGTTGGAGAGCTGTTAACCGTCTAAATGTCTGTCACTTCTGACAGTGGCATTTAAAAACTCTATTGACTGGGGGTCCAAAACGGCTCCTGCAGTTGCCATGGCAACCAGGGCCTTCTGAAAGTCCCCAGGGCTGTCACTGCAGATTGCCTATCAGCTCGTGGTATAATGTAATACTATGTTATTACATTATACTGCAGGAGCGATCAAACCATTGCAAGTTCTTTTCTTCTGCGGGGATTAAAAAAAACTTTTATTAATCATTAAAAAAATTAAAGACAATAGGTTTTGCATCTGGGGGTCACCCAGATTCATATGTACTCCAAAATGGTTCCAATAGAAACTACAGGATGTCGCTGACAGCTACGTTGATGGATAAATAAGGGCTCTTCCACACTTAAAACATCGGAAATGAGAATGAAACCATTGAAAATCGTGGGTTTCAAAATCATTCGTTTTCACTCAGTCTTGCATCGCAGGAAAATCTATCACCAGTGTAGAAGAGCCCTAAGGCCTCCCTCACACAGTTTTTGTACAGCATTTAGTGCCTCATTTTCAGCCCTGTGCTAAACGCTGTACAATGCACCCATTCATCTCAATGGGGCTGCTTACACAAGGCTGAAAACGCAGCGTCTTCAACACTGCGCTTTGATAGCGATGCATGTTCTATCTTTGGACGTTTTCAGCCCTGTTTCGCCCATTGAAATGGGCAGTGGTTTTAGCACTGCTGAAAACGCGACAAAACTTGGTGCCGCGTTTTTGACAGCGTTAACGGCACATCGATTTTCGGGAGTAGGGCTTGCAATATAAGCCCTACCCCAAAAATCAGTCCTACCTACAATAGAGGGGGGGGGGGGGAAGCAATACTCACCTAGCAGCTGCTGTGCGGGTCCTGGCCCCTCATCCCTGCCGCTGCTCTAGGCTTCCCCTGCACTGACAGATCTATTGCTGTAAACCAGGTTTGAGAACCCTGCACCACAGCATGATGCCACAGCTATTGTTTTTTTTTTTTTTTGACCTGACAGCTCAATGTTCATGGTACGGAATTCTACTGCAGAATTCCGCAGCGTGAAAGGAACAGCGGCATACTCTAATTGCCGTGGAAAAACACGCAGCTGGCTTCATTGTAGTCAATGGAAGCTGGTCGTCGCACTATACTTCCACTGTGAGCACAGCGGAAGTATCACGTGATGACGTGTCCTCGCCCTCCACCGGCCATATCATCACGCACTGCTGGCGTGTCACGTGCTGTACGGCGCATGAACGCCGGCTCAGCAGTCGGGACGCACACGGCGGATCCGGAGAGGTGAGTATGGGGTCTTTGGGGGGTGTCGTCACAGACTTCGCTGGTATATTGCGCTGGCGGAGTCCATCACAACCGTGGGCATGAGGCCTAAGGTTCATGCTGCTACCCATGAAAACCGATTTTGTTTCTTTTGCCTCAGGTTTGCACTTGTTGATGAATACAAGGATTTCAATCTACGTGTTCACCTAGTTGATATGACTTAAATAAGTCATGCAGTTTCATAGTTTTAATGAAGATGAGGTGCAGGTGGTTTATCTGGTTCCTCCGGACTTGGCTGTCCTGGATCGATGTCGCACCACACCTCCTCTTCCATATATAACACAAGTGTCTCTTGGGTCTGACATGACCATTTGGCTGTGCAGAGTCCTAGCTAGACTTTCCTTCATCCTAGAAAAAGATGGTCTGCTCCTCTATCCGCTCCTCTATCCATGTATATAAATGCCCTGATCAAGGCAGAATGGCGTGTTAGCGCTCAGGATGCCTCATCAGTCACTCCTCTCTAGGACAGGAGACATGTACTGTAGTTAGTAGCCTTAGCACCCCTATTTATACAATTGTACAATCTGTAAATGGGGGTCTCATTTAGAAGGCTTGCAAAGATGTGGGTGCTGGAAAAGTTTGACTTAACTGTGAAACCTTAATGTGTTTATCTCCTCCCCCCCCCCCCCCCACCCCACCCCACTCTGGATTCCGCAGCATAGCACGCTGTGATTTTTGTGCGTGCTCCAGATGGATGGCTTCCATTGAAGTCAATAAACCGTCCGTCCCATGGCCCTTCCGCAAAAATTATTGCAGAAAGGTTGCGAGATCCGCGTCATCGCCTAGCAACGTCACGCCCTATTCTGTACTGCGCATGGAATGCCTCCACCCTGAGGGTCCCAGATGGCTCGTATTTCCCTTCGTGGAAATATACGATCTCACCTGGAGGAAGTAGAATCTTCTTTACTCCACAGTAACAGAGTACACAGGTAATCCCTCCTGAGAGCAATAAGGATATTGATGCAACACGTTTCGACCACTAAATTGATCAAGCTTGATCTTCTAGGAGATCTTCTAGTGATTTACTGGCCATCTGGGACCCTAAGGGTGGAGGGATTTCCCCTGTATTCACATTGGGGAACCTCCCTCTTTCAGAGTGAGTACCCTGACTATCAGTTTGTTCTTATGTGAAGCGCACTGGTATTTTGGGGGTTCTCGCTTTTCGTGCATGTGCTGCTCTCCTACTTCGGTTGATTATAAGAGGATGCAGGAATTCTCAGTGTTTACATCAGATCCATCCAGCCGCTGTCCGTTTCCTTACTCGTTTTTTCATATTGGGTAGACATAGCCAGCGAGTTATGTGATGCAAAACTGTTGATTGGTTTAAGTGACTCTCCTCCATTCCGGTGTGATATTTTATGCGGTGACCATCATATTGCTCCCTTCTTATATGAATTTATTGGTGAAAAGAACCCATTCGCCATCTGCAGGAAAAACTCCTCCTGTATTGGCACAAGAGGAAGGTGCAGGACTCCTAAATCGCCAAAGAGGATTCCTATGTCGTACACCACACCCTCTGGTCCTGAAACGGGTATAAACTTCCTGTATTAGTTTTGCATGGTATTGCAATGTCTGTCAACCGTGCCACGCACAAGCCCTCTGTGTATTTAACGTCGAAGCATATTTTCAATTAACTACAACCATGTTGAACTCTTCATAGTGCTTTTAGCTCTCCACTTGGCTCTTTGAATGAAGCTTTTGCATTAAGCAAAAGCCTCTAAATTTGTTTATTTCCGAGTGATTGTGCATTCATAAATGTGAAGCCTCCAATATCCTTCAGTAGAATGCATATAGTCTAATATCTGGTTGACATACTGTGTATAGAGCGAAAAATTGTTTTTGTGACTCCCCCCTCCCCTCTAGGTCTGTTTGTTACAGAACACCAGTATAGTGTTTTTGTGTTGGATCCCTTTGAACAGTATAGAAACTAGTTATCTAATGAAACTAAACGGTAAATTCATCTGTTCAATTAATAGTGCAATCATGCATGAATAGCTTGGATTCATCATAAAAGGCACTTTGTAGTGAATGAGTAATGCAATATAATATATATTTAGCTAAAACCCCACCTATTAGCGCTTATTTGGGCACAATGTTTCACAAGTACTTTCTTGTCCCCAGCCATGTTATTGCTTAAGCCGGAGTTCTCGAGAGCAAGAAATGTGTCCAAACAAGGACCTTACCAAGTCCCATCATAGACAAGCCACTCTGGCCTTTGCCAAGGTATTGGGAGACATGGCTACCAAACCGAATCTCTGTCTCGGGTGAAGAACAGCCTAGTTACAGCTAACTTTCACAGCTAGTCTTGCCATCCCATTTTTTGAAAGTAATTTGCTTTTGTAAAAGGGGAAACCTTAGTGACAGAAAAACATGTGCTCCTTTATAGCATGCATATCCTGAAGCACTTTAACAATTGTCATCCATGTGGGACTTACAATCCAACTTCACCTGTTAGTATGTTTTTGGAGTGTGGGAGGAAACCCAGGGAGAACATACAAACTCCATACAGATCTTTGTGGTCAGATTTGAACCCAGGGCTCCAGCAATATAAGTAAAGTGTTAATCACGATGCTGTCCATGCAAACGTCAGTTTATTTTCCTTCCACTAAGGTTACCTACAACTCGGCCCAATATCGGACTTGCCAGCGTGCGTCTTGCATGCCAATGCAAGATGTTTTTCTGGCAAGAACTCCTCCCATCGCTTCTGTGAAGTAGCGATCCTCTGTCGTGGCTTTCAGGCGTGTTAAAGGATCGGCAAGTGTTTCCCATTGCTTTCAATGGGAAACCTCACACTGCACTCCTGTGCACGCTGTACGATGTTTTACTCTCCCACTGAAAACAATGGGCGATTCATTCCGAGGAACGTGAAAAGATAAAACATGCCATATTTTATTTTTTCTATTGATGGCTCCAAATAACCATCTCTCATCCATTTGGATCAACACTGTGGAATGTGTATATTAAAAGGAGACCTCCGCTGAAAGCATGTGGCATCCTTCTTTTTTAGTGGTTCACCTTGACTGCTCCCTTTACCATGACTTGTGTTTGCCAGGATTGGGAATGCTATAAAACTAAAATGAGTTGCAGCATCAAAAAAAAATTGTGTGACCGTGCGGCCGCCCTTCACCGATACAGTAGTTCTCGTGTGGTTGACCCTTCTCTCCTTTGCAGCTTATTTTTTTGCCTTAGCTCGATTATAAACGACCCTCGCATTCACTGCTTTTTACCGCAATTGGTGAAGCATGCTGCACTAACCACAGTACAATGCTGTTATTGATTTCAATGGGGCCTTGCAGACCAGTGCTTGAAACGCTGCGATTTTCAAACACCCCACAATGATGGGGTGTGTTTTTTTTCAAAACTCTGTCAAATGCTGTACCATGCATTCAGAAACGCCACTCGAAATCGCAGTAAAATGCCACGTGTGAGTGGTCTAATTCTGTTGGGAACACAACAGTTTCTCGCAGACTAGGCAGGTGATGATAATGCCGACTTTGTTAAAAAACATGATTTTAATTTAGAAACTGGTTAATAGAATCCATTTGTGTAAAAGTCAAATATTTTGCTTAAAAAATGCATCTCTTCCATTCATGGACTACAACCTGAAGTGAGCATTGTCTTCTAACTTAACATCTCTGCTGTGCAGCTCCGGGCCGGTCTGTTTTATTTTTTTTCCCTCACAGGCCCAACATCTCAGCATTGTTCTGGAGAATTGCTGGGATCGTTTATCTTGGAGGATAACTAAATTCCTCTTCGAGTATCTTCACCAAGAGGTATCCTACAATGGAGACATTGCATTGAAACTTAGTTTTGTTTCAGTTGTGCCTCTTGCACATGACTGTTGGTCAACCGCCAAGTTCTACGTAATCATATGGCACTCCTATAATTATAGGGGGTCTATAATACCGCCATTTGTCTCTGCTTTCATGCAGAATCCAAAAGGCAAAACATGCAACATGAACGTTGTATGTAACCTTACATAGGTGTTCCTGTCTAGAAGCAATGCCTTAATACTGTGCAGCAAATAACCCCACATTAAATGGTGGCACATGGGAGGACCTACTGTTCCATAATACAGAGCTGCAAGAACTTTGCATCTGTATATCATCTTTTGTGTCAACCCCCCTATTCTGCACCATGAAGATGTTTGAGACCCCCTATAGAACTCTATGGGACTAAATTGTACCTCGCTGTTCAGTTTCAGGTCCTTATTCCTTGTGGATTTATATGCAATGTGGCATGCCATATCACAAGTTGCAATTACTGTAGTATTCCCCCCTAGAAGCAGAATAGGGTGTCAAATGATGGCACCACGCTGTAGCACATGGAGTGCCCGTGGCTCTGTGTTCTGCAATCTGGTCAGATTTCCCTAACGATATAAACACACAAAAAAATTTCCTGTGTGACTACATTCATCTGCTGTTAGTCAAATCCTGAAGGTGACTCACAAATTTAAGAGCCAGCTCAAGAAGTTTCCATAACAACCAACAAGTCCTTCCAAGTCCATTCAACAGTTTTTTTGTTTTTTTTTTCCCCTCTATCCAGGTAAAGTTGTATTGTAAAATGCTATCACCTCATCTATACTTAGAACAGATTTTAGGTCGTTTCCTGGAAGATGACATGTAGGCTTGGAAAGAGGTCCCTCATGGAATTTCATTTTCACAAACTGTTCTAGAATACACTTGAACATACCGAAGAAATTAAAAAAAAAAAAAGATTGCATTGCTTTGAGCCCCCTATAGATTTTCTAGTGCCCACCTAATGTATAAGGAACAAAAATAGACATCTATAGGAAAACGACTTAAAATGTTAGGCACCCCTTCAAAATTTTGCTGCATAGGCAATTGGGCTTCTGTTGTTCTTCAAAGCCATTCTTAAATATGTTGCAATGTCACTATTAATCTTGGCTGGAACGCCTCATATAGGACGTGGTTGTCTGTGGCTATATTTAAGTTTTGGTGTGGTCTCTGAAGGTTGCCAATACTACTGCAGGAACTATCCTTGAATCTTCCTTCGGCTTTTATTTTTTGTCCCTACTCACGGTGCCATTCATGTCCATGCTGGTAGTAAAACTCTGCCCCATTAACTTGAGAAAAAAAAACTAAAAATTTACGGAACTTGTTGCCTTGCCCACTGTGCTACCACTACTGCTTCTTGGTAATGTCTTCTTTTTCAGCTTTTACTGGAAAGATGTAAAATGTGCCTGACAGAAATGAGGTAGCTGTATGTTATATAGGGTTTCTCAGCTATATCTGCCTACACTTTCATTACATAAACATATTTTTCTTCTGACTGGGAAAAGACTGAAGAAGGCCAGCATCAGCCGAAGGCTAGATGCACACTACGGTAGCTGTGTGGGCGGCACCTGAGAAACTCGAGTGCAATTTGCATTGGACAAAGCATGAACATTACATAGTAAATCCATATTCATATTATAAATGTGAAAGGAACTGTTAATTTTTCACGGCTGAAGCGATGTTGATGAAATTTGGCAGGGAGATAGCTTGCATCTTAAAGGGAGGACATAGACTACTTTTTATCCCGAAAATTTAGTTAGTTCTCCAGGTAGTGCTATGAGAGAATTGGTGATGGCGGAGGAGAAGGGAGTGCACATCATAAACTATGCCAACACAAAAGGGCAGACATGTCGTCACGATATGCGATTATTAAGCTAGCAGGGATACCCGGCGTTGCCAGATATTAAGACTTGAATGAAAGACACATTAACGTGGATTGAGATTTTAAAGAAACTGTTGCCCACAGCAACCAATCACAGCGCAGCTTTTATTTTACCTCAGCAGTATAACAAATAGCTACCAACCTCAGCTGTGAAAGAAATCAAAGCTGAGCTCTAGCAACCAATCACAGCATAGCTTTCAGAGTTCTTTAACTCTTTGGAATTGTCAGAAGTGTCTTCCCGTAAATTGAGGTTAAAGTTGGTGTTCCGGTCCTATTAATGTGTATTCTTGAACTGTTCAACGGCACACGATTGCAACTAACACATTTTGGGGTGAAATATTGTAAGACCTTATTATGACTGGAATAGCAAAAGGAGAAAGTGTTATAATTCCACACATTCCAATAATACCAACGGCTCTGACTTTTCATTTCAAAAGGCTGCAATTCCCTCCTAGAAATGGCATTTGTGATGGCTATCGATAAGGCTAAAGGGCAAACACTTAAGGTAGCAGGTGTACATTTAGAAAAACATGTTTCTCATGGGCAACTGCATGTGGCGTGCTCGTGTATATACAGTCCACAAAACTTTATATCCTAGCAAAACATGACAAAACCAAAAACCTACCGAACTGTGCTGACATAGTAGATTGCAGTTACATTCCTTTCACTATTTCAACTTTTTACTTTTCAATATACAGCAAAACACAGATGGGATTAAAAAAAATCCAAATTCCACACGGACGAAGTCGCAGGTAACAAGCTGAAAAAAGACATACATCCATCCAGTTCAACCAATAGGTTATATTGGAGCCATGTACTATTGGTGGGATTACACAGACAGCATACAGTGCCAGATACATTACTCTTGTGCACAATTCAAATGTAGGCATATTCCCTCTGTACAGAATGGTTAAAGAAATATTGGACTTCCTTTGAAATGCAGTTGGACAATTACATGCTTCTCCAAGGGAAAACAAAAAGGCATGTGGGCCTCATTCACTGTGGTCGGTAAATGCTTACTTTGGCTTGGCGGTGCTCCAGTTATGTAAA
This sequence comes from Eleutherodactylus coqui, assembly GCF_035609145.1. Taxonomy (NCBI): domain Eukaryota; kingdom Metazoa; phylum Chordata; class Amphibia; order Anura; family Eleutherodactylidae; genus Eleutherodactylus; species Eleutherodactylus coqui. Next base: position 121,416,696 of record NC_089840.1, on the reverse strand, counting down.
TCTAACTCTTTCAAGATTATAAGTACGTGCTATGAATCCATGCTATGGATTACTTTGTTGGCTCGCTTAAACTCCGGTTCAACCAGTGCAATCGTACTGTGTAATTAAGCCGCCATAAAAGGATTGTGCAATTTTAATTTTTAATTAAAAATCTGTTTTCTTCCTCTTATGTAGTACATTTTAGTTTCTATATATACATAAGGCAATATGCTTTAGTGTGCAAATCTTACTTTCTATTTCAGAATCCTGAATGCTGGTAACACAATATCTGCATGGCCCATAGTGGTGCTTATTAATGAGATTATGTGGATTCAGGGGATTTTACATCCTTGATTCACCAATTAAAGTGGCTGGTTTTCTGTTAATTCCTGTGCAATAAACCCCACATTTATGTGCACTTTACATTCTGGGCCCTTAATAACCAGAATAGCAGTCCCTGTGTGGGTTATAATGGTGACCATAGACGTTGCTGCCAAACTTTATCATATATAATTAAAGGCCATTGCACCAGGAGGATTAATAGACTATCAACAAGATATAACAAAAAGATGTAATCGGTGAGGGTTTAACCTCTGAGGTGCCTGAAATCAGTGGAGGTGGGTGGGGGGTTGGGGGGAGGGGAAAGGTGGGGTAGCGTCTATGTAAACCACAGTACCACCTAGGTACTTTACTTATGAAACAGAGTTGGGTGGAGAGTTGCTTATCTACTACGAGGGCTAAACGACCCACTGAACAACCCTTTGTTAAGAAATGTGAGAATTTGTTTTTTAATAACTGGACAGAGGGCAGCTCAATGTCTTACTAGTCATCTTATTTCTATTTTTTAATTACGTTTGGTATGTGTCTATTTTCTGTGTACTTTGTGGCTTTTCATTCCCAGTAACCTTGCATTGTTCTATAAAGTTATGAAAAACCTATTTACACAGAGATTTAAGAGTATACCTATGTTGTAACTGGTATGCTAAGTTTGCACTCTCTTCTTGCCCCACCTATCTAGATTCCTCTTGGTATTCCTGTACAGAGTTTTTTGTTTCGAAAGAAACGACTAAGATATCTTGCAAATCACTGAGTTGGATACATGTGTAACAAGCCCATGTTGTGATCGCTTAGTGGTTGTGCCATGTTTGGGATTGGTGGGAGTCCTAGTGGTCCTTTCACAGAAAGTGCTCGAAAAAACCAATCTTCATTGATATAACTCCAAAACTCTGGGCTATGGACTAACAAGACAAACAGAGGATACCACAAACGTGTATCCAGGTAGGCTACACTTCAATCTTTTCTGGATTTTTTCTTCCAATTCTGGAAAGACTGAAGGGTTAGTCCCACACCTCTTAAAATTTATGAGTAATGACAACCTGAACACCCAAAGATCCCCAAGATGCGATCCTGGTTGCCCATTTTTTTTTTTTTTTTACTCCCAGACCTAGATTCAACCTCTAATGTAGAGTAGAGCTAGATCAGATTGTATTGTCAGAACCCAGAACAAACCTAGGGCAATGACCTAATATGAATTTTTCCTGTTTGATGGATTAACCCTGCTGAAATGGCCGAATCACATTCTTCAGTCTGAGCAGGAGATAACTAATTTTGAGGACCTCTGGGGAAAAAAGTACGTCAGAGTTCAAAGCCTGGTTGACAGATTCCCTTAAAAAAAGGGGCGGGGGATCCACTTAAACCGACTAAATGAAAGAGGTACAAGGTGGTTCGGCGTGTTTCAGTTGGACCCACAACTCATCAGGAACCAAGAGGTCTAATGTCATGAGAGGGGAGCCTGATATAAATATCACCCCTACCAATCAATACCCTCAGACATGAAACACTGTCTAAGGGGCCATGCCAGGATTGTAATGCTCTGATGTTCAGAAAAAATGCTCTGATAATTTTTCTGCCTAAAACCAATGGTATGGACGCTGCTACTACTACTGGATCCCTACAATGCACGGGAATCCTAAACCTGCAATCGTTCTGGATCATTACAATACATAGGAACCCTATGGCTATGATGGTCCCAGATATCTGGCTGCAATAGTCCTGGATCCCCACAATACAAAGGAATCCTACGGCTGCAACAGTCCCAGATTTTCTAATCTAATCTTCTAACAAAAGGGTACAATCCCCTACTAAGATATGCAATAGAGGAGACAGAGTAAGTAGCATGACCGCCAGTCCTGATGGTGAAGTGGTGGCCGTATACCAGAACTGGAGTCAGTTCAGTCTTAAATAGGCCAAACCATGCTAAGTCCAGCCCCTGGCTGGGTACTCCATGTGTCAGATCCTAACCAGTCTAAGACATAGGACAAACACTTTAAAGAAATTTATGTACCACATTAAGCTAAAGTGGGCATTGAAGGTTTTTATTTTTCTTTTGAGCCACTTCAAGGCAATGAACACCATAATAATGTTGCAATATAGCTAGCATTTAAGCGATCCTCCAGTCTTGGGACAAAGTTTTGTCCTAGGAGGGGAATAATATCACCCAATGAACTCCATTGGCTGTGTTCTAACGCAGAACCGCAGGCTTTCAGATTCTTCCACAGTCTTCCTAGACCGCCGCAGCTCTTTTCTCGCTAACTTATTCACATTATGCATTGGTTGTGTCTACAAGTATCATTGTGCTACACCTTTTCTCTAATTGGCCATCTCTGCTCATGTGAGCAGTGTTGTTCAGTCTAAATGCAGTGGGAAGTGTTTCAGGCTACTGATTCAGTGTGCACTGGATAGTAAGAGGTATGTTGTACCATTCAGGACAACGGATAAAGTAACAAATCTGTAAAAGAATGTCACAGATGACCTATTTCAGGTACGGTCTCTCCCCTGCCTTCAGGCCCAGAAAACTTTTTCTTGGACCCGAGGGACTGGAGTATTGCTTTAAGAGCTTCTGCCATTAGTCGTAATTAAACATTTCCTACGTGTCTTCATGGTAGCAGGCTACAAACCTATACTCTTGCAGCCCTACACCTTTTTTTTTTTTTTGTCCCATAACTGTAGGATCAGACCACAGAGTTAATAGTCTGCTATTGTGTAGACTCTTGTTTTAAGGATTGTACCCTTTGGAACTTGGTAGCTGAGTTGCACAGGAGTAATCTCATGAAAGGTGGAAGCTGTGGATGGAGCAGCCAAAACATTGAGCTGCATACCGTGTTTCTCCGAAAATAAGGCACCCCCTGAATAAGGCAACCCCTGAAATTTGCAGAAGTCCCAAATATAAGGCACCCCCTGATAGTAAGGCATAGTAAAGTGTGCAGGCAAGTCAAGAGGCCCGTCCCCTGCTGCCATCCCCGTTGTCGCCTGCCTCCAGATGTATAGGTAGATCTGCAGACAGTCTGCTGTTATCCTGTCCCTGCTGTGCTGTACGAGTGTGCTGTTGTGAGCTCCCCTTGCTGGCTGGAAAAGTCCATACTGTACGTTCTGTTCCTGCTGTACATGTCTGCTGTGATGAGCTCCCCCTGGTGGCCGGAAGCTGCAATACCATCCCTGCTTACAAGTGGTCCAGGACCTTCTGTCTGCAGACAGGTACGTTACTTTACAGCCCTTATTTTTGTATGGCTCTGTGTGTGATTCGTCAGGCTGCGTTCTCACAGAGCGTATTTCCTGCGGAAATCTCGCAGTTTGGCCACAGCGATAAACAGCGAGATTTCCGCCGGGAAAGCGCTGCTTCAAAACCCACGGCACTCAGCCACTTTTTTTGAAGCGACCAGGCTGCACGCTTTTCCGTTTCTGTGGCCGGTGAATCCGCACCACAACACTGGCTTCTCCCAGCTTTGCCGTGACAGATTTGCTGTCCCATGTGGACGAGATTTCTGAAAAATTTCATCCACAAAGATGGCCAATTGAGGGATTAGCGGCCACACACGGATTTGCCGCGACGAAATAAGACACCCCCTGAAAATAAGCCATAGCGCATATTTGGGAGCAAAAATTAATATAAGATGCATCTTATTTTCGGGGAAACAGGGTAGTAGGAGGCAATGAATACCGTATGCTGTGAGCTGTGATTTGGTCTCTAAGGGGATCCAGGAGGTTATATCCCAGGCCTTGATTGTTAAACGGAGCCTGGACTGAGGAATTGGAAAGGGTAATTATTCCTTAGTTTTACTCTGTGCCAGTGTGTACTGACTCTGGCAAACCTGACACTCGCAACCCACTCCTCCTAAGTGCTTAGACAGTTGTTTTAAGTTCAATAACATTTTTACCAACACAAGGCTATTTTCCAGGGAACCTACCAGGGTCTTGTGACCTGTCCTAATTTGCTATCTGGAGAGGCCACGTCATGCCACCAGTGGGCGATATAGAGGAGGTTGTGAGCAGCGACCGTTGTGGTCAATTTCTCTGTTCAATAGCCGAACCATGGTTTCCGCTTCTTCTTGACATCTAGAGTTACAACAAATGTAAACCCAAAAGGGTAGCATTTTATCCAAGAACTAAGTCATTTTTTTTTCTTATCACAAAATAGTTAAATGAAATTGGAAGTAGAGATGTCACCCTGCAAAGATGGAACTAGCTATACAATATTTATTTACAATTTGGTGACTTTAAGGATTTGTCCACTTTGGACAATCCCATTTTCTTCCAAGGGTCCTGGGTTGGCTTAAATTCCTATTCTGAGCTGTAATCAAGGGTGAAACCTGGCGAGGAATGTTATGTCCTGACTAATGGAGATCCTTGAATAAAGGTCATCTCTTTACTGATTGTCCATTTCAGTCACTTTATGCATGAACTTTCTCCATACTCTATCTTTGATCACTTCTTTCAGTTCTATCATGTTTGACATCCTCTTCTTCGTGACCGACTGTTTGTGCCGAGCATCAATGTTTTGAGAGAGCTGGCTCGTATTATATGTCCAAAAGATGAGAGCTGCTGTTTGCTGGCTTTGTCCTCTAGTGATTTAGTTTTGGTTTGAAACACTCCAGGATCTTGAAAGGGTTAAAGGGGTTGTCTCGCGGCAAACCTCAAAATTTTACCTTACCCCATTCCCCCTGTCACCCCCTGGCATAAAATAGCAAATTAAAGCGGTTTTTAAACCGCTTGCTACTCACCGATCCGACGAAATAAGGACTTTAAAAAATCTTCTCCCAAAGATGGCCGCCGGTCCTTTCCCAGGGATGCACTGCGATTTTCTCCTATGGTGCACCGCGGGTCTTCTCCCATGGTGCACCATGGGCTCTGTGCGGTCCATTGCCGATTCCAGCCTCCTGATTGGCTGGAATCAGCACACGTGACGGGGCGGAGCTACGATGACGACGCGGTGACCAGCTCTCCGGCACGAGCGGCCCCATTCACCAGGCAGAAGACCGCACAGCGCAAGCGCGTCTAAAAAAGCAAGAAGACATCAGAATTAGACGGATCCATGGCGACGGGGACGCTAGCAACGGAGCAGGTAAGTGAATAACTTCTGTATGGCTCATATTTAATGCACGATGTATATTACAAAGTGCATTAATATGGCCATACAGAAGTGTATAACCCCACTTGCTTTCGCGAGACAACCCCTTTAAATTGCTATAAATGTTCCTTAGGCAAGCAATTTTATTTTCATTTGGGTTAGTTTGTGCTTTCCAAACAAAGGATTCATTGGAGGAGTTGCTGCTGAGAACTACTTAAAGCAAACAAAAGAGCAAGTGTGTGGGCTTGCAAGGTATGGTTGATTTCAAATGGTGTTCTAAGTGTGTGACTTAATCTGTTAAAACTGCTTATTTGTGTTGATATCAAGTTGTAAGGGTCTTAGAGCTTATACATTGTAGCAATGTTTTTTTCCTTGAGGTTAATATACTGTGCTGAGGGGGGTATAGGGGGATTACATTCTTGTTGTAATGTCTTACCGGTGCTCGATAGTAGCTGTGCAGGACTGGAGAGTGGTCAGAAAGAAGCTGGAGGTTGTCAGCAGGTAGTCACTGTTGCAGTACAATGAAGAGATGGAAAGCGTAGTCAGATGGAAGCCAGGAGTTGTTAGTGGGTGGTCTTGCAGAAATAGTGGAGGAGCAGGTAACATGGAGCTTGACCAAACAATGTTGTGAAGCAGAATAATCATGCAAGGAGGGAGTCGCAGGGCCAGGCTTTTTTTAGAGTCCCAATGAGCAGAGGGCGGGGCAACGACAGACAGGAACTAGATCAGGAGATATATAGAACAAGGTTAGGTTTCAGCAAAGGAACTGTCCAAGACATAGATGGCCTAGTGGAGAGAGCTGTCGACTAGAGTGCAGGAGGTTGCGGATTTGTGCCCTGACACTTATATACATATATTTGTTGTGTTCAATCTCCAGTGCCTTGCAGGGGTGATTATGGGTGAAGTTATCTAGTTAAAGGGACTAAAATCATTTGCATTTTCTGTTTTGAACATGGTATGTAAGGCCAAAAAAGACATATGTCCATCCAGTTCAGTTCCTCTGTCCTCTTCTCTATATGAAGTGGCAGCTGAGCATATGCACTGCTTTACTGTTAATTTCAGTGGGAATACCAGCAGATGGAATTTATAATCTGAACTACGTACTGAGAACACCCCCCAAAACTTGCTGTTTTGGAAATTCTGATGGTCATCTAGCATCAAAATTTTCATTTTTATTCAATTCACTCAGAACTATCCGCTTGCCCATTTTTTCCAATACATAATCTTCAAGAATTCACTCATTGCTTGCTGTCTAATATGCCACTCTTAGACAGGAGCCATTGTCCTAAGATAATCCTATTGGTGGTTTTAAGGTTCGTTGCCCTAGATCACCTTATCTACGTGATGTACATTTAAGTAAGGTTGATTGAATAAGCATCGGAGCCGTGACTGACTGCCGACCTCCGGCTTTAATGGCAGAAACCCTCCTAAAATTCTGTACTCAATAGTGGCATCTCGTGTTTAGAGACCACCTGGCTTTGGGACTGCAGTTGCTGTCCCTCTGATCACCGATTTCAGGTCCTGTTTTTGGCCATACAAGACTGCTACGACATTTTCTAACTACTTCATGTACATTGCCTTAATTGGCTAGAGCTTTTCACCAGTTCAGTATTGACCAATCACAGAGCAGTTATAGTATATTAGTAGTGTAACACTATCAATGCACTGTGGGGAATTAGGTAGACTGAAGATTGTAATGGCTATTTTGGGTGTCTGAAGACAGGACATGGAATCCACAGATCAGACGTACTGCAGGTAATATCCCACACTTCCTCTTGTCCCAGGATAGAATTCTTCTGTCCTGAAGCCAAAGGAAAAGAGCTTTGCCCATTGGCAACCTAATCATGGTGAGGAGGCACCCAAAAAAAAAGCTAGGGCGTCTTTTCTGATAAATGTCACCCATGAGGTTTCTTCCAGGGAACCAATAACCATTTGATGCAACACTGGTTGGTTGGCAGTAGAGTATCTCCATCTCTACAACATTGCCAACTGCTGGGGGAAATTACGCACTTCATAGAGAATCTCGGGACACAACTTTGCTTTCAATAAAGCTTTTACATCCACCAGGTAACTAAAATAGTTTCATGCAATTATCCTACCTACATTCTCTTACACACAAAGCATGCATTCTTAATTCTGAATACAAGCTGGGGCGTGTAAACGCTTTGTTTTCACGGAGGGTTTCCAGCTTCCTGTAACTCTCCAGTTTTGTGCACTTGGAGGTATCTAGACTGAAGAAGTCTGTCTCCTTTCTAGTTCTTCCTACCTGCCCATGCATGTCCAAAATGTTGTCTTGTTTTCTCTAGTGTACTTGTATTCCACACATCAGATGTAAACTGGATAGATGTATAGGACCTCTGTTATATAACATGTAGTCTGACCATGTTTGCTTCATACATGGCAATGTCTAATGATATGACTTTGCTGCAAGACACTGTCATTTTGCTGCTTTACCTCCCACCATCCCACCTGCTGGAGATTTGTAAGTCATGGAGCATTGTGGACCATTGTTTTTGTATGAGGCAGGATGAGTGGAATAGAATATGAAAATCCCCCCCCCCCGTATAGCCCCCACATTCAGGATGTGCACGCTTGGAGTGGATATTCTAATTACGCCTCTGAAACTATTTGACTCATCGTGCTGGAAATGATACAGCTTTGACTGTACAAAACGGAATGCCCTTCCGGAATAGGGAGATACAGGAATTACATTGTGTAAACCTACATTGCTTTGTATACTGACAAAGCAATGTAGTCTTCTACCACGTGTGGGCGTTTTCCCTGAACTTGGCTATTTCCATACTTGTGGGATCTGTCTAGAGAAGAAACTCGCCCTAAAAAAAATTAAGGTTGCCACAGAGACTAACTGCCAAAGGCATGCCATAGTTTACTCCAAATTGTGAGCATAGACTCTTGCCGATTGGCTGATGCCTGACCATTAAAGGGACAATTTTTGCTGTGGAACAGGAGTGCAGTGAAAGCAGCTGCTGCCTGATGTAGCTGAGGGGTAGAGAAGTGCTGAGGAGTCGCAGGAGTGAGCCCTGAGGACTGTAGACAGTGCTGCCCAGCTTCGTGGAGAAGCCGGACCGCTAGTTGTCAGCAGAAAACTAAAACTACAGAGTAGTGCTCCTGACCCTTGTCCATGCTGCAGTAGTGCCTGGGTCTGTAGTAGCGGCACCTTCTGTGGGACCTTAAGTGAAGCGAACATCAAAGGGACACCAGGTGTGCACACTAGAAAGGGGCAAACTACAATTAGCAAGCCCGCTGCAGAAGATAGGACTTGTTCTTAGGACACTGCACTGTTATCAAGTTGCTATCCTGGAGCCTTTGTTCATGGGCTGAGTTGTTTGTTGACCAAAGGAGAGTCAAATCTACACCAGGGGTCTTGTACCAGCCTTAGACTCCTTTCGGGAGGAGTAATCTCTCCTTAGGGTTAGCACCAAGAAGGTGAGTGAGGAGACTTATAAGGCCATCCATGCTCCTCTGGGTAATGCACAAAGGAAGATGGAACAATACCTCTGCAGCACCACCTATTGGATGGCAGCATTCCTTCAAATCAACGCCTGATCCTTTATACGGTTCTGTAGAGCAATGATTGGAAATTGAAAACCAAGCCAGAATCCATACACAGACAGCTGTTTCTGGGCTTTGACCCTCGTCAGTGTGCAGTTTTTCAATTCCCAATCATTGCTCTACAGAGCTGTATAAAGGGTCCAGCATTGATTTGAAGGAATGCTGCCATTGGCGTTGCAGAGGTATTCCATCTTCCTTATTTGCATATTACCCAGAGGAGCACCTCCTTTTACATGCGTCAATTCTCGTTTCCCCGAACAAACGAGCTAGTGAGGGCAACGTTTTTAGACTGCATGATTTTCGTTAAGAATCGAATTTAATGAATTTATTTCAGTCTCTCTGCTCCTCAAATAGAACAGAGAATCGCAAATGGTTAACTTGGGCTGAACGAGCCCTTCTTGATATTCTCCAGGTATCACTGTCACAATGGATTGTTCACAAGATATTACTATTCCTGCATTTTAGTTAGCAGTAGATTGCAATGAGAGATTTGCAGATAAAGGTTAAATTGCTTAAATATACCATTCACCGTTTCTTTTTTTTTTCTTTCATGTGAAGAATACCGGTATGAATGGCCCACTGTAAATCAATGTGCTTTTAGCACTGCGTATTACGTGTGCAAATTAAAATGTGCACCAATACACGCATGAGTGAGCCCTTAGAAATTGTAATTGGACACAATATTAAGACATATGTTTTGAAGATGAGGTATGTCCCCATGGAGGATAACGCTGCACTGTTTCCTGATTCTTGTGTGTGGGTCCAATTCCCCTCCCCAAAACAGATGTTTGGGTTAAGAAGGATCATTTATGGATATCAAAATGCCAGTTACTTTACTCTTGGGGGCGATGAGCCAAAACCTGGCAGCTGCTTATTTCCCTCACTATATTGAGAACACTCGGCCAAAGTGAGTCTGAAATCTGTATGGGGTCATGAAGAATAACTGTTGGTCGAGTAAGTGGCCAATGGCTATTGAAGGTGTATGGGTACCTTAAGCCAAGCAGAACATGAGTGCCAGAAGTTGTCTCTACATGATGAAACTTTTTTAAACTTTTTATCATCTCTCGCTGAAAGCATTGTGAATGTCTCATACCTGCGAACACTGGTGACCATGAAGATGCCAAAAAAGAACTATTTAAAAGTCACTACTGTGGACCATACATCCATATTGATGTAAAGCAAAACTTTTATCCTCATCGTTACTATGGGATATTTCGCTGAGCAATGACTCTAATGTAACAGTCATGCAGATGGTAAATTGGGACTTTTCTGCTCCGGTGGATCCAGTTATCAGGTTACCATGGAAACTTGGTATAATCTTTATCAAGGATACTGTCAAGGCAAACAATGCCAAGCATTATGTAGCCCATTCATTCTTCAGCGCAGTCCTGTTGAATGTTAAATCAACATAATTTTACCAAAGACAGCCATGAGTCACGATTTGTAGTGAATGGTTTATTTTTGTAAAGGTCTTAACAGAAGTCAAGTAAAATGGTCTTTAGGTTCTGGTGTTTAAGCACCACCTACAAAAGAATTTAGATTTTATTGGCTTCGGTCATCGAGTCTATGGATAGTTTTTGTAATTTTTTTTTTTCCTCTCTCCCATGTTCACTACAGAAAGGCCATTTTCCCACACTGCTGTGCTCTGTAGTGTGAAGTGGGCCATACACATTAAAACTCTTGGGTTCTACCGACCTACAATTGTCCCACTGATCAATTGTGTATGGAGGCCTCCTGACTCTATCCTGACAGAGATCTGAAAAGATTAGCATTTGGATTTCAACATGCCCCATCTTTCTCATTTTTGACACAGGTGAAGGGTGTCTCAGCTGTTTGGGCTCACTCACACGAGCGAATAATTTTTGCACACTAAATATGCAGTGCTAAAAGCCCATTCATTTACATTAGATAACTCGGACCTGTGTGTTTTAAGGTGCTGGGTGGGGGGGTCAAAAAGTACTATTCTACTGCATATAGCACACCATTATGAGCCTGGTACATTTAAATACATATGTCACATGCATATTTTCTGCATACTATGTACCATGTGCTTAATACATAGGTTAAATACCCTGGTTGAGCCCTAGGAACACCCATCTAACGTCACTGAATCACAGTAGTTATAACATTTAAACTGGACAGCTCAAAACGGTACCATTTCCTGTGAAATGATAGAATGGAAATATTTAGTTGGATCGGAATATAAACTACATATGGATAGGACAGATCCTTGATGAAGATCCAGTACTTGCTATGCCGTTTGGCATCTATATGGGATGAAATTACCATAGTCAGCCAAACAATGGTTATTTCGGCAGATTGCAGATTTGAGACAGGATTGTCTGCCAGTCTCAATTCTAATCTCATCCTCTGATTAGAATTTATTCAAATGTCTGGCTGTTTGGAAGCCAATTTAGAGTTGTTGGCTCCAGCATTTGACCCTTTGACAAAGTCACCAGGTGTTGGCCCCCAAATTTAAAATGGGAGATTGTGCAGATCCTTGGATCTACTATGCAGATATATTAAACACTAGATAGCCTGTCCCAGGACTGTAATAAGTGGATTTTTTTATAGCAGAGTTTCCAGGACGACTGGAAAAGAAAAGTGTGTGTGTATGCATATGCTTGCAAAAATTACTTAGTCAAATTAGTGTAGTGACCCAAAATTTGGGATTCCCTCCAGAACTTGTGAATGCATTTTATGACAATGACATTGAGACATACATAAAAGTGTTGAATGAGTAAAAGTTGTGTATTAGCACCTGCAGACAAAAAGGTGCTAATGGCTGCTAATGTCTGGAAAATGTATCATTTCGTATAGTCATAGATTGGTTGATGTACACATGATGTGTTGTGGGTGAGATGTGTAGAAGCGTATTGAGAGCTGGAGTTTGAGAAGAGTGGAGCTGAAGAGGTGATGGAGATGGAGGAGAGCTGGGCTGTTGCTCCTGCCGGAGCACGGCCATGCCAGAGAGTCCATATAAGGAAGTTCTGCCTTTTCAGGGGTTTTGCAACCCAGGACATGTCGAGGATGCATGGGTGTGAGAGCACAAGAACCGCATGTACCTAGTCAGCAAAAACCACAAGTCAAGCGAGAATAGTGGTTAACTGCCTGATCGTCAAGTGCGAAAGAGTTCCATCCAGTTGAAAGAGTTTCGGCCTAGAGTGAGATCCAACAGATAACTGAGACTTTAAGTTATTTGCACACAAGTCAATCTGTTATCACAAGCTTTATTTGAAGTAAAGGAACAGGACCGAAAAGTACTGTGTGGACTACTTTATTCCAGTTGGGTGATCCGCCACAGAAGGAACGTTGGCGTCACTGTGACAAAACAGGACTTAAGGTAACCCGGGTTACTAAACGTGATCTCCCCCCTAGGTCGGGTTCTTGGCCACCCTTAGGGAGGAGATGGTAGAGCCCCGTGACTAGGTTAATTCTCTACCGCACGGTCTCCTTGGTTGAGGGCCTGCTCCTCAGATGCTGCATTAGCGCTAATAATTCTGCAAAGGCATCAGCTATTTTTAAGACCCCAAATACCCAGACAAACCAACGTGGAGGTGTTACCCCACTGGCCTTCTTTTATAGGCACTGATGGAATTTTTCTTCCAGCACACTATACCTACAGGGTGCAGCGTTTTCTCCTATAATTAAAAGAAAAGTGCGGTTTAAAAATAAAAAAGGCATGTGCTTTTGCAAATTGCACGCTTTTTTGATGTGGCTTTTAATTGCAGTTGAAAAACTGCTACAAAAACCGACATATGAACACAGCCTTAAGCCCCATTTACACACATTGATTTTATCGCTCAAAATTCATTGAAGCGATGGCATGAGTGATAATCGTTGCACGTAAATGTTACCATCGTTTACTCTTTGGCTGAACAACGGTGAGCTTAAAATCAATCGTTCAGCCGGAGAGAAGGTAACACAGACAACACGCTATGTTCTCCACGGGCTGTCAGATTACATTATATTCAGTGGACAGCCCGTGTGAGAACAATGGAGCTGTGTGCAGAGCTCAGAGCACATGCTGTGCTCTGCAAACAGCTCCTGGAGGCTCATTTATACACAAATGAAGCTGATAAAGTTCTAATGGACACTAGTGTCCATTAGCACTTTATGCAAAATAATCGCTAAAACTGTCAATTTTTCAATCGTTTGAAAGATTATTTTTGCGTGTAAATGAGCCTTTAGACTACCAATGCACAGTATGAATCAGATAAAGAAGCCAAGCGGCCATGTTTGTTTCTCCAGGCCTGGAAGGTCTTTTTAACTCTGAACATGCGAACTTAGCAATCTTTTTGTATCCTTTTTTTCCTTGTTTGAGTTAGGCAGTGATATCTACCCTTAATAGCCCTTTTACACACAATGAGAAATACAAGGTTTTTGGCTTGCCCGCGCAAAAGAGCTGGTGGCCTAATTACCAGCTCATTCATACTTGTGCCGTCTGTTTAGCTAATACTCATTTCAGTTCTCATTCAGTTCTGTTACACATTCCTATGTGAAACATTAAACAAGAAGTGTTTAAACACAACGAGAAGGGAACAAGCAAACTTCTTTTTATGCTGGCTGACACTGAATGACAAACGAAAAGTGATCTATTGTTTGTCCTTCAGTCGTTGGCTCGTGTTTAAACTGAACCAAAAATGGTTCAAACTAACGATATCGTTCTGTCTGAATGCACCAGAACTTTTTGGGCCGCTCTATTGACTTGGGATACTTTTACATGGGCTGATAGTCACCAGAGTGATCGCTCTACCATGCAGTTAAATGGCTCAGTCAACAAAGCCCTAGGCATTCTAGGTATTTGATGTTTTATCTCAAGGAGACCTGATGCAACTAATCAAGGACTTCATTACTTACATCAGGTGTGCTTGAAACAACTGATTTACAAATGTGTTCTTGTGAGGAATTTTATTAGGGCTAAATTCTGAAATTACAGCAGTCATTAAAAGGGTTGTCCTGTTATAAACTATTGATGGTCTAAGCTTTGGACAGGCCACTAGTCGGTGAAGGTCATCCACCCGGGACACCCTCTGATCAGCTGTTTGCTGGGCTTAAGCACTTGTACACAGAGCTGATTTCTGCAGGAAGCAGGAGCTCCGTTCTCATTGTAGTAGTCAGGCTTGGTATTACAGGCGATTTACTTCAGTGGAAACTTTGCCTGCACTACCTCGGTACCTTAGTACCGTAATAACGGTTGACATAATGACTGGATCCTTTTAAAATAGTGTAATGGAGCCATAGTGAGAGATTTAGGCAACATGGGAAATTTTATTTGAATCCTCCAGCTCTCTGCATACTGAACAGTACTTACTATCCCCTACTGCTGCTGGGTTTTAAATAACCGTAGATAACATGCCTTCAATTGCCCTTTGAGCACTGACTTTTCTTTTTCTGTAGTTGAGCAAATAAGGTTTAATCATATACAAACGTCTATAGTGTATTTTTGTTTAGCCACATCAATCCTAGCAGACCACAGTAAAGCTAGCCAGCTGTGGATGGCCAGATGACTTCCTAGCTGATCCTCCACCCTCACAATCTGCCTGCACCACAACATCCTCTTGTCTCTTGTAGAGAGTTTGCAATCTGTGATGGCTCAGTATGCACCCCTACACCACCTGTCGGACATCTACAGTCCGCCTAGGATGGTTTCACAACTTTTTATGGCAGATTTTCCTGCAGTTTTTGAGCCAAAGTCAGACGTGGATTAAAGAGGAATGGGAAATATAAAAAAAAAGTCTTGCTGGAACCTCTTCTAGCTTTATCCAGAAGAGGATCCCTTGTATTTAGGGCAGTGTTTCCACAACTCCAGTCCACAGGGCAGCCTAGCAGGTCATGTTTTCAGGATATCTGATAGTAAGAATATCTGTGTTAATGTCAATGGCACTGAGAATAATTATATCACCTGTGCAATACTGAGGAAATCCAGAAAGCCTGAGCTATTGGGGGGACTTGAATACTGCAGTTGGGAAGCACTGACTTGGGGGATAACTTGCTATTCTGACTTCACTTTTGTATGTGTCTTACTTTGTAGCTGTCTTTTAGGGTATCTTTGGTGTGTATTTTAACACATAATTCGCACCCAAATATACTTACAATACACGTCCCATTGACTTGTAATTAGAAACGGTGTCCCTATCTTCACAACATGTGCATGTTTTTTTCCAGGCATACATTAAACATGGCATTGGGAAAAAAATGGCATGTTGCGCTTTTTTTTTTTTTCCACTCTTTTTACGTATCATATTTTGGCCTTGCAATGTTATGGAACTTCAAAATGTGCATCAAATCCACGTTGCCAGGTTTGGATTGTACAAAACAAGAGGTCACAGGAGCGTTTGTTGAAGAGTCATATATTTTTTTCCAGCCCCGTCAAATGCTGCGTGTGAACGTGCCTTTACAATGTTCTGTACATTTCTCATACTGTAGTAAATCGATTCCATGTTACCTTGTCAAACTATGCGGTCAGTTGTTGGACTTCTACAGTTGGTGTATCACATTACATGTGCTTGATGCATGTGAGCAATATGCTTGACTAAGATCAGGGTAAATTTGATGGGAGTCAACTGACTTCTGAAAGACTGACGTAACTTTGTGATGACAAACAGCTTGGCATTCAGTAAAATTGTATTGTACACTTAATTTCTTCAAAGTTACTTAAAAGTATTTTCCTCCTATCTCAGGACAAAACTGTGGTCCAGGACCTGAGTGGGTCAGGGTCGGGAAGTTGCATTACCCACTGGTGGGTTGCAGACCTTCAGTTCTAGGGGACCCCCCTTCCAAGATGGCTGCACGGCTTCCCTTACTACTTGATGCAAACTGCGCATTGGTAGCCAAAGACACTATGCTGTAGTCTAATTGGCCATGCTGCTCACATGCACCCACTGTGAAAGAACGAAGAGCCCTAGGAATAATCGTTGGATCTGTAGCACACTCACATAAAGGTCTGCACGTAATATTACGATCTCCCCTACTGCCACTCCCAGGATAAATTTTGTCCCTAGGATCGAAGGGTCTCTTTAACATAGTAGCTTCCTTGCATTTCTTATCACAAACATGCCGCTGTGCGCTTTGAGTAACAAGCCTTGCCATAATTCCTGAAATGTGCTCCTTAGTTGATGTAAGCAGGGCACACGTCAAACATAAGACCCGCAGGCGAAATCTGTCTCGCTGTCTCATTTTATTTGGCCCGACAGCCATGCAGCATCCTACGGAGTTGGTGACCGCTGGCCCCCAGGCGTATATCCCTATTCAACACCACCTCTACTCGAGCCAACCTAAACAACCAATCGCCGTGAATCGGCCAACTCAAAAAAACCAATCAGGTTGCGAATGGTGTGGAGATGGGGTGTAAAAAGCTAATATGCGACCCCCAGGGTCTGAATGCGCCATCCTATATGTAGCACAAACGCCAAGGGGAGAGGGCAATGGTTACTCAGTGGTGGTGCCAGCCTGGAGCTGCAGGCTGGGTGATTGAAATGCCTATAGGAATTCTGCCCTATGTTGCACTTATGTCTAGTCATCTAGGTTAGTCCCTGAGCGCTGTCTACTTTTTTCTTGTCTTTCGACAATACATGTTGACTCTGTACTATTAAATAAGGTGGTTTTTGGTGTTCTGTGCTAAACAGGGATTTACCCCAACCTACTGATATATAATTAAGGCCTACCTGGCTGCTAGGTATAGTAGTGCACCCATTTTTCCGTGGCAACCACACCACGGGAGCCTGGTCCCACATAATTGTTTGATGGGGGGGGGGGGGTTTGGCATGTCGTCCACTTTTATGCATCCAACTTAAAATCCAATATCACACACAGAACCTTGAATTCTCTCCTTTCATGTAATTTTGGCTTCTGTATGTCAATTCATGTATGAACAAATCAGCTTTACTCTTGTATTATTCGTGAATCTCCTTGTATTGTGGGACTTCAGATTAGCCATTATGGGGCATAGGCTGTCAAGCTTCTCTGTTCACAATTCTGCTGCTTGGCATTGGAAATGCCCAACTGTAGCTCTAACAGTCTATGCACGATAAATACAGTGCACCTACAAGGTTACTCAACTTTTTACGTAGATTTTACTGCTGTAAGGCTGCCTGTCCACGGGTGTCTTTGCATTGCGTTCCCCGCGGCTATAATCCGGCCACAGGAAACGCAATGCACGCTTTGCATAGCGTTGCTATGGAAAGCGCAGGCCCCCCTATCCATGAGCAGAGAATCATAGCGATTCTCTGCTGGCAGGCGGCAAATCGCAGTATGCTGTGAATTGCAGCGATTCTTTGCTGTCAGCCTATCTGTCAGATAGGCTGACCGCGGAGATCCATCTGCAGGCTCCTGCTCACCAGTGGCGGCTCCTGTGCTGGAGATCCACCGTGGGATACCGCAACGCCCGTGGACAGACAGCCTAAGTGATGGATGCCGGAAGGATAAGGCTGCTTTCACATCTGTGGTGGGGGTCTGTTTTCCTGTTCTGCTATAGAAGCAGGAAAGGGGATCCAAGGCTTGAACAGATCAGTCTTATGACGTTACTGAACAGTGCCAAATGAGCCCCATTGACTATAACTAAGTCCATTTGGTTCCCACTCAGCTGTCCGGTGTCTTAATGGAAGCAGAAGCCCTGCATGCAGTGCTTGATCTCGTTTTGTGCTAGATCTGAGACGGATCCAGCGCAAATTTGAAAAGCAGCTTAAGGGGCAGAAACCTCCTATAATTAAAGAAGGTCTGATGGTGACCGGTGGGCAGCAGATTCAACGCCTTCCCATTGGTACAGCTACTTTGAGGAATGAATGTATGTTCAATTCAGTTTCTCCAAGCCTCCAGCAAACATGGTGCATCTTGTGTTAAGGGTGAATTTGATAGGTTGGATCAGTAAAGTGTTAGAAGTAATCGGCTTTTAAAAGGAATGTAGTTGGAATTCTATGAATGCTTCTCTCGCTGGAGGCCTGCGCACGCTTCCCCTCGCTGACTGGATGAATAGCATGGTCTCACGAAATCCCACCACTTAGTGCTCGGATTAGATTTCACTTTTGTTTTTCAAGAATTGCCCTTTTTTTCAGAGCAAATCTTGAGTGAAGTTGAGCCTTTTTTTTTTCTTTTCCTGTTCTTCTGTACGAACATGGCAGCATAGACAGAAGTACACACTTTACTGTCAAGCTGTTCCAGTAATACGCCTTACTAACTGAAGTGCATTGTTAGTCGAATACCTTTTATCTGTACAGCCGTTAACCAGCAGATATGTACTGAGTATTTCTTAAATTGTAGTGGTTGTGAGTGAGATGGGCACATGAAGTATCACCATGTCCCAATATAAGGCTTTTTTCACATGGGCGTATCTGTGTATGCAAGAAAATTGAACGCTGAATACGCAGAGAATAGAATCCATTGATTTCAGTGGGTATGTTCACATGCACGTATTTTTCCTGCACATCTCAGTTACACAAAAAAGTAGCATGTTCGATTTTTCCTGGGCATTTGCATACCCAAAGTCCCCATAGAACTCAATGGGGATATGCAATACGCTAGGTGTGTGAAACTGCGTGACCACTCATAAGACCCATTGCCCTTTTTAAGTGGTGCATTTTTTTTTTTTTTTGCCACTCGCAAATGAGCGTGCCTTGCAGGAGCAAAAAAGGCAGTAAAACATGCCGATGTGTGTAAAAACCTTGTTCTGCAAATACGCAGCGCTCAGGTGCATGCGCATACGTTGATGTCAAAGTGTGACTTAAACTTGCATGCCAGGGTGGTTTCACATCTACTTCGGGGATTCTGGTTCCGTGAATGGAGCAGGAAACTGGAATCCCCCAGCCGTACGGCTCCGTTTTAAGATGGATGTGTCCGGCATTGTTCGGTTCCAACTCACTAGAATGGGGTCCTTTCGCTTTCCACTCAGCTGCCAGGCATTTTGTGCCGGATCTGTGACTCCGCTTGGAACTTCCAGCGTGATGTGAAACCACCCTGACAATTCTGTATAGCTTCTCATAAACCAACTTTTATATTTACATTGTTGAGTTTCCTGCAACCCCTACATAAAATCTACTGTACTAATCTTTCCTACCACACGCTGATCGTCTAGACTTTACTGCTGCCGGTCTTTACCACCATGGCTCAGATTTCTTTCTGCATTACAGGTTGTGAAATTTAGCCAAGGTTATGTAACTATATGGCTAAAGTCCACACCTGTCTGACTATGCAGGTGATTTTCCATCCCCTTTCTCTTTGTGGGCTGGATCTGCAGTACATTCCAGGGCGAAGGTGTTCTGTGGAATTACCCACTTGATATACAAGTCAGAATGCTCTGGGTAAAATATATGCCGTGTGCCTGTTCTAATATAACCCTAAAGAGGAAGACGTGTGGTTTAAATGGATGATGTACCTGGTTTGCAGAGCTGTCTTGCTAGGCAGAGCTAGTCAAGTGGTGTTTACTGCAGTGGAAGATGGCAGTGTTTTTTTCTCTTGAATAGCTCTTCAGGTTAGAGGTAAAGGCGCATTCAAAGAATTTTGAGCGTTAATCGTTAGCGTAAAACGACTGAAAATAAGCGATAATGGTTACATGTAAACGCTGCATTGTGCACTTTTCGTCTGAACGATGATTTTAAGGTGAACTTAAAATCCATTGTTCAGCCTCAGAAAGATAAAGTATCTCAATAGACCACATGCTGTAGTCTCTGACGGATTTGGGAGATTACATTGTATTCTGCCAGCAGCCCCAATGACAACAATGCAGCTGTTTTGCACAGCAGGGCATGTAATTAGTCACATGCTGGGCTCTGTAAACAGCTGCTGGAGGCCCATTTACATGCAAATGAAGACTATCAAATGTTTATGGACATTAGTGTCCATTAACACTTCATGCAAATAGATCACAAACTTTCAATCATTTTGAAAGATTATCTTTGCATGTAAATGGGCCTTAACTCTACAGAATATTTGAGCAAGATCATGTGGCATCTATTGTACCTTGCATAATAAACTGCCATGGATATGCTCATCTAATCCCATTTCGTGAAAAGGAGTCAAGTCTACGGCCAACATTATTACTTTGACTCCTTGTAGTTTCCTGTTTGTAGCACTTCCTTTCAGAAGTGAAGTAGATCAGATTTGGGAAATTTAGCCATTCAATTTTCAAGGGAGTTGTTGCCATAAGAGTATTATCAGAATAGTAGCTTAAATGGGACACAACCTGTGTATCATCCATCTTGCAATGTACTTGCATTACATTTTCTTCTCTGTTTTATCATGGAATATAAAGCTTGAATTGGTTGCCACTTGTGGTCTCCCTTCAGGCCTTTTGCTTCTCTACTAAGATATTAGGACACTCTGTACGTGGGAGTGGTGCTGTCAGCGCAATGGAGCGGTACAGGTATATGGTGGTCCAAATCCGGGTTAAGTACGAGCTGCTCGGAGAATCGCAGGTCACACAGCATTTGTGTAAATAGAGAATGATTTTTGTTTGTTAACAAGCCAAAATATTTATAGTCCTTTTAGACACATTGGAAATGAGGCTAGAGGACAACTGACTTATACATATGCATAACTTGTTACAATTCTCTATTGGTTACTAAACCTTAGCACCTGCAGTGACATCAGGCTCTGTATCATCTGTATTACTATTTGCTAAGCAGAGTACATTTCTAAAGTCCATGTTTAATCATCTGACTTCCCCTGAGCACACACTTGTCAATCACAGGTTTCTTCAAGTCTTGTAAACTTTTTATTTTCCTGTTCATCTGCTAAAATATCTTTTGAATACATGTCAAGCTACAAAATGGAGTGTGGCGCAAGATGGTGTTCAAACATTATGGTTTCCCTTACAGTGCTAACTTTGCAGACTGGCTCCTGAACTCAGACTGAGCAGGGCTGTGCTTGCAACCAGATCACAGATCTGAGCAGATATTAAGACACTGGGCTATTAGGGGTCTACAGTACTGTGTGTGTGGCAAATTGCATACTTCAACTGATACTAGCTGAATATCTAACTCCTCTGTTACTACAAGCAATAGAAGGATGGGCATTTAGATGGTCACTGGAGCAGCACTATGCAAGGCAACATGTGCAATGTCGGAGAGTAACTTCTGGCCATTATAGTATTGGCAGAATGGATGGCTTTAGGAAACCCCCTGCCTGTAAGTAGATTGCAAACAGCAGGGCAGCAGGAAAAAAAAGAAATCTACATTGAAAACTTAATTCCTAGAACTCAAACAGGGTGCAAACAGCAACGAAACAGCAGCCAATTTTTTTCCGATATTGTGGGTTTACATTAAAATTTTAGGCCTAGTTGCAAAATTTTGTCCCAGGCACTCTGGGTTATAGTAATTCTATCCTTCTGCAGACTTTGCAACCCTTATAGTTAGACCACTGAACATATTCTGGAATAGAGTTGATCTGTACCGCTGAATAACAACCATATTTGTGCCCACTAGTTCAGAGTAAAATGTGGGTACAGAATAATCTACTGTATTAAGAGTGCTTCTCCAGAGTGGGAAATGTGGGGAGTAATAGTGAGCAAACTTTTTTGAAAACTTTTGTTCAGCTGGCTTGCCAAACTATTCAATTTAAAAAAAAAAAATTACTTCGATTCGAACTGGAACGTCACCAAACACCTAAAACTGATGTATAACTCGAACAGCCATAAGTGTTCCACAGAGCTTTTATGTAGCTTTGACAGTATTGACTAGTGTTGAGCGAACTAAACAACTAGAACCCTGTTTCAGGTAGAAACCAACTTTTAGCAAATTTCGACTGAAAACTGGGTTCTACTGGTTCGGTTCACTAAAGTGCAAAGATTAATGTAGGTGCAGCACAGTCTGGCATGCCACCTATTGCAATTCCTTGAAGGAAGTTACACTGGCAATGAGACTCTGGAATATCCCATTTTATTTCCTGGATGACAGCTGCATAAGAGAATGCATTTAACCTTGTGATGCATTTAACCTTGTGATGTAGTTAAAGTTCACAGAAACTACCGGGTTTAAGTTGCCACATAGCCAGAAATGCGCACACATACATAGGGTGTAACCTTTAATACTTCGAAACTCTTGCCATAGAGTTTTATCTGTCCTGTCATTATATATAGTTAAAGATGGCCATACATTTCCAAAACCTATACCGTTGCCTTCCTGAGGAAACCCTTAAAACTAGCAGGTGCCATGGTTGAGAAACATTATGTACATATTGACTATTGCTTAAATCAGTAACATTCCATTCTAATAATCCTTTGTCTGCATGTGAATGCCGTCGCTGGAGCTTTGTGACCTATTGGCTCTTGCAGTTTACTTCTAATCTCCCACTTTAAACTTGTATTGCGTAGTTTCTTGAACTTTATATACGTTGGACAACCGACGGAACAGGATGTCTCGTCTTGCTGCTTGCAATTTCTTGCAATGCCGTCTGCACCGCTGCTTCAGATCGTCTCAACATAAAGGGTTTAGTAACTTGGCTCTGATTAGCATAGCGGTCTGCTGGGGTTTGATCTGTTAAGCCATCCTCTTCTGCAAAGTGTAAATCCTGTTAACGCAGGAATATTTTAGGCAGGATTTGCCATAGTAAGGTGATTCAGGACGTACATGTAACTGGCATATTGTGCTAAATTTGTATGTCCCTCCATGTAGGAACATAAAACTAGGAAGAGGGTAAGGGTACCTTATCTCTGCCCTGCCCCAGCTTAAGGCTGCTTTCACATGAGTGACAAAATAACTTGATTTTGCTGCGATAGCGAGAGAAAACGCATGTATGTGAAGCCCAAGCTTTCCAATGGGCTCCTTCACATTGGCGACGTTTTCTCTAATGCTATCTTGCTAGGGGGAAAAAAGGATTGTGGCACGCTCCAATTGCCATGATTTGTGATGTTTTATAGAACAGGCTTCCCTATAAAGCTGGATGTTTTCACAGCCGGATGATGTACGCTACCGTGTGATGCACAGGGCAATGTATACACTGTCTGACAGCTCTCTGCAAGGGGGAGGAGGCAGGAGCTGGTGTGCTGAGCTCCCACCCCTTGCTGCTGTTTGCAGTGGGAGGGGTGGGTCTTGGCTCCGCCCTAGTCCCGCTCCTCCCATTGTAAACAGTGACAAGGGGCAGAGAAGAGAAAAGGGACAGTTTAAAATTCATGCTGCTAAACTTCCTCCCACCTCCCTTCTCCTGGAGCTGTCATTGGCTCCCATAGGAGTCAATGTAGCTGCCGATCGGGCGCTTTTATGCTGCAGAGATACACCACTGTGCACTGATGCATTGTAAACCAATGCATCAGAGGGGCAGCATATATCAGCCAGGGCATGAAAACCCAGCCGATATACGCCCATGTGAATAAGCTCTGAACCTGAGTCAACAGTGTGATGCAATAGCAAAAAAGGCAAACGCAATTGTGGGATGTGTTAAGAGAAGCATAGTCTAGTTCACGTGAGGTTATTATCCCCCTCTACTCTTTCTTAATCAGACCTCATACTGTGTCCAGTTCTGGGCACCCCAATTTAAGACTTAGATAAACTGGAGCAAGTCCAGAGAAGAGCTACCAGGGTAGTGAGTGGTCTGCAAATATCTGAAGGGCTGTCGCAGTGCAGAGGGATCAGCTCCATTCTCATTTGCACAAGGAAAGACTTAGAAGCAATGGGATGAAACTGAAAGGGAGGAGACACAGATTAGATGGTGAGGGTGATCAATGAGTGGAACAGGTTGCCACAGGAAGTGGCGAGTTCTCCTTCAATGGAAGTCTTCAGACAGTCTGGATAGACATCTGTCTGGCATGATTTAGTGATCCTGCACTGAGCAGGGGGTTGGACCCAATTACCCTGGAGGTCCCTCCCAACTCTACTATTCTATATTTTTCAGGTGTTTCATATGCACAGCAGTAGTCCTTCTTTTTTTTTTTTTTTTTTAATCTACAGTTAAACTGATAAATTTTGTGTGTGTGTGTGTGTAATATAATATGGTAACTTTTCAGCTAAATGATTTACACAAGATTGCTCCATAACAGATTTTTCTCTAAATAATTGAAATCTTATTGTCTTTGCAGCCATGGCAGCAATTCGAAAAAAGCTGGTAATTGTTGGAGATGGTGCATGCGGGAAAACCTGCCTCTTAATTGTGTTTAGCAAGGATCAGTTTCCTGAAGTCTATGTGCCAACTGTCTTTGAAAACTACATTGCTGATATTGAAGTAGATGGAAAACAGGTGAGATTATGTAAATTGCATTAATGAAACCATATAGTGTGCGTGCAGTATGCTGGATGTGAAAATTTGTGTTTATTTATATATTATATATTTTTTAATCGGATGATTGTTAACATTTCGGCATTTATAATTGAATCTTTTCATTTGGTCACTGGAGAGAGTTAAAAATCTGTAGATGCCTTAATGTGCTTTTATTCAGAATGATCATTCGTGTTTTGTCCATCGTAGGGCTCTTTTACACGAGCGTATATCAGCTGCCGTATTCACGGCCAGCCGATATACTCTACAACCTGAGGAGTAAAAACCCGTGAGCGGGCACACAAATCTAACGGTTGTGCGCCCGTTCAGACGGCATGGGCCCCCGGCGCATATACGCAGAGGCTACCATGCCGTTGTCCCTTCCCCTTCCTTCCCCCTCGTCGGCTCATCTCCTTTCCTCCCCTCTGGCTGTTTGCAATGGGAGGGGCTCCCGCCCCTTGTTGCAGCCAACAATGGGAGGGGACGGGGTGGTGCTTAGATCCCGCCCCCTCCCATTGCAATCAGCCGAAGAGGAGGAGAGAAAGGGGAGTGAGTTTAGCAGTCACACTACTAAACTGCCTCCCTTCTCTGGCCGCTGTCATTGGCTCCCATAGGAGACTATGCATCGGCCGACGTGTTCCAGGACTACCTTTGCTGACCGGCGCTATGTTGGCCCAGAGCTTTTACATCTCGAGAATTCGGCCATGTGATCTGATGCATTGGAATCCAATGCATCAGATCGTAGCATACATTGGCTGACCGTGAAAACGGCGGGCCGATATACGCTCGTGTGAAAGAGCCCTTATGCAGGCATAAATATCACTGTTGGATCATTCACTGATCATTCACTTATCATTCAGTTTAAAGAGCGCTTGTTCAGCCTCTCATCACTTATACAGCGAATGTGAAAGACCGAACTAAATGAAAAGTACAACTTTGCCTGCAACAAAACAAAATCTGACGTGGTTCTGTTGGTGGAAAAATAAGTGTTATGCGTCTTGGAATGTGGAAAGCAAATTCCATTTTAATTTCCTTCAAATGTTTTTTACTACTTTTACACAACCCTTAGCATAAACTTGGTTTCAGGGCATTCATTTTTCACCCATAGAATGTAGGAAAAAATAATTTACGCCACACTGAATGTGATTAAAAAAAAATACTACTGTAGAATTGCTGTTCTTTGTTACTCATTGCTCACTTTTTATTCTGCTTTTTGGGAGCTCGGTCATCTGTAGCTGAAAATGGTACCTGCAATAACTTCTGGTTGTCCCGCAATAGTCCTTTTATAGGTCTGCGATGGAAAAAAATAGAAACCCTTTTATTTTTTTTCTGTCGCTGCATTAAAAGAACCAGAAAATGTAAGTCTTAGTGTGCAAAATGAGTAACGCACACAAACTATATAAACTAGGTATCACAATTGTGCTGATCCAGAGAATTACCTCGTCATGTGTCTTATACCGCACAGTGAATACCAATAGAACAAACCCCAAAAAACAATGGTGGAATTTTTTTCATTCTCCCATCAATTCTGTAGAAATGGAGTGCCATTCATTCACCAGGTAAGATTGGGTTGGGAGACCTCCATTCTGGAGACAGCAGGGCTTGCATGTTATAAGGCTATGTATACACGGCCGAGAGCAAGCTGTGCCCAAGATTCTCGGGCGTAACTTGCATCGCACAGCACACGGACGCACCATGTGATATGCGGGACAACAAACTGGTCTCATTCTCATGCAAAACTCTGACAAAAATAGGGCATACAGCAATTTTTCAATGAATGGATTCCTTTTCCAGTGAGTTCATATACCTCTCGAACATGGACAGAAATCACATGAGAATATCTGCTTGGAAGTTGCTAGAATTGGTTTCAGTTCAGACTTGGGGTCCTTTTTACACGGAACGACCTGTTGGACGCAGATGCCCGATGGTCATCCCCACGATAAAAGCACAGAAACAAGAATCACCCAGTGAATGGAGGCGGAGGGATCGGGGATCGTTCAAGTACATCCACAGTAAATAGGCAGTCATTCATAGATGATCATCTGCCTGGTTACACTGGCTGATCTGTAGGTTAGTTTTCTGTATGCAGAAACTGAATGAATAAAAAGTGAATAAATTCTCGTTCTGATTCCGGCATCCAGTGGGAATTTGGGCGCTTATCGTTCAGTGTAAATGCTTTTCTTGACTAAGCGACAAAGGATTTATTGGCCTGTGTAAAAGGACCCTTAGTATGTGGTTCTCCTGTGTACAAGTGTAACGCGTCTCTTCAAAGAATGGTAAAACAAAAAAGCTGTCTTGGAGGGGAGCTTACATTTTAATTGCGTGGCTCTTGGCCAGATTGTCCAATTCCTCTTGGTATTCGTGCCAGTTATACAATCTGAAGGCGCTAAATGCTGAGCACCTCGCGTTCCACTCTTCTCTATCTCTCCTGCTCGCTCCTAATCCTATAATCCTTCCTCTCCTTCTGTGCAAACTAATTAGGTTATTTCAATGTAGGTGGAACTGGCTCTGTGGGACACGGCAGGACAGGAGGATTACGACAGGCTGCGCCCGCTCTCATACCCTGATACCGATGTTATTCTGATGTGTTTTTCAATTGACAGCCCAGACAGTTTAGGTAAGAAGATCTCTATATCCGAGCACCTAAGGTAACTGCAGGGAAGAGGTGATCCGAGGAGAATGCAAGACAACCTTGCAAGTGCTTTGTGCAGGTTTCCTTCCATTTTTTGAGATGCATATGTTTCTTTTTGTTAAAACGAGGTGTACCTTCTACACACGGATGCTGGTATGGCTTGTCCGTCATACATGGATTCTTACTATAACTTACTATAGCTGTTATGTTACTTACTATAATTGTTCTGAGCAATGTATTTGGTGGTCTTTTCCATTTTGACCTCGGTACTCGTATGCTGTCTGTAATACAGTTCTTGGCTAAAAAGCGTCTCCTTTTATTTAAAAAAAAAAAAGTGTATAACTTATTTCTATGGCCCTTGTTTAAGTGGCTGTGAGGTAAGCCCTTCGGATAAATTTGCTGGAAAAAAGCCTCAAGAGCATTTTACAGAACCTGATAATTTAGTCGGTTTTTATCGGCCATGTAAAAGTGCAAATGATAAACTAGCAAATGTTTGCTCATATGTAGGTGGAGTAGTAATGATCACTTGTCCGTATAGTACAGATAATCTGCCTGTGTAAATACTGAGGGCTACCTACCTGCATTGCTGATTGTTCAGCACTTGTAGCACTCTGTACATGCTCTCGTAGTCTTGTATCATGAGCAAATGCCAATTCCCAGCAACATGCAAAGCCAGAATAATGTATGGAGGAGGAGCACTAGACAAAATACTGATAGACAGCTACACGTGCACCATAATTATTAGAGGGCTATTTCCTTATTTTTCTTACACATAGATAAAGCTTCTATGCTTTACCAGTCATACAATTGCATGTAGTTCATCATGTAGACTCGCAGCCTGTTGGTCATGTCCATACTACTAGATCAGGTGGGCTGCCCCACAAAAAGAACAAACACCATATTCTTTTCCAAAATCAAGGCCAGACTGCATTCTGCAAAAATGCTAGACATCAAGTATTACTTGATATTTTGGCTAAAACCTACAAGATGACAAATAATGTTAAGGGCCCTCATTGTCTTGTGTCTTTTACACAAAACCCAAATCTTTTTATAGACAAGATATTGACCCAAGTGGCAGATCTCCCCTCAACTAACTAAACTCTATTCAGGAGGCTGTGGAGTCACATCTCCATGTTTTGCCTGCAGTTAATATCTTGCATCTATCTCGGCCTAACTCGATTGTTCCGAATGGTTCGGATGCCGCCGGAGTCATTTACAAAGGGCAGACTTTATCCATCTCTTATGGTGCTGCCCTTGGTGGCCTTTTCGGAAGAAGTGATGAGGGTAACCTTTTAGGTGAGGTGTGTATTTCTTGCGTTTGTCTCATTTTTTTCTTTAGCAGACCCTGTAGTGCAGCAGCTTTATATAAATTGTTTTCTAAAAATAAAGGATTGATTGCTCTTATGATTTCTGATTTTTCTTTGTCTTCAAAACAGAAAACATTCCAGAGAAGTGGACTCCTGAAGTGAAACATTTCTGCCCTAACGTTCCCATTATTCTAGTTGGTAACAAAAAAGATCTTCGAAATGATGAACATACCCGGAGGGAGCTAACCAAGATGAAACAAGTATGAACTTAGCAAAAAAATACAAAATGTCATTCTTCCAGGGGTTGTTTGGTTTAGAGACCTTCTTCTGACTCAGTGATGAGCTGAATACAGTAGCTCGTACTGTCTGGGGAATCGTCTGTCTAGTTTATCACTACTGCATTGTTGTACTGCATCCTTGAGGAGTCGCTCTTTGTTACTGTGTACATAGTTGATCTAATGAGGATAACCTAAATTATATAGTTCTGCCTTAGTAGATGTGTGAAGATGTGCTCACTTTGCTTTTCATCCCCTGGTGCAAGCATGGAGCATGACTGACTCCTAGGGTGACTTTTTCTTGCCAGACTGTTTTTGCAGTTTGCCATTGCCTTCCCTGGTCACCTTTCTCCACCCCCACCCCCCGCCAGCAAGCTGGGTACTCTTTTTACAGACCTTGGAAGGATGGAAGGCTAAGTCAACCTTGAGGTCATGAGTGAGAGCTTAGGACTGCATTTCTGCTGCCTTAACACTCTGCGCCACACACGGCTCCTAAGGAATTCTACTGATCCCTAATCTAACTCCACTTGGGTTATGCATATTATTGGCCATGGCGTACATGAGAGGATTCCCCATTGCAAAAATCAAAATGCCTCCCTCCCTTTTTGCATTATGATGCTTGATATGGCTACCAGAACAGAAGGGCCTGGTATGCTTTTTCCCTTCCATACCCTTCCTACATCCCTCAAAGCAATCAACTTTGCTAGCGCTGCAGTTATTTTGAAAAGGGGAGTCCTGAAGTGTATGTATTATGCATGGGACCAACCGGGACTAGGGGTATTTCTCTCCAAAGTACTCCATGGTAGATACACCCTTGATCATTTTTACGCTAGTCTGGAAATAAAAAATCATTGCAATCCTTGATGTCAAATTTTAAAGGGCACAATTTCATAAATCTAGTGCATTTGGGAAAGAAAAAGAAAATATACGGCTGCTATATGGAATGGATTTGCAGTTTTCGGACCTCACTGTTAAAGTGGACATGGCCTTCAAGTTCAAGACCATTTGTGATTATGCCCATTTTTTGCAACTGTCTTCAAAATGGGAGTGCACAAATTATAACTCTTTGGGGTTTGGTTTAAGTCAAAAACTGGTATAAATTGATAGATGGCAAATAACATATGCATTCATTTGTGCTTTGTTAGTACTTAGTGGCCATAGTGTCGCTGCAATACTTTCTCGGCACCCCTGAAGATGAATATAGATTCACAAGTGCTTGTTATCAAGCAATAAGATGAGTGTGTTACACCAGACCTAATGGAGGGTTTTTTTGTTTTTCTTTTTCCTTTGCAGGAGCCTGTCAAGCCAGAAGACGGAAGAGAAATGGCCAATAGAATTAACGCTTTTGGTTATCTTGAATGTTCTGCTAAGACAAAGGACGGAGTGCGGGAAGTGTTTGAAATGGCAACACGGGCAGCACTGCAAGTCCGAAAACACAGGAAGAAACAGCGTTGCTCCATCCTATAAGTCAACTCTTAGACCCTTTTTGGAAAGAAGAATTGAAGAACAAAGTGAGTAGCTGCATTTGCTACTGTACCACCTGCTATCCAATATCAGAGACTTCAGTAGCAAAGGGCTATATGCACAGTTTGTACTGTAAATGTATGTATCCATGGTTTTGTTTCATTTGTTTATCCACATAAATGTCTATCTAGAGTTGGGCACGATTGGGACTGGAAAATTCTTCAGGAAGCATCACTTGTACATGCAGTGCCTCCTTCTCTACCCCAATGTGTCCCCCTAAACAGTCTTGTTTCTGTTTTCTAAGTAAAAAAAAGCACATGTGGGATTCTGGGTGTTTGATGTAATTTTTTTTATTTTTCGTGCCATATTTTGTTTTGGGACCTTTTTTTGACCCGATGTACTTTCTAGATATCCCCTTCCAAAAAATGGTTTTACTAGACCTAGCAGAAAGGGAGCAGCACTGGAGTAAGGAAAGTTAGTTCAACTTGATGGGTTATGTGCATTTGCATAGCACAACATGATTAATAAGCAGGTTGTACTATCCTATCACCTACATCATGGCTTTCCAGCTTTGTAGAAGACTAGCGTACATGGCAACTATGTTTATGTGACGTGTTGTGTGGAGAAAGATCACCATGACTGTGAATGCGGTAGTGTGACCCAAAAGTGACCACAAAAGTCAGCAAAAACTCAAACCACCTGAATTTCTGTGCAACCACATTCATTTTCATTAGTTGGGGTGTAGCAACGCAACAATGCCGTCTTGGACCAGGTGCCATGTTGCCCTAGCCGCCTTGTCCCCCTCCAAGTAACTAGACTTGCAACTCTTGCAAAGTCTTCCAACGTTACTAGCTGCTTCGTAAAATCCCGATACACAATAGCACAGCTGCTAACGCGTTTCAGTGCCCATTTTTATGAGCCACAGAATGTTCTTAAACTCTTACAATGTTAGTTTTTGTATAGTGATGGTAATCTTGTGCTAATAATACTTCAGACTTGAACAAGAAGCAATTGTTGCGTTATAAGATGCCCACGAAGCAATCTTGTGACATGTGTAAATGCTACAAGACGAACAAGGGCCTCACAGATGAGAAACAGGACAGGAAACTGAACTTGGAGATATCTTTTTGATTTTGTTCCCCGTTTTCAGCTATACAGTCACGTAGGTTTGCGCATATTCCAAATCCTTTGCCCCAATCTTCCGGCTGTTGCTCACTTCATTAGAACATGTGCCAAAATCGCAATTTCTGACCCTCTTTTCATGCGGAAGTATATATGGTTGAGTGACAACTGCTTTGGCTCTCCCTTCTGTTAGTGGGAAGTAGGGATGTACCACTGCACAAGGGTCTTGTTTTGTATTTTATGTAATAAAGATGATGTGTATATGAATAATAGTGGGGATTTGTGGGGTTAAAGGCAAAAAGCCCCATAATCCTTATAATAAGGCACAAATGAAGCCATGTATTTTGTTGTTGTGATTGATCTACCAGCAGGTTTAATATCCATAAAATTTGGAGGGGATTAATTTTTTTTAATGTTTATGTATTATGTTTTGCATCCTGCACCCCTTCCCCCCCCCCCCCCCCCCTTTCCATCACATGATTGCTAAATAATGCACACATTGTACACCAGCATTTTTGATACATGGAATTACCAATTTGCAGAACCCACCTGTCTCTGTGCTTTGTCTACTGAAATGGTTTGTTTTTTTTCCGAGCTTTGTACAGCAAAAATTCTGACTAGCTTTATCTTCTCTCGAGACCTTCAGCTTGTGTGACACATTTCTGCCTTTTAAAATTCCTTTATAGAAATAAAGCTTATAATTGTAAAATAACTTTCTTGTTCGTCTGTTTCTGTATCCTGTTCGCTGCCTATAAAAGCTGACCCAAGTAATTTCTCGAATGTAAACTAAATAAAAGTACAATAAGAATAAATGCAAACTGGTATTTTAATCTGCGTGTCCCTTTTTGGGTAGATTAGGGGGCTTTTTGCATCAACTTATTTTGTATTTGGTATTTAAAAACCACTTTAACTGGATGGTTAGGAATGATGTACAGGATGGGTAATGTATGATCTGGACGGTCCTGAGTTCACGGTTCCAACTTGCTACAGGGAGGAGTAGGGTGGATCATGCTGTGGATAGGCCAATCATGCTGTGGATAGGTGGGGAATGTACAATGATACCTTGGGTTGCGGGTGCCTCAGCTTGCGAGCGTCTTGACTTGCGAGCGCAGGCTCTCACAAATTTTTGCTCTGATTTAAAAGCAAAAACTCTGGTTACAAGCCTGCTTCCGCATTGCAGCATTGCTTTCAATGAGGCCGCCACTGCTGCCTGAAGCCCTATTGAATGCAATGGGCTGCCGGAAACCCCTGCAGTGATTTTTTTGGGAAGGGGCTTTAAATATAAGCCCTTCCCTGAAAAATCATCCCTAGCATGTGTAAAAAAAAAATATCTTCTCTTCGTCGCTGCCGCTGCCAGGACTCAGCCGCTTGTTCTCCCTGCACTGCTTAGAAGTTTTCATCAGGTGGGAATTTAAAGAGCTATATCTGATTGGCTGGCTGTGCACTCAGCAAATCACAGGCAGCGCTCAGCTAGTCAATAAATGACAGCTGAGCGCTGCCTGTGATTGGTCACAGTGCTCAGCCAATCACAGACAGCGCTAAGCCATTCATTGAATTCAATGTATTTGCTAGGAAACAGCAGTAAAAGTGAGCTCCACCAATTTCCATGTAAAGTGGATCTGTCACTGGAGAAAATGTTCACATGATGCCTCATGCTTGCTTAAGGCCTCATGTCCACAGGGAAAATCAGGCCCGCTACGGATTCTCCCTGGAGAATCCGTAGCGGGTCCCTCCTGCCCCGCGGACATGAGGCATAAAAATAGGAATAAACTCACCTCTCGCCCGCTCCGGATCTTCCCTTCGCCGCAGCGTCATCTTCTCTGCGTCGCGGCCGGATCTTCTTTCTTCGGCCTGGCGGATGCGCAGGGCACGTCGGCCTGAAGAAAAAAGATCTGGCCGCGACGGAGAGAAGATGGAGCCGCGGCGAAGGGAAGAACCGAAGCGGGTGAGTAAATTCCGATTTTTGTCTCCCGCGGATCCGGACGGCTTCCATAGGCTTCAATAGAAGCCCGCAGGGGACCCGCACGAAAATAAAGCATGGTCCAGATTTTTTCATGCTCCATTTTTTTTTTTTTTAAATCACTTTAATTGACTATCCGCGGGTATTTATCTACCCGCGGGTGGTCAATGCATCCCTATGGGATGCGGATCCGCGTGCAGGACAAGAGTTAAAATCCGTTGCGGATTTTAATTCTTTTGCCCGTGGACATGAGGCCTAAGGAGGGGGGGGGGGGGGACTACAGCCAATTTGGATAACATGTCAACATCAATCTTTAATATATGCATGACTTGGGGTGCTTTTAGACTAACATCTATCGTTTTATATTTTAAAAAAAAGTGAATGATCAATCTAAATGTGAACCAAAAGCTGAACAACTAACAAGAACTGTTCGCTTTTCTCTCGTCGTCTTTATGCAGGCATAAAAACCATTGTTGGCTCGTTCGGTTTGAACAGTGAGTGAGAGGGACTGAATACTTGTTCCAACAAGCCAAAGATGCATTTACCTGTCTAAAGTTCTGGGACGAAGACCAATATCGACAAGATATATTTAAATATCTCTAGTACCTCATTCCAAAATTCACACAATTGTACCCAATCCCAGACCAGATGCATTAAATCTGCATCATCCATGTAACAATTCAGAACGTGATTTCAATCTAATACCCTTGTTAAACTACTTTAATGGAGTACGATGAACTCTATGCACCAAATACAACTACAATACTCGTTGGCATAATTATAACAGCTTGTGCCTGTCTCTCGTAGACAAACTTAGAGTAACTACACTTTTCAGAAACTTTTTGACATGTCAAAAGTTTACTGCTGCTTGCTGGGACTAGGGCCAGCAGTGTTCATTCAAGTGCTGCCTCTTCCCTCTCGGCTTTCTTCACTTCTTTTTGGCCACTTCTGGCAACTGAAGATAACTGCTCCAAAGGAGTTCTATAGTCCTATATAACTCTGCAGGTCAGCAGCTGCCTGTAGGAGCCGGAAAGGAAAGGCAGCTGTGAGAGAGCAGCCCTCTGGTGATTGCTGCAGCCCCCTTGTTTTACTGATCAGCAGGGGGTCTTCAGCAGTGGGTTCCCCCACTGATAATTTTGACATGTCTGTCAAGTTTTTGGAAAGTGTAGTTTACTCTTTAAAAATGGTGTACAGTATTGCTCACCTGTATTTGAGTATTGAGATAAAATGTACTCTATCCTTAACCCACCTTGGGGCTAAAAATGTCCTGTGTAGGAAAAGTACAGAATTGAGTTAAACACTAATACATATTGCAAAGAATGTTTTACAAAAAATTAAAGAACATATGTTACCCTCACCGGTTTATTCCTCCGCCATTCTAGTGCTCCCTGCCAAGCATTGTGTAGAGGGCTGAAAGCAGTCCTGAGGCATATAATGTACACCAGTGGCTGCCGCAGCCATTCTATAGTCGTGCGGAGGATATGGTCAAAATTGAAGAATACTGCATCTTATCAGAATATACTGGGAGGAACTCATTAACCAAAAAGGCTGCCATGGGGCACACTGC
Source organism: Eleutherodactylus coqui (assembly GCF_035609145.1). Classification (NCBI taxonomy): domain Eukaryota; kingdom Metazoa; phylum Chordata; class Amphibia; order Anura; family Eleutherodactylidae; genus Eleutherodactylus; species Eleutherodactylus coqui. Next base: position 121,382,233 of record NC_089840.1, on the reverse strand, counting down.
CGCTTTCCAACAGGATCTAAAACATAAGGCCAAGTCAACCCTTCTGTGGCTGCAGCAGAAGAAAGTAAGAGTTCTGTAGCTGCCAACAATATCATTGTGCGAATTTGGGGAGAACGCAAACATTACTTCATGCTTGTCAACCAAAGAATATACAGAGTAGCAATTTATTTATTTATTTTTTTTACAGCTATTACAAAATTGTATGAGCCCTAATTAATGCAAAGTGATATGAAAAAATGGTATAAAGAATGAATGTGTGATCTGGACTTTATAAGCCATTATAAGGAAAATCAATTCTTATAATAGTTAATAACTGTGCTGTGCTCCATAACTGCTATTTTTAATGTTTCAACTTATTTTGACTTGTATTATGTGCGATCACTTCTGTTTTCTTAAATAGTTGATTCACATTGGTTTCCTATGGGAGATTTCAGGACCCCATAGAGTTAAATGGTCAAGGCCCTTGTCTACATCTTGGCTGAGCCTTGTTCCCTGTACATACTGTATAAGGCCGGACTCATACGAGCGCATGTGTTTTGCATCGGATGTTGCATATCTGCATGTGTAACAGCAATTTTTACTTTTTGCGCTTGCAAAAAAAGTGCACTGATTCTCTCAGCCCTTGACAGAGCCATTTAGTTTGAGTTCAAGATGTGTTCTTTCGCTGTGCAATTGTGCAGAAAAATAGAGCATTTTTGTGCTACAGAATCGGGCGTGCCAAATACTTGCATGTGAACAAATCCATTGAAATTAATTGGTTCTATATTCTGCATATGGCAAGTGTACGTTTTTCATGAGTAAATACGTTTGTGTGAATCCAGTCTAAACTCTTCCTGCTGCATCATTCAGCTGTGATGCTTCTAGAAGGATTACTATAGTTATGCTGCCCTCTAGTGGAAGTAGTAGTTCATTACACTTAGAATTTATCTGGGTTGTAGTTTGCCTGTAACATGACATGCTGTAGGAATTTGTAGGCTGAATAAACACAGCAATAAAATTACATTTCAATGGTTTCCTATGGGAAAGTTGCAAATCAGCTGGGGATGCCAATTTTCTTTGCTATTTTTTTGTTTATTTGATGCCTGATTTACACAATTGACTCGCAATATCGCACAAATATGAACCTAATTATTTTAAAAAAGGGGTCATCTGCGGGGAATTCACATGTTGGCGAGTGCGTTACGGGCCGTCAATCACACTCTGCCCATGTGAAGTTAGCCTCAGACTATCACTATGCACTCCCCGGGTTGAGGATGTGATCTAAACAGAAACTGGTGCTACGGACTAATGACTTGCTATCTGTATGAAAAATAAGTTGGGCATCTGCAATTTGAGAATGACTGACTGCCATACTATATTAAAGGGGTTTTCCACAGAGAATACTATGGGTCTGTTGTTTGGGACCCGACTGGTCAGCTGTTCGGATGTATGCTGTCAGCGCTGCAAATACAGAGGTCTGAGGGGAATCCCCTGTGCCGACCACTGTGTAGTGGCCTGGCGCTTGTAACTGCAGGTATGACTCTCATTGATTTCTGAGCGACAGACCCCTGGCTGATCAACTATTGATGACCTATCCTGATGATAGGTCAACAATAGTATTTCACTGGAAAACCCCTTTTAATGAACTTACACTTTAAGCTAATCATATACATTGGGTTAGTCAGCCAAACTTGCTGCTTTCAAATATATCAGTATATTTCTACAAGATACAGTGGAATAATCATCTGTGGAGATCCGCATCATGTTTGCATGCAGGTTTTTTTTTTAAAGGAACATTTATTAGGCATATCGTACATCACAATACAGAACAAGGGAGAGTCACCAAGAATACTTCACAAAATTAAAACATTAGTTTTCTCACTCCCTTCAGAGTTTATAATACCCCCTTTTTTCCCCCCTTTTTTTAAAACCACTTTGACCGTTATAACAAAGGAGACTAAGCCTCCCAACCTGGGGAATTGTAACAAATAACTATCAACTAATCCCACAGCTCCAATACGAATATTGTGTATACATACTGTCCATGAGTCACAACAACCAATAGACAAAAGACCTTCAGTTTTCCCAGAAAAGAGGAGTTAGTCAGATACGCCCAGTGCAGTATTGGGGCATTCAACCCACTGACCCTATATCTTAATGAACTTGGCAGAGCATGCCCTTGCCATATGTCAATTTATATAGGGGGGGGCGGGCAACACTGTTTAACTCACACAGCCCTAGTGCCTTTTTTGGGATGTTTCCAATTAAGTAATACCTTTTTAGCATAGCAAAAAAACTATTTGTATAGGGTGCGTACTGCCGCATCAACCGTATTGGCTTCCACAAGGCCGAAGAGAGAGACCATAGGGTGTAGGATACGTGGTGCTCCCAGATGCATCTCCATGAACTCAAAAGCATCCCTCCAATAAGCTTGTTAAACATGACCCTTCCAGAACATATGCATAGTTGTTCCTGTATCCATCACGCACCTTAAGCAGTCTGAGCTAGGAGATAAGCCCATAGTGTTTAGACGGCTAGGAGTATAATAGACTTTATGAAGGAACTTGATTTGTATTAGCCTGTCTCTAGTACTTATTAAGGGAGGCCCGGAGCCTGTCAAAAGGCCTCTCCAGTCATCCGAGTCCAGGCCCGGTATATCTGAGCCCCATCTCCTAGTGAAGCAAGGCTACGTGTCAGCTGCCTATAGAAACAGGAGAGCGGCTATAGAATATTAGCCATCTGTGCCAACTCCAAGACAAGGGGGATACTTACTCCCTCAAATTGGGCTCTCAGGGCATGGCGAAGTTGGAAATACCTAAAAAGGGAGCTACTAGCGAGGCCAAAACGTGTCAGCAATTGTAAAAAGGTACAGAAAACGCAACATTCAACGACATCTGCGAGGGTAGAGATCCCATGCCGTCTCCAGAAGACTATATCAGGTATACATTGCAAGTGTGGAAGGTTGGGGTTACACCATAGAGGGATATGAGGAGACCACTTGGCTGCCTCATTAGGTATCAAATAAAGGTCGGCGTTCCAGATTTTGAGTCACCTACATGGGCGCAGGTAGGATACTTACACACGAGGCCGGGCCCCTTAGTAATAAGCCTTTTCAAACTTTGTTCTGAGCCCACCACTCTGCACTCGAGTCCCACCACTTGGTTATAGTCGGTAGACGATGGCCACCACCCCAAACATACCAATTGACTAGCCAGGTAGTAACAGTAGAAATGGGGAAGGGCCAACCCCCCATAGGCAGGCAGAGTTTCCAATTTGATTCTTGGTGTGGAGCCCCGCCATAATATGCGAAGGAGTATTTTATGGAGAGCTGTAAAGAATCTTTTAGGGATCAGAATAGGGGCGTTCTGAAATATATACAAAAATTTGGGTAATTTCATTTCAATTAGGTTTATACAACCAACTAGGGTTAATGGGAGTGAAGCCTATCGCGTTGCCATGTCTCCTGCCCAGTCCAAAAGTGGAGCAAGATTATCTGTGTAAAAATGGTCAGTAACTATAGCCAAACATTTGTGTTAAATACTTGGGTGTTAACTTAGGCAAAAGACCAGAAACGCTCTACGCATTGAATTATCCTCCAACAATACTTAAGATAACAAGGGTTAGGCAGGTAGAGCAATCTTCTGCTCTCTTTTTTGGGCAGATGTCATTTAATTAAAATGATCAGTTTCCCAAGGCTCCTTTATCTATTGCAAACAATAACAGTTGGCCCTTGGAGCCTAAATTCCCTTCTACACACGTTACACTAACCTTGTGATCGAATGTAAACACTTCATTATGGCAAAAGATACCATAGAAACCTGAAAAATAACCCGTAAAATGTTTGGATGGCCGTTTAGAATTTCCAAACGTATGAATTTATGGAACCACCCAGACTTCAAGGAGGGGAGGGAAAATAAAATGTTTGAAATATGGAGACATAAAGAGATTACGAAAGTCCACCACCTATTTCACCTAGAGACCCTTAGGTACAAAGCTTTTAGAGAACTATGTGGGGAATATAATTTGCCCACATCCCATTTTCTGCCATTCGCTCAACTATTTTCTACGGGACAGGCTAATTGATATATCGGAAAAGCAATACTCAACCCAATTGATATCCTGGTAAAAAATAATCTTTCATATAAAAATTCCATTTCAACTTTGTATACCAAACTTAGAGAGGGGTGGATGAGGGACAATGGGTCTGAGCTATTCAAAAAATGGCCACGAGAGCTCTAAGATCCAGATCTACCCGAGGGTATAATAAAGAGTTGGAACTCTGTGAGATGGGCAATATCAAACGAATGATGGCGGGAAACATATTTTAAGCTAATCCATGGGGCAATAATCTATAGGTTCAACAAACCTCAAAACTCTATTGGACCAGCTAGCCTACAAGCTTGTCCTAGATTCTACCAGCCAAGCTCCGATTTCCTACACGGCATCTGGATGTGTCCTAACATCAAAAACCACTGGATTGGGGTCCAAAACTGATACAGGATATGGGAGGACAGTCTCTACAATTGACGCCACAAATTTTTATATTAGATCAGCTACTCAATCAGACAAGGAAGGCCAAAATGACATATACCACGTTATTGCTCAGTAAAAGGTGTCTATGGAGTAGCTAGCTGTTAGCCAAACCCCCGTGGATACAACAACTAAAACACCTGCTAAAAATGGAGAGTGTAGAGATAGAGAGATGCTTGGAAACACAAGCCCCACAATTCTTTAAGAAATGGAGGGATTTTGTAGAGAGATTTCTTGACCCTGCTGAAATCAAGGAATGCATGTATCAATTTATTAATACAACATGGTATTATAACCAATACGATATGAATCAATTGGGAACTTTAAAGAATTCATGATATCTTGGGGTAAGAAGGTGAACGCGGAGGAAACACACTGCGGGTTAGTTTAGTTACTAGTTATACATTTTATTTCTGTTATAACTGGGTATTAAGAGTCTGGAAATTTGGGGGGGGGGGGGGGGGGTTGAGGGAAAAAATGAAGGATGTATGTGTGGGTACAACATTGTGCCATTTGAAATAAACACCAAGATGGACAATCTATGATGAAACTTTAAAGGGGTTGTCTCGCGGCAGCAAGTGGGGTTATACACTTCTGTATGGCCATATTAATGCACTTTGTAATGTACATCGTGCATTAAATATGAGCCATACAGAAGTTATTCACTTACCTGCTCCGTTGCTAGCATCCACGTCTCCATGGCTCCGTCTAATTCCGATGTCTCCTGGCGTTTTTAGACGCGCTTGCGCAGTCCGTGCTTCTGGCTGGTGAATGGGGCCGCTCGTGCCGGAGAGCTGGTCACCACGTCGTCATCGTAGCTCTGCCCCGTCACGTGTGCCGATTCCAGCCAATCAGGAGGCTGGGATCGGCAATGGAACGCACAGAGCCCATGGTGCACCATGGGAGAAGACCCGCGGTGCACCATGGGAGAAAACCGCACTGCATCCCTGGGAAAGGACCGGCGGCCATCTTAGGGAGAAGATTTTTATAACTCCATATTTCGTCGGATCGGTGAGTAGCAAGCGGTTTAAAAACCGCTTTAAATTGCTATTTCCCCAGTCGTCTCCACGACAGCACCAATTGAGATTGCCTCCTCCTGATAGGACAGGAACACACTGAGAGGTTAAAAGCTCCCCCCCTTCCCCACTTTCCTCAGTGTCTTCCTGTCCTGCCAGGAGGCAGGATCTCTGAGAGGAGCTGGTGGAGAAGCCAGCCAGGATTACTTACAGGTGGATCGGAGGGCAGTGGGTCAACCTGTCCTCCCTTCCAAGCCAGACGACTCCCGGGACGCCACATGGGGTGGTAACCCCCAGGCCAGGTTCCTCCCGCGGTGGCCCATGGGGGGTACAAAGCGGGAGCCTCAGTCCCCCTCATCCTCCCTGCAGAAGTTAGAGCGTTGTGCTCCAGGAAGCCCTTCGACGGCGGGGGGCGGGGTGCCGCGTCACGTGTCCAGCGCAATGACGTCATCGCGTCTGCATCAGGAACGGAGGGGGCGGGGCTTAGCGCAGGAGCACGAAAATTAAAAAAAAATAGGAACCTGAGAGAAGCCAGAACAAACCACTACAGGTCGCAGGGTGTCTGCAGCACCGGTATAGTAATAAGTGCTCCAGCCCCAGAGACAGGTGAAACCTCAGCCTCAGCGGCCGTAAGTAGCCAGTGCGGCAAAAAATACAATGCAAATATCCAGTGTATTGTGTATGGAAAATTGCATATTTACCCGCAAAAATTCTTTATTTGTCAGGGGGATAAAAAAGACCCCCCCCCCGTCCCAGAACAAAACTCAGAAAATGCGTGGAATGTGGGATAAAACTGCCAGCTACGTACCAGAGGCCTCTATGCAAGGCATGCGTAGCTAGGCTAGTTAAAGAGGAATCGGGAGGACGTTAGGAAGCTGGTGAAAGAAGAGGTAGATAAGCCCTAACGTCACAGCTGGCGCAGCCAGCGAAACGCCAGAAAAGGGCGTATGTTCCTGACGAGCCTTCCGACTCCGAGAGTTCTATCGGGTCGGAGCAAGAGGAACAGGCGGCCGAGGAGTCCTCAGATTAGGAGGACTACAAAAAATACTTATTCCATCAGGACGACTTAATGGAATTGATTAAGTCAGTCAGGGCTACACTAAAAATGAAAGAGCCCAGAGAACCACGTACCCTACAAGATGAGATATTTGGGGGACTAGGGGAGAGGCACAAGCATACCTTCCTGACGTGGAATTCCTTTGTGGAACCACGGCTTACTCAATTTGGAATGTTTACACCCCTCCATATTAATTCTGAATTGATAATGCGCATAAGAAGTTTTCACACTGACACGAGGTTCAGCATGTATAGCTTCCTCAATTCTAACTTTAATGTTGGGCGTGTAGCCTCTTTTAAGAGTTTAACATCTGGGCAGGTCAAAAGATTACATAGATACAACGTATTGTTTAATTATTGGATAAGCATCTTGCAATTCTTCCATCCTCCGGTCATCTGTGATTGGCCATCAGGTGGTGGATGAAATGACTGGGTTGTCTTGGAGCCACGTGTGGTTCCTTCGATATGATTGGATGTTACATCATGAACTATAAATTGCACAAACCTCCCATGTTATTTGCATATGTTTCCAGTAAAATTGCTTGGGTAATTTCTGCGGTAGCTGTTTCAGACTGCGGTTGTCCATGTCCGAGTTATACTGTCTTCCAAAGTTGCAAAACAGATGGAAAATGTAACGTGTTTATACTATATATTATCTTGTCAGCGTTTTGAGAACAGAAGTTTCATGTTGGCTTCCCCATGTCAGCAAAGTTATAAAACAGATATTTTCATATGAGCGGAAGTACCTATTGCATAACTGTAAAAACATTATATTTGTAGCAAGACAGAAAGCAAATATGTATACAGAATGTTAAATTGACAACTGTCTACTGCCAAGGCCCACCGATCCATATAGATATATACTGGGCTTCCACCACAGACCCCCCTTGAAACTATCTGTTTCACTAAACTCGCCCTGCTCCGTCCCACCCCCACTGCTGACCCTAGACTCGCATTGTGTTGTACACTGGAGCTACTGCTGTCATGGGGGTATAGGATGGTTTGACATCATCACATTCTGGATCCATGATGACGACGTTTGCGCTGACAGTGGGCTTTTTGTTGGACGTCGTAGTGGGACAGATGGACCAGGCAGTCATCAGGGTCGGAATACACTGTATGCAACGACAAACAGAAATTAGGATGACTATAAAGGTGACAAATATAATTAGGTTAGGAGAGGTGCGACTTTTACTATTTCAGGTAAACACTGCATAACTTGTATAGAACCCCGCCTTCTTGACGTTACATCGATTCATCAACAAGAGTGCAAAATCAGAACTATCTAATTACTGATCAATATGACTAAACCCCTGTCTCATTAGTAAGTGCATGATCATATATATCAATCTGGAAAGAGCTACAAGGTGATTATTCCCACTTCCCTTTTCCAGAGGCGGCAAGGTAACAGGACCAGGGGCGTTGTAACACCGGTATGTTGCGTGGACATAAGCAGAGTGCACTGCAGATAAAATAAAGCAAAATCTTAGCGAAAACCTATCACAGTGTTCTAAATACACAATGTTTCAAAACTTATTTTATATATATTTTTTCCTTCTCCCGTTAGGTACCTTACTGAGGAAAACAGACTAAGGTTAGCTCTCTTTAGTTTGTGCGGTCAGCTTCTTAATGGCAACTGCGTCTTTACCCGCGGGTCACGTGTTGTCTGGAATGTAGGTACAAGTCAACCCTATCATCTAACAGACACTCCCTTTTTTGGCTAAAATCGTACCTAGTGCCATTCTATTTTGAAAAGTCATAGTCGAGGTAGGTCCTATTGGTCGACTAGTCCCTATAAGGCATCTCTAGTATAATTTATAAACCACTGCTAATTATAATAAACATAATTAATCCAGTCAACATTTTATTCACCATAATGATCAGGAATTTTTTAAAAAAAACTCGTCAGGTACCCCCCTTGGCTGTCTTATGACGTCAACGTACACGTGTAGGTCCAAACTACCACCAGGGGTCTCTCTTCTCACTCTAGTGTGCTGTTACAATACTAGTAGTGTGCACAGGTACGCACGGCGTGGGACTCCCTAATCTTCACCCACACCAATGTCCCTCCTGGAGATAGTCCTGATGGTGAACACGTCCAGGCCGCCTACCCTGACCCTACACTACCTAGTGACAAGACTGGAAAGAGCCATCGTACCTATGCAGAAAACAAGGGTAGACCAACATGACAGGATAACTACAGAACACAGCAGAGTTGGATCAAGATAGAGTAACTATGGGGGGTAACCTCATTATCCTCAATGCTGTCTGACAGGATGTGGAGGAGCATAAGGGCTTTACTAAGGCACACTCCCCTGTCCAATTACTTCCCAGACATGATGTCACATTATTTCACCTATGAAGTGTGTACCTTCGTTTACCTCATTCACTTCCGGTACCCTGTATCTGCAGATTACCTCATTCATGAGCTTCTGTGTGGTTATCTGCTCATTTACCTTAGTATCAGGGTGGGCCTCCAACCTGAAAAAGACTCGAGCAACAACAAGCACATATTCATACTCCCCAACAGGTGTGAGCTGAATGTGGTCAAATTGGCAATCTCTGAAATGGGTAGAGTGGTCAAGGCAAGTGTTATATGGCCACCTTACTTCTGTCCAGACTCGCATATGGCAAAGATCATGCTAACTGGACAAATGATGCAGCAGCTACAGAGAACCTAGGTGTCACCCATTCTTGTCCAGTGTCGACGTCATCGCTGCTTTTGATTCTGTGTACCAGTTGGGCCATCATGGGGGACAGGGACCTCTGTAGGCAAGTTCTGTTGATTGTTCGCCATACGCCGTCCTGTTCTGTCGCTCCCGTCTTTTAGCCCATCTGCTTTCCGTCCTCGTTGACTTGTAACTGTAAAGTCCTTGACATATCAAAGTTTTTATCAAAGTCCAAAGTTTTTATCAAAGTCCAAAGTTTTTATCAAAGTCCAAAGTTTTTATCAAAGTCCAAAGTCTTTGTCACTGACTCATGCTGTCAGTATCTATTCTTCTTTCTTCCACGGCTTGAGGGCCGCTGCCTTTGCTGTGTTGTCGGCGAGGGTGTCACCTCTCGCTTCTCCATTGTAGAAATCGGTGTGGATTCTCCATTGCCAGGTAGTAGTAGTAGGGTTTCCATGAGACTCTGCACCGCTGCACCATTCTTAATTGGCTGTCCTACTGAGATAACAAGCTGTCTGGCCCTCCATATTGGGCCATAATCATGAGCTATGCCAAATGCATTCCAGGAGTCAGTGTAAAGAGTTGCCGTCTTACCTTCTACCACTCCATACGCCTCAGTGAGGGCCTCCGGTTCCGCTTCTTGCCCTGAGACATGCGGAGGCAGAGCTTCTGCATTTAGGACATCTTGTTGTGTGACCTCTGCATATCTGGTTCGGAGTCATCAATCCTCACCCTGATACCATCTACAAAAGAAAACTCAAAATATGCATCATTAACAGTGTATACATCACTACAATAATGTCAGAATCTTGTTGCACAGAATTTTAAACAATTTTAAAAAATAGCTGATCTGCCATACTCAGATCACCTATGCCTCCCCTCCCCCCAGGAATACCTGATTAAAAGAAGAGTAGCCGGGTTCAAGGTATTACAACATTGGGAAGAAATATTGGGGGAGGCATGGAAAGAGCACATTGTAGCCGGATCTAATAGGCCAGAGATAAGTGCTTGGGTTGCACTTGCAGGAGTATGTTCTGGGTGTCATTTGGGGTATGGACCACTAGGGGGTAGTCCAATACCAACTTAGAAGATTTGTCAGCCATTGCCTGTACTGCTGCCACCGCACAAGCAGATGAGGGAGCTCCTCGAGTCACTGGATCTAACCTCATGGCTGTCGTTGCCCTCTGTGCTTTTGTGTCAATACTGTCGTATGGGTGGCAGTATGAAACAAGGCCCAGAAAGGTGCGGAATTCGGCAACAGTGTATGTACAGGTATGGCCTGCAGAACTTGGTTAGTCTTTGGAGGCCTCCAGGCCTTACAGCCTTCTGCAAGAGAAATTAACAGTGAAATTGTGGCCAGTTGGCAGTTTTTCCAAAGCATCAGCACACAGCACCTAACGTGTGGCTGACCCTTCACCCCTTTTTTTTTTTTTTTTTAAACTAGGGGGATACTGTTTGACCCAGGGGTGTGTATCTGGATCTCGTATATATTATCATGGTGGGTATATTCAATTTCCCTATGCCTGTCTTGTGGGTGTCAGGAACCGTGGAAAGCTGAGTTTGAGACAGGAGGAAAAAACAAAACTTTTTCTTCTGGCTATCTATGATTCTTACCCCCTCCTTGGATAAGAGACATGTTCTTGCATCATCTAGCTCCACCCCCCTGAATCAGGCTAATCCCTTACTTCCTTATTCTCTCATTCAAGGTTGGCAGTCCTTGGATACACATCACAACCCAATAAAGATAAAGTCTTATGCACCACACAATTTACATTTTACAAATTACGGGTCAATCTGCCCCGTTCCTCCTGTGGATACCTGGCCTTATCGTTACCTGCTTGTTTCCTATTCCTTGGCTTCTCTACAGTTTCTCTTACTCCCTGTAGTTTATTTATTTATTTTATATTGTCTGCGAATGTACTTTACTGGTGCTGGGACGTTGTCAGGGCTAGTAACTTCCTCTTTTTAAAATCTCTCGCTCCCGTGACAGCCTAGCGACAGGATTACAAGGGAGAACGTGGCTAATTTTTACTTTTACAACAGTTTTTGTCCCAGACTTCCAGCGACCGGGCAGATGCAGTCTCAGATGTCAGGCATCTCCATCTGATTGGTAATGTACTGCAATTCTCCCTATTTACTAAACTGTTATATTGAACGCTGTTGTCTTTGGCATGTGTTAATACAGACGCCATTTCAGCCCACCTTCTCTTCCTCTTTCTGACACTTAGGGAAATTCTAACGTCTAATGCATAAATTACATATATTATGTTGTAACTTTACTGTCACAGCGGTGACCACCTAACATTGTATGTGGTTACAATTGAATTGGGGACTTGGCAAACATAGATGTATTCTTAAGAGCCCCCTCAGGATGTGAGTGGCATATAACTTTTTACATTTGTATGACGGACGTATAGTTTATTTATTTATTACAGCACAGGAATTGCTTCACTTCTATTCAGAGTTATGGCACTTCCTCTTTTTAAATGTAGTTAGCAGCCTTTTCTTTTTCCTTTCCTCTAAACACATTCAGTTATACTTTCTAACCTATAAAGTCCAAACCCACAGCGCGCCGCTGTGTACGGTGCATTAATCTTGGCTATAACCCAGCCAATGCGTTCTCACTGCCGACAATCCCTTCTTACAGTTGAGCAGGACTGATACTAATTCTATATAACAGACAAACAGACTATTTCTATATAACAACTCAGCAGGATTAGCTCTACACAACAGACAAGCACACTAACTTTATCATACTGACAGGTAGGACACACAGAAAGATTGCTTGATTAATCAATGATAACTTGACTCTCCACCCCTTCCACACTTTTCTGGAGGGTGTAAGAATTGACCTTGGTACAATGTTTGCTGCCTTTCAATTTCAATCATGGCTGTCAGATTCATGATTATGGAAGTCTCCTCAGACGCCGGACATAATATGTCCCGCCCTAGAGTCTCTAGCATTTCTGTCGCTACACAGTTTATCAATCTACCCCCAGACAGAGGGATCTACTCGTGCACGTTTAAACGATAAACAAATATTTGTGGACCACCATCCTCAAACAGTGGACCGTAACCACAGCGGTGGGCGGGGTAGGGATTATTCTGACTACAGATCTCCCATCCGAGGGTACTTTTCGTCAATAACAATCCTTTTTGGCAATTTGGGCAAGACATGGGTGGTATACCCACACAATTAGACAGACAAATAGACGGAGCACCAGTACGGCTGGTTTAGTCTAAACTGCCCCTCGGGATACTGTCTGGCAGCCCCTCTCTCCTAGGTCTCTTACCAGACTCTAACGGAGCAGCGGTGCCTGTCCAGACGTTTGACCGTTTCCTGACTCTAAGGTTTTAGACACCAAACCTGACCCGAGCAGGACCACCTAGTCAAACTACCCCGACAGGTCCCCTTACTCTAAGGTTTTAGACACCAAACCTGACCCGAGCAAGGGGCCCCTGTACGGGGACTTCCTCCCCCTTAAAGCAATTCACTGACCTTGCCAACCGACCAGTACTCTCAAAACGACAGGCATGTAAACATTCCTTTATATCTTATGACAGGTTCATATCGAGTGATCGAGACTTATAAAAATACCTGTCGAGCGGGTCCAAACCGATCGGCCTTGCACGGTCCACAGGCAAGCCTGAACTTAGCCACACAGGTATAGATAATTAATTTATCTTACCGTGTTCTGATGATTCTGTTGGGCCCACTAAGTCCAAGGTTGCCTATGTCCGTGTTTTCTGTCCGAGATGCTTGGAACCTGTCGATCACTCCCTGTACGGGCCACCAGCTGACGTGGAATTCCTTTGTGGAACCACGGCTTACTCAATTTGGAATGTTTACACCCCTCCATATTAATTCTGAATTGATAATGCGCATAAGAAGTTTTCACACTGACACGAGGTTCAGCATGTATAGCTTCCTCAATTCTAACTTTAATGTTGGGCGTGTAGCCTCTTTTAAGAGTTTAACATCTGGGCAGGTCAAAAGATTACATAGATACAACGTATTGTTTAATTATTGGATAAGCATCTTGCAATTCTTCCATCCTCCGGTCATCTGTGATTGGCCATCAGGTGGTGGATGAAATGACTGGGTTGTCTTGGAGCCACGTGTGGTTCCTTCGATATGATTGGATGTTACATCATGAACTATAAATTGCACAAACCTCCCATGTTATTTGCATACGTTTCCAGTAAAATTGCTTGGGTAATTTCTGCGGTAGCTGTTTCAGACTGCGGTTGTCCATGTCCGAGTTATACTGTCTTCCAAAGTTGCAAAACAGATGGAAAATGTAACGTGTTTATACTATATATTATCTTGTCAGCGTTTTGAGAACAGAAGTTTCATGTTGGCTTCCCCATGTCAGCAGAGTTATAAAACAGATATTTTCATATGAGCGGAAGTACCTATTGCATAACTGTAAGAACATTATATTTGTAGCAAGACAGAAAGCAAATATGTATACAGAATGTTAAATTGACAACTGTCTACTGCCAAGGCCCACCGATCCATATAGATATATACTGGGCTTCCACCACATTCCCTGTCCACAAGAATATCACCAAAATAATCCAAAAAGAGTGGAGGAAATCAGACGCAAGCTTCTTCTCCACTAGAGGGGTAAAAAGAAGGTACCCATTCGAGGAGGAAGTTTGCGCAAACTGGGAGGAGGTACCTAAGGTAGACGTCCCAGTGGCCAAAGTAGCCAGGAAAACGACCCTGCCCTTTGAGGACGCCGCACAGTTAAAAGATCCCATGGATCGCAAAGCTGAGGGCCTTCTAAAGAAATCATGGGAGGCAGCGGCAAACATACTTAGGCCAGGGATCGCAGCCACTTGTGTGGCGCGAACTCTGGGGGTATGGCTAGAACAGCTACAGCTACACCTAACCAATAAGATGCCGAGGGAACAGATCCTAAATTCCCTTCCGATCCTGCGTATGGCAACAAATTTCCTAGCGGACGCCGCGGCCGAAACTGTCAAACTCTCGGCGACAGCTACAGCCCTGTCTAACTCAGCCAGAAGAGTGTTATGGCTGAAATCGTGGTCAGGCGACCTAGCCTCAAAAAATAAGCTATGCGCCCTCCTGTTCTACGGCCAGTTTTTGTTCGGACCAGACCTTGACAAGATTCTAGAGAAGGCGGCCGACAAAAAGAAGGGATTCCCGGAAGAAAAGCCACAGAGAGGGAAGACCTTCTTCCGGGCCCCAAGGCAACAGCCAGAGGCCTACCGAGGCAAGGGCAAGACAGGCCGCTGGAGTTACCCCAAGGGGGGCAGAGGAAGGAACATCCTCTTTAACCCCCACCAGGGGGAGCCAAAGCAGAGACCCTGACTCCATCCCCGTAGGGGCAAGGCTGGGGGTCTTTGTGGATCAAGGGGCCGCGATTTCCGAAGGCCCATGGATCCCAAAGATCTTACAGCAGGGATACCGGATAGAGCTGGTTTCCCTCCCCAGAAGAAAATTCATTATCACGGGAGGCTCCAAACAACAGTTACACCTACTAAGGCAAAGCGTTGGGGACCTGCAACAACTAAATGCAATATCCCCCATACCGCAAAACAAGGAAACCCAGGGCCATTATTCCAGGGTCTTTCTAGTAAGGAAACCCTGTGGGAAATAGCGGATGATAGTGAACGTGAAACCTCTGAACACTTGCATCAGATACAGAAAATTCAAGATGGAGTCCATCTCCTCAACGATAAAGTTGATTCCCAAAGGAGCCTACATGGCATCCATCGATTTAAAGGATGCTTATTTCCACATACCGATCCACGAGGGGTCCCGGAAATACCTAAGGTTCGCAGTGGATATGGGCAAAGGAATAGAGCACCATCAATTCAAATGCCTGCCCTTCGGGATCTCCTCAGCACCCAGAATCTTCACCAAAATTATGGCAGAGGTAGTCGCCTACCTGAGGAAGAAGTCGGTCCTAATAGTACCCTACTTGGACGATATTTTAATAATAGCAGAGTCCAGAGAACTCCTAACGAAACACCTGAGGATAGTGCTAGAACTTCTCCAATCCTTAGGATGGATCATAAACTGGGAAAAATCCAGCCTAGATCCCGACAAACAGAAAACGTTTCTGGGTATAACGCTCGACTCAGAATCGCAATGCTCCTGCCTACCCGAGGAGAAAATACAAAAAATCCGACGGCTAGTCAAAACCTTTTTACTGAGACGATTATGAACAATTCGGGAAGCCATGTCTCTCCTAGGAAGCTTGACGTCATGCATTCCAGGAGTGGCATGGGCCCAGGCTCACACCAGAGCCCTGCAAGCCTCAGTCCTATCCACATGGGACAAAAGGCAATCCTCTCTAGGGACAAGAATGTACATTCCAACATGCCTGCGTTGGTGGACATCCCCAGAGAACCTGCGGAGAGGGGTTCATTGGCTACAAAACCCAGCCACTCACATCACAACGGATGCAAGCGCCTGGGGATGGGGAGCGCATGTGGGGAACCAGTTCTTTCAGGGCCCATGGCCTCAAAGGACAAAAGAACAGTCCTCAAATTACAGGGAACTACAGGCCGTATGGCAGGTCCAGCATATAAAGATACTGTCAGACAATATCACCGCGGTCGCCCATATACGACACCAAGGGGCCACAAGATCTCCCGCTCTGCAAAACATCGCACAGAAAATTTTCCACTGGGCAGAGGGCCGGATGCTCTCGATCACGGCAACCCATTTGAAGGGGACGCTAAACCAAAAAGCGGGCTTTCTCAGCAGGAGGCAAATAGACCCAGGAGAATGGTCTCTCTCACTGAAAGCATTCAGAATCCTGATCAACCAGTGGGGGACCCCACAATTGGACCTGTTCACAACCAGGGAAAATGCCAAAGTAAGCAATTTCTTCTCCCTCCGGCCAGGAGATCGTACGACAGCAGTAGACGCCCTAGGCCAAGACTGGGGAGAGGGGCTGGTGTACGCCTTTCCTCCTATACCGTTGATCCCCAGAGTCTTATAACATTTCAGAACCCAGGTATGCACACTAATCCTGGTGACCCCCTTCTGGCCCAAAAGAAGCTGGTTCAGTCTTGTAGCAACATTGAGCGTCCAGGACCCAGTCATCTTCCCTACCTGGACAGATCTTCTATCGCAGGGGCCACTGAGCCATCCGAGCCTAGACAAGCTCCACTTAACAGCATGGCTCTTGAGGGATCCTCACTAAAAGAGAAGGGATTCTCAGAGAGAGTAGTAGAAACGTTAATGTCCAGCAGAAAAAAAGACTACCCACCTTATCTACCAGAAAGTTTGGAGAAGGTTTTCCTCATGGAGACAGGGAAGGGATCGCGGGATTCTATCCCGGACATCCCTCTAATCTTAGAGTTCTTGCAGGAGGGCCTAGAGATGGGCCTCTCTCCAAGCACCCTGAAGGTCCAGGTCGCAGCCCTTAGCGCCATATGTGACACAAAGTTCGCAGACAACAGATGGGTCAACAGGTTCCTAGCAGCAGCAACTAGATTACGGCCTAGGCCCATAAATCTTTTTCCAGACTGGAACCTTAATTGGGCCCTAAGGGCCATGACAACGGTACCATTCGAGCCGATCGAAGCACTACCCATAAAAATGCTTACTATCAAGACCGTTTTCTTAGTAGCCATCACCTCCGCAAGACGGGTTAGCGAGCTGCAGGCCTTGTCCATTCGCCACCCGTTCCTGAAAATCTCGGACACCAAATTAGTATTTAAAACGGACCCGGCGTTTATGCCAAAAGTAGTATCACATTTTCATAGGTCCCAAGACATAATAATCCCCTCATTTTTTAGTAAACCTAAAAACGAGGAAGAAAAAACCCTAAGCTGCCTGGACGTTAGGAGAGCAGTCCTAGGCTACATAGAGGCGACAAGCCACTGGAGGCGGGATGACAACTTGTTCGTCCAGTTCAGTGGCCCAAATAAAGGGAACAAAGCAGCGAAAAGCTCCATAGCCAGGTGGATCCGCCTAGCCATCATAGAGTCCTATAAGGCCCTCGGGAAGGAAATCCCTTTAGCTCTTAAAGCCCATTCTACAAGGGCAGTAGCATCCTCATGGGCCGAACATGGCTCAGCTTCGGTCTAGCAGATATGCAAAGCCGCAGTCTGGAAGAAACCCCACACGTTTGTTAAACACTATAGGGTAAAAGTGCAGCAGGACGAGGACATGGCCTTCAGCCGCAAAGTCCTCTCGGCAGCAATCCCACCCTAGGGAAACTTTAGTTGGTACGTCTCAATTGGTGCTGTCGTGGAGACGACTGGGGAAAAAATGGATTATACCTACCTGATAATCAGGTTTCCAGGAGTCTCCACGACAGCACCCGTACCTTCCCCCCCCCCCCTAAATTGATAGAAAAGAAACTATATAATATAATATAAAAAAACATATATATAATATAATTTTATAAAAAAAAAAAAAACCCGGTTAAGGGAAAAGATTTCAGTTGAGCTCCTACCCCGGCAATTCGTTAGAATCTAGAGATGAGCGAGCACCAAAATACTCGGGTGCTCATTACTCGGGAAGAAATTTTCGCGATGCTCGAGGGTTCGTTTCGAGTAACGAACCCCATTGAACTCAATGGGCGACCCGAGCATTTTTGTATATCGCCGATGCTCGCTAAGGTTTCCATTTGTGAAAATCGGGGCAATTCAAGAAAGTGATGGGAACGACACAGCAACGGATAGGGCAGGCGAGGGGCTACATGTTGGGCTGCATCTCAAGTTCCCAGGTCCCACTATTAAGCCACAATAGCGGCAAAAGTGGGCCCCCCCCCAACAACTTTTACTTCTGAAAAGCCCTCATTAGCAATGCATACCTTAGCTAAGCACCACACTACCTCCAACAAAGCACAATCACTGCCTGCATGACACTCCGCTGCCACTTCTCCTGGGTTACATGCTGCCCAACCCCCCCCCCCCCTGCACGACCCAGTGTCCACAGCGCACACCAAATTGTCCCTGCGCAGCCTTCAGCTGCACTCATGCCACGCCACACTCATGTCTATTTATAAGTGCGTCTGCCATGAGGAGGAACCGCAGGCACACACTGCAGAGGGTTGGCACGGCTAGGCAGCGACCCTCTTTAAAAGGGGCGGGGCGATAGCCCACAATGCTGTACAGAAGCAATGAGAAATATAATCCTGTGCCACCGCCATCAGGAGCTGCACACGTGGGCATAGCAATGGGGAACCTATGTGCCACACAGTATTCATTCTGTCAAGGTGTCTGCATGCCCCAGTCAGACTGCGGTTTTTTATAAATAGTCACAGGCAGGTACAACTCCGCAATGGGAATTCCGTGTGCACCCACAGCATGGGTGGCTCCTTGGAACCCACCGGCTGTACATTAATGTATCCCATTGCAGTGCCCATCACAGCTGAGGTAATGTCATGTTTAATGCAAGTGGGCTTTGGCCCACACTGCATGCCCCAGTCAGACTGGGGTTCTTTAGAAGTGGACACATGCAGTTACAACTCCGTGTGGACCCACAGCATGGGTGGCTCCCTGGAACCCACCGGCGGTGCATAAATATATCCCATTGCAGTGCCCAACACAGCTGATGTAACGTCAGCTGTAATGCAGGTGGGCTAAAAATTAATTGGATTACACTGTAGGCGAGGGCCCCCAAAAATTGGTGTACCAACAGTACTAATGTACCTCAGAAAAATTGCCCATGCCCAACCAAGAGGGCAGGTGAAACCCATTAATCGCTTTGGTTAATGTGGCTTAATTGGTAACTAGGCCTGGAGGCAGCCCAGTTAAAATAAAAATTGGTTCAGGTGAAAGTTTCAACGCTTTAATGAGCATTGAAACGTATAAAAATTGTTTACAAAAATTATATGACTGAGCCTTGTGGGCCTAAGAAAAATTGCCCGTTCGGCGTGATTATGGGAGGTTTCAGGAGGAGGAGCAGGAGGAGGAGGAGGAATATTATACACAGATTGATGAAGCAAAAATGTCCCCGTTTTTGATGGTGATAGAGAACAATGCTTCCTTCCGCGGGTGCAGCCTACGTATTGCTTAGGTATCGCTGCTGTCCGCTGGTGAAGAAGAGAAGTCTGGGGAAATCCAGGCTTTGTTCATCTTGATGAGTGTAAGCCTGTCGGCACTGTCGGTTGACAGGCGGATACGCTTATCCGTGATGATTCCCCCAGCCGCACTAAACACCCTCTCTGACAAGACGCTAGCCGCAGGACAAGCAAGCACCTCCAGGGCATACAGCGCAAGTTCAGGCCACGTGTCCAGTTTGGACACCCAGTAGTTGTAGGGGGCAGAGGCGTCACCGAGGACGGTCGTGCGATCGGCTACGTACTCCCTCACCATCCTTTTACAGTGCTCCCGCCAACTCAGCCTTGACTGGGGACCGGTGACACAGTCTTGCTGGGGAGCCATAAAGCTGGCAAAGGCCTTGGAGAATGTTCCCCTGCCTGCGCTGTACATGCTGCCTGATCTCTGCGCCTCCCCTGCTACCTGGCCCTCGGAACTGCTCCTTCTGCCACTAGCACTGTCGGATGGGAAGTTTACCATCAGTTTGTCCACCAGCGCCCTGTGGTATAGCATCATTCTGGAACCCCTTTCCTCTTCGGGAATGAGAGTGGAAAGGTTCTCCTTATACCGTGGGTCGAGCAGTGTGTACACCCAGTAATCCGTAGTGGCCAGAATGCGTGTAACGCGAGGGTCACGAGAAAGGCATCCTAACATGAAGTCAGCCATGTGTGCCAGAGTACCTGTACGCAACACATGGCTGTCCTCACTAGGAAGATCACTTTCAGGATCCTCCTCCTCCTCCTCTGGCCATACACGCTGAAAGGATGACAGGCAAGCAGCATGTGTACCCTCAGCAGTGGGCCAAGCTGTCTCTTCCCCCTCCTCCTCCTCCTCCTCAACGCGCTGAGATATAGACATGAGGGTACTCTGACTATCCAGCGACATACTGTCTTCCCACGCCTCCGCTTCCGAGTGCAAAGCGTCTGCCTTTATGCTTTGCAGGGAATTTCTCAAGAGGCATAGCAGAGGAATGGTGACGCTAATGATTGCAGCATCCCCGCTCACCATCTGGGTAGACTCCTCAAAGTTTCCAAGGACCTGGCAGATGTCTGCCAACCAGGCCCACTCTTCTGTAAAGAATTGAGGAGGCTGACTCCCACTACGCAGCCCATGTTGGAGTTGGTATTCCACAATAGCTCTACGCTGCTCATAGAGCCTGGCCAACATGTGGAGCGCAGAGTTCCACCGTGTGGGCACGTCGCACAGCAATCGGTGCACTGGCAGATTAAACCGATGTTGCAGCGTCCGCAGGGTGGCAGCGTCTGTCTTGGAGTTGCGGAAATGTGCGCTGACCCGGCGCACCTTTCCGAGCAGGTATGACAAGTGTAGGTAGCTTTTCAGAAAGCGCTGAACCACCAAATTAAAGACATGGGCCAGGCATGGCCCGTGCGTGAGGCTGCCGAGCTGCAGAGCCTCCACCAGGTTACGGCCGTTGTCACACACGACCATGCCCGGTTGGAGGCTCAGCGGCGCACGCCAGCGGTCGGTCTGCTCTGTCAGACCCTGCAGCAGTTCGTGGGCCGTGTGCCTCTTCTCTCCTAAGCTGAGTAGTTTCAGCACGGCCTGCTGACGCTTGCCCACCGCTGTGCTGCCGTGCCGCGCGACACCGACTGCTGGCGACGTGCTGCTGCTGACACATCTTGATTGCGAGACAGAGGTTGCGTAGGAGGAGGAGGAGGAGGGTGGTTTAGTGGAGGAAGCATACACCGCCGCAGATACCACCACCGAGCTGGGGCCCGCAATTCTGGGCGTGGGTAGGACGTGAGCGGTCCCAGGCTCTGACTCTGTCCCAGCCTCCACTAAATTCACCCAATGTGCCGTCAGGGAGATATAGGGGCCCTGCCCGCCTGTGCTTGTCCACGTGTCTGTTGTTAAGTGGACCTTGGCAGTAACCGCGTTGGTGAGGGCTCGTACAATGTTGCAGGAGACGTGTTCGTGCAGGGCTGGGACGGCACATCGGGAAAAGTAGTGGCAACTGGGAACCGAGTAGCGCGGGGCCGCCGCTGCCATCATGCTTTTGAAAGCCTCCGTTTCCACAAGCCTATACGGCAGCATCTCCAGGCTGATCAATTTGGCAATGTGCACGTTTAACGCTTGAGCGTGCGGGTGCGTGGCGGCGTACTTGCGCTTGCGCTCAAACAGTGGTGCTAGTGACGTCTGGACGCTGCGCTGAGAGACATTGCTGGATGGGGCCGAGGACAGCAGAGGTGAGGGTGTGGGTGCAGGCCAGGAGACGGTAGTGCCTGTGTCCTCAGAGGGGGGTTGGATCTCAGTGGCAGGTTGGGGCACAGGGGGAGAGGCAGTGGTGCAAACCGGAGGCGGTGAACGGCCTTCGTCCCACCTTGTGGGGTGCTTGGCCATCATATGCCTGCGCATGCTGGTGGTGGTGGCTCCCCAGCTGATCTTGGCGCGACAAAGGTTGCACACCACTGTTCGTCGGTCGTGAGGCATCTCTGTGAAAAACTGCCACACCGTAGAGCACCTTGACCTCTGCAGGGTGGCATGGCGCAAGGGTGCGCTTTGGGAAACAGTTGGTGGATTATTCAGTCTGGCCCTGCCTCTACCCCTGGCCACCGCACTGGCTCGGCCTGTGCTCACACCCTGACTTGGGCCTCCGCGTCCTCGCCCGCGTCCACGTCCTCTAGGCCTACCCCTACCCCTCAGCATGGTGTATTACCAGTAGTGCAGAAACAGAACGCTGTAATTAAATGTGCTGCTTATTGGCCTGTGGTTGGAGGCTGACTTCGCTTACGGAACGCCAGGAAATAATTTTGCGCAAGCCTGCTGTAACACTTAGCTGGCTGCGTATGAATTAGGAGGACTACTACACCCAGCACAGACCCAGAACACTGAGGACAGTCACAGGCAGCCCAAATAGATTTTTTTCCCCAAATGTTTTTGGAAAGGCCCACTGCCTATATTCAATAAATATATGTCTTCTGTCCCTGCCTCACCACCACTACTGGCCCTAGAGTATGTATAATTATTGCAGGGCGCAATGCTCTGCACGGCCGATATACAAAAAAAAAAAAAGGGCAACACTGCAAAAAGCAGCCTCCACACTACTGCACACGGTTAGATGTGGCCCTAAGAAGGACCGTTGGGGTTCTTGAAGCCAAAAATACTCCTAACACTCTCCCTATAGCAGCTCCGACACCAACAGCACTTTCCCTCCTCTATGTCAGAATGCATCTGTGGCGAGCCGCGGGAGGGGCCGATTTTTATACTCGGGTGACACCTGATCTCGCCAGCCACTCACTGCAGGGGGGTGGTATAGGGCTTGAACGTCGCAGGGGGAAGTTGTAATACCTTCCCTGTCTTTCTATTGGCCAGAAAAGCGCGCTAACACAGAGATGAAAGTGAAAGTAACTAGAACATCGCGTGGTACTCGTCACGAGTAACGAGCATCTCGAACACGCTAATACTTGAACGAGTATCAAGCTCGGACGAGTACGTTCACTCATCTCTATTAGAATCCACTGAGGAAAGTGGGGAAGCGGGGGAGCTTTTAACCTCTCAGTGTGTTCCTGTCCTATCAGGAGGAGGCAATCTCAATTGGTGCTGTCGTGGAGACTCCTGGAAACCTGATTATCAGGTAGGTATAATCCATTTTTTTATGCCAGGGGGGTGACAGGGGGGATGGGGTAATGTAAAATTTTGATGGTTGCCGCGAGACAACCCCTTTAAGTTGAAAAAGCTTTTGCAACAGGATTGTGTATTTTTTGTGATTTGAATTTTGTGGAATAATCATTGTCTGCCCATGTATGTTTTCCTTAATAGGCCAATAAAAAAAGAGTTTAGAAAAAAAAAAGGTCAGTAGATCTCCACATTGCATGCAGATTTACTGCAAAAGTAAGGGCTTGTTCAATGGGAGCTGCACCTGTAATACCAAGTCAGACGGATTTCCTATAGTTAGCACAATATGTGCTTTCCATAGCAACATTGGGAACCAGCTGATGGTGGCGATCGCAACCGACAGTCCCCTGCAGCTCATCTATTGATGATCAATCCTGAAGAGAGGTCATCAATAGAAAAAAAAATATCAAAAAGGTCCCGGCCAACCCTTTAATGTTTGATATTACTCCACGAGAAAATCCTTGCCCGTCTTTTGTTGTAGGTATATGTAGAGGCATTCAGGATTGATAGGCTCCCTCCATCAATGGGGGGAAACCATCGATTGTCATCCCGTTAAACCCAAGGAACATTGATTTCAATTTTGTGTTGTGGCCCCTGTAAAAGAGTAAAACCCAACTGCAAAGTTGAGTAACATGTGAGAAGCAGAGGTCCGAAGGTCCCATCGGATCGCTGCTATGGTTGAAGTAAGGAAAGCATTGCAGAAGTGGCCTCCTTCTACTACGACGGAGGCAGAGTATCAAAGAAGTAATTTACTGTCATCTGTAGGAGATTCAGGTACCGATCCACGGTGAGATTCCCTGGAATGAACACAGGTCCAATGAGGTAATTGCATTGAATTCTAACCCACACATTTAGGCCTGATGTCCACAGGTGGATATGATTTGTGGAATCCGTATGGGTCCACCCACACGGAAGATCCACAATTTAAAGTGGCCATAGGGAAGTATTGGCATCCTCGTCTGAATTTAAGCATGCAGATTTGATTTGCGGACCATTTGGTATAGAAAACAAATTGCAGCATGCTCCATTTCAGTGAAATTGGCTCAATAGAAGTCAATGGGTGTGGACAATCTTCAGTGCATCTGCAAATACAATTGCGAATGCCCTGCGGATTTGAAGGTTAGAATCAATTAGAGAGGTGGGGTTGCGTGTTTTTTCCCAGGGAGTCTCCACGACAGCACCACCTGAGATCGCCTCCTCCTGATAGGACAGGAACACACCGAGAGGTTAAAGTTCCCACCCCCCCCGTCCTCCCCTCCTCAGTGTTTTCCTGTCCTGCCAGGAGGCAGGGTCACCGAGAGGGGCTGGTGGAGACGCCAGCCCGGAAAGAAGAAGCATACCGGCAGATCGGAGGGCAGTGGTCCAGCCTGTCCTCCCTTCTTGCAGAGCGACTCCCGGGACGGTCCCCCCGGGCCAGGTTCCTCCCGCGGCGGCCCATGGGGGGTGCAATGCGGGGCTCCAGCTCTCCCACGCGCCGGCTTAGGAACGTGCGCGGCGCCTCCGGCTTCCCCTTAACGAGCAGGGGAGGGGGCGGGGCGCCGCGGCGAGCGTGATGACGTCATCGCGCAGCACGACCGGCGCTCGGAGGGGGCGGGGCTAAAATTTAAAGGCGCCAAAATTCAAAAAAAAAAAAAAAAAAAAGAAAGAGAAAGGATTCAAAAGGAACCTGAGAGAAGATGGCGCCGAGCAAGGAAGCCACTCAGTGAGTATTGGCTTAAACGCCCCAAGAGTGTCTGCAGCACCACTAATAAAGCAATGAGTGCTCCAGCACCAGAGGTCGCGGAATGTTCCACCGCGGCGGCAACCGTAAGTAGCCAGTGGGGCAAACAAGGCATGCATATTCGTATATGTTGTTAATGAATGTTGCATCCTTCACACGCAAATTTTGTTGTCTGCCAGGGGGATAGAAGAGATGCCCCTCCCAGAGCCAAAGCTAAAAAGTGCGCAGAATGCGGCGCAAGACTATCGGCTTCGCATGCCAGGCCATTATGCAAAGCATGCATAGCCAAGTTGGTCAAGGAGGAATCAGGGGGATTCCTCGAGGACGTCAGAAAGCTCGTCCAAGAGGAAGTGCGGTCAGCGCTGTCGACCCCTAAAACTCCACCCAGAGGGGCATCGGGGACAAAGCGCCGAAGAAAGGCGCATACCCCGCAGGAGCACTCAGACTCTGAGGAGAGTTCGGGATCTGAACCGGAAGAGCTGATGCTTGAGGAGTCCTCAGAGGAAGAGGAATACCAAAAGTACCTCTTCCATAGAGAAGATTTAACGGAGCTGATTAAATCCGTTAGAGCTACACTGAAAATGGAGGAACCCAAGGAACCCCGTTCAATGCAGGACGAGGTCTTTGGGGGTTTAGGAGAGAGGAAGAAACATACCTTCCCGGTCCATAGCAACGTAACAAAATTAATACTTAAGGAGTGGGAGAAGCCCGACACGGGATCCTTCTCGTCTAGGGGGGTGAAGAGGCGCTACCCGTTTGAGGAGGGGGTATGTGCGAATTGGGAGGAAATACCCAAGGTAGACGTCCCAGTGGCTAAGGTGGCTAGGAGGACAACATTGCCCTTCGAAGACGCCACACAGCTTAGAGACCCAATGGATCGCAAGGCGGAGGGCCTACTAAGAAGATCCTGGGAGGCAGCGGCCAGCACGCTCAGGCCAGGTGTGGCAGCCACGTGCGTCGCCAGAACCCTGGGTGTGTGGCTCGAACAACTGGAGCTGCACATCTCGAACAAAACACCGAGGGAGCAGATCATAGATTCCCTCCCTATGCTAAAGATGGCCACTAACTTCCTGGCAGACGCAGCAGCGGAGTCAGTGAAGCTTTCGGCAAAAGCAACGGCCCTAACCAACTCGGCCAGGAGGGTCCTCTGGCTGAAGTCATGGTCGGGCGACCTAACATCCAAGAATAAACTGTGCTCGCTACCCTTTCACGGCCAATTCCTCTTTGGTCCGGATCTAGATAAAATACTAGAGAAAGCGTCGGATAAGAAGAAGGGATTCCCGGAAGAAAAACAACGTAAGGGGAGGACCTTCTTCCGAACCCCAGCACAACAACCGGAACCCTATAAAGGCAAAGGCAAGATGGGCCGATGGAGTTACCCCAAGGGAGGCAGAGGGAGAAACTTCCTCTTCAACCCGCACCAGGGGGACCCAGCCAAGCAGAAGCCCTGACGCCATCCCAGTGGGGGCGAGGCTGCAGGGCTTTGCGGATCGGTGGGCCTCGATTTGCAGGAGCCCGTGGATCCCGGAGATCCTGCATCAGGGATACAGAATCGAGTTAGTATCCCCCCCCCCCCCCCAGGAGAAAATATATCATCACGCGAGGTCCAGTACAACAACTGTACCCGCTTCAGCAGGCGGTACAGGACCTAAGACGTCTAAAGGCAGTGTCCCTCGTGCCACAGGAAGAGGAGACCTGGGGGCATTACTCCAGACTCTTTCTAGTAAAAAAACCTGGGGGAGGTTCACGCCTGATAATAAATCTAAAACCCCTGAACGTTTTCATAAAATATCGAAAATTCAGGATGGAGTCCATCACATCAGCGGTAAAGTTGATCCCCAGGGGGGCCTACATGGCATCGATCGACCTGAAGGACGCCTATCTGCATGTACCGATCCACAGGGACTCAAGGAAGTACCTAAGGTTCGTGTTGGAAATGGGCAGGAAGACAAGACATCTTCAATTCAGATGCCTGCCCTTTGGAATCTCCCCAGCACCCCGCATCTTCACGAAGATCATGGCGGAGGTTGCAGCCTACCTAAGGCAGAGGTCGATCCTAATAATCCCATACCTGGACGACATACTAATCATAGCCGAGTCCAGGGAACGCCTAGTAGAGAACTTGGCAACAGTGCTCAACCTGTTACAGTTCCTAGGTTGGATCATAAATTGGGAGAAGTCCAGCCTAAACCCCAGCACGGACAAGGTGTTTTTGGGCATAACACTCGACTCAGAGGCCCAATGCTCCTTCCTCCCCGAGGCAAAGGGGCAGAAAATTCGGCACATGGTAGAATCCTTTATGCAGAGACGGTCATGCACAATCCGGGAGGCTATGTCCCTCCTGGGAAGTCTATGTCCCTCCTGGGAAGTCTAACATCATGCATCCCGGGGGTAGCATGGGCACAGGCACATACCAGACCCCTGCAAGCAGCAGTCCTCGCAGCATGGGACGGCAGGCAGGCTTCGTTAGAAAACAGAATACAGGTCAGGAACTCGGTAAAGGTATCCTTACGCTGGTGGACGTCCCCAAGAAATCTAAGAAAAGGAGTCCACTGGATATTGCACCCGGCAGTACAGATCACGACAGATGCAAGCTCCTGGGGGTGGGGGGCGCACATCGGAGACCAGCTCCTACAGGGCCCATGGCCACCGCAGACGAAGCATCAATCCTCAAACTACAGGGAGCTACAAGCAATCTGGAAGGCCCTGCAGCACCTGGGGGAGACGGTAAGAAACCAACATATACGAGTACTGTCGGACAACACCACGGCAGTGGCCCATATCCGACACCAGGGGGGCACGAGGTCACCAGCTCTGCAAAGTATCGCGCAAAGGATATTTCGCTGGGCGGAGGGCCGCATCATCTCACTGTCAGCGGTACACTTAAAGGGATCTCTGAATCAAAGAGCAGACTTCCTCAGCCGGGGGCGCTTAGACCCAGGGGAATGGTCCTTATCCCAGGAGGCATTCCGGATAGTGACGGACAAATGGGGTCTCCCGCAACTAGACCTATTCGCGTCAAAACAAAACGCCAAGGTGAAGAACTTCTTCTCCCTCAGACGGGAAGACCGACCGACAGCGGTGGACGCCCTGAGCCAGGACTGGGGAGGAGAACTGGCGTACGCATTTCCCCCGATCCCACTAATCCCAAGGGTACTACAGCACTTCAGGTCACAACCGTGCACCCTGATCCTGGTGGCTCCCTTTTGGCCAAGAAGGAGCTGGTTCAGCCTCCTAAGAAACCTGAGCATCCAGGAGCCAGTCACCCTTCCGGCTCAAGAGAATCTCCTAACGCAGGGACCCCTGAACTACCCCGACATAAGCAGACTTCATCTAACAGCTTGGTTACTGAAGAATCCATACTGAGGGGCAGGGGATTCTCAAACAGGGTAGTCAGAACGCTAATGGCAAGCAGGAAAGAGACTACCAACCGCATATACCAGAGAATCTGGAGGAGGTTTACCTCTTGGAGACAAGAGAGAGGCTCCTCAGGCAACAGTGCGGACGTCCCCTTGATCCTGGACTTTCTACAGGACGGCCTGGATATGGGCCTCGCCTCAAGCACCCTAAGAGTCTAAACGGCAGCCCTTAGCGCCCTATTTGACACTAAGTTATCCGGGGACAGGTGGATCAATAGATTCCTGGCAGCGGCAGATAGGCTACGACCCAGGTCCACCAATATATGCCCAGACTGGAACCTTAATTTAGTCTTGAGGGCCATGACAGGGGAACCCTTCGAACCAATTGAGGGGCTCTCATTAAAAATGCTCACAGTAAAAACTATCTTCCTAGTGGCAATTTCCTCAGCCAGGCGGGTCAGCGAGCTACAGGCCCTATCCATACGCCACCCGCTCCTCAAGATTACAGATACCAAGTTAGTCTTTAAAACAGACCCGACCTTTTTGCCTAAGGTGGTATCCCCATTCCATAGGTCCCATGACATAATAATACCCTCGTTCTATAATCACCCAAAAGATGAGAGCGAGCGAACCCTAAGCTGTTTGGACGTCAGAAGGGCAGTCTTGACGTACATCGAGGCCACAGGCCCATGGAGGCAGGACGACAACCTGTTCGTCCAATATTCAGGCCCTAATAAGGGAAAGAAAGCAGCCAAAAGCTCTATAGCCAGGTGGATTCGCCTGGCCATTAGCGAGTCATAAGGCTTTGGGGAAGGAGGCCCCCTCGGCTCTTAAAGCCTATTCCACAAGGGCAATAGCGACCTCATGGGCCGAGCATGGCTCGGCATCAGTAGAGCAAATATGTAAAGCAGCAGTATGGAAAAAGCCCCATACTTTCGTCAAACACTACAGGGTAAAGGTGCAGCTAGATGAGGACATGTCCTTCGGTCGTAAGGTCCTCTCAGCGGCAATCCCACCCTAGAATTACTTTAGTTGATACGTCTCAGGTGGTGCTGTCGTGGAGACTCCCTGGGAAAGGTAGGATTATACCTACCCGATAATCAGGTTTCCAGGAGTCTCCACGACAGCACCCGTACATTCCCTCCCAAAGAAAGAATATGTATATAAAAATAATTAAATAAATAAAGAATAATAAAATAAAAAATATACCAGATAGGAAAAAATTTAAGTTGGCTCCTACCCCGGCAGTTTCGTTATAATACACTGAGGAGGGGAGGACGGGGGGGGGACTTTAACCTCTCGGTGTGTTCCTGTCCTATCAGGAGGAGGCGATCTCAGGTGGTGCTGTCGTGGAGACTCCTGGAAACCTGATTATCGGGTAGGTATAATCCTACCTTTTCTGCACAAAAAAACCATTACATCCGTGATCTCCTGCAAATAGTTTCCTCAAGTCTCCCACTGCGGAAATCTACACGTGGAATCCGATCTGCCTATGGACAATGGGGCCTTACATTTAAATTATCATTGTCTTCGGATTGGCTCTTATTAGTCATTTGCTTTGCACCTGCACTCAATTGGCACTTCGCGCTTCACTAACACAGGCCTACAATAGTGTCAACCCTGGACTGCACTGTTGAATGGCTCCATATATGTGTAGTAACAGGAGACCACTTAGAGTACGCTTTCTTTAGTTACAGCAGCGGTCCCATGGGACTTAGATGTGGAAAGCGGATTTCTGCTTCTCACATTGTAGTGACCCGAAGTATTTATTTTTGCGCCCTCCAGAAACGTCATGTCTTGCACAGTGCATCTACAGAAAAAAGGTCTAGTCTCTTGTTATGTGTATTGCATAGCTGCAGCATATGAAAGGTTAACATCTGAAAGTAGCTGATATATTATGTCTGGGAAAGTATCAATTTATGTTCTGTCAAGTAGTATGTTAGACACTATAAATGAGTGATTGGGGTGTGGTTGAGGAGTTCCTGATCTTCAACGGTTGAGTATGGAGTGGAGCACTGGCCACATGGGGGTATCTTGTGATAAACCTTTATCTGAAAGTGAGAGCTGAGTGGAGAGAGTGAAGTCTGCTGTGCAGTGATCCAAGTCTGAATCAAGTGAGTGTCTGAGGAATGATCCTACCCCCATCCTCCTCCGGAGTGTTCCCCTTCCAGATCACGTGGACTGTAGGATCAGTGTCATCCTATGTCTTCTCCCTGACTGCAAGTCTACTGTCCTGCCTGCACTGGTGTGTATTAAGCTGTAAACTCGCAAGCTTCAAGTCAAGTTTTCCAGTCTCTGTCCATTGCCAGGTACTGTAGAGGTGTGTGTGTGTGTGTGTGTGTGTGTGTGTGTAGAGGTGTGTGTGTGTGTGTGTGTGTGTTTCCTTCATTTCTCCACCGAGAATCATAACAGTGTAAGGAACAGTGGACAAGTCTACAGTCTACCACACATTTACAGGTAATCACTGTCCCAGCATTGCCTGGAAGAGGCGTAGATGTACCTTGGCTGAGGTTGGGTGCGTCCCTCAGGGGAGGAGTCTGGTAAGAGCTACCGTGTCAAGTGCCAACTCTACCCTCCAAGCTCCTCAGCGTGGGCCTTGTATCTAGGTGTCCGCTCGGGCGCTGCAACATGCTACTCTAACTTTGCAATTGGGTTTTACTCTCTAACAGGGATCACAACACAATTGAAATGTATGTTCCGGGTCCCCCGTGGCCCGATCTACCATACTATCATGTAGCGCATCCATGCCTTCCTGTTCAAGTAAGCTATTTCAATATTGGACACCAGTAGTGAGATATAGGATTTTTGACTTCACCCTGTATATATTGAATAGAAAGTACCCATAAAAATTCAAGAAGATCTGGCCCGATTGGCTTAGCACTGCAGCATCTACTAGTGTTCCAGGTGGCAGTCCAACTCTTCTAAGGTGTTGCACCAAGTAGACTTATCCCTTTTCTGCACTCCCAATTTTCTCACTGGGCTCACTTCACCGCCAGCCGTGAGTAGATTAAATGGTGCAATGGCCATGCATGCACAGTACTGCTCCATTCATTTTCAATGGGACTGCTAAAGATAGCCGACTGAAAGCTCTTAGATATTTCCATCAGACCCACTCAAATCAATGGACCACAGCTGCATTCAGCCTGATGTCACTATGTAGTGACCAAAGGCAACACGGGACCCAAGTTCTCAGGACCAGTGAGGGTCTTTGCGATCAGTCTTTTATCTATTTTATGGGTAGGTGATAAAAAGGTTTTTTTGATACAACCTTTAAAAGGGGTTGTCTGCCATCTTTTTCAGATGAATGGGCATCATGCCGTCACATCTAGTCCGGACCAGCAGATGAGCAGGAAGTGCTGTAGTATCACAGCTCTCCCATTGATTTCAATGGGAGTTAAGCCAGCATCGGTACTTCCTCCTATGTCTGCTGATAATATGTGAACTGTTGCACTGGACAGCAGGTGGGGCGATCAGCTGATGGTTGAGTTGCCAAGTTGCAGACCCCTGTCCAACTACTGATGACCCTGCAGGCAGAAAAAGTACAGTGAACTACACTGATACATGCGCCAAAAAAGCACCTCATTTAAAGTGCCAAATGTTGCTCTAAGGCGTGTACAATTGTGCATACATCCGTGTGAAATCAGCCTAAGAATAGGAACACATACTATGGAGTAAATCTGCACTAAAATGCACGTTCAGATTTTGACTGAATTCTCAGCAATGAATGAATTTTGCTGTGAAAATTTGCAGCATTTCTGCAACAAACAGACCACGATGCAGATTTTTTTCCATTGTAATTGGAAAGGAGCCATAACTATTTTTCTGCCAAGCGTTTGACATCAGCTACTCCTGGTACTCCCACTGAAATAAATAGTACAGTATCGCGCCTGTTTGGCCTCTCCTCACTGCGGGGTCGCAATAAGGAGGAGAGGGGGACACGGGACACCTGTTCTCAGTATCAGTGGGAGTCTTAGGGTGAGACCCTCACTGAGCACTGAGAGTACCCCTTTAAACCCTCTGTGTAATAGGCCTACCGCTTGGCAAGCAGGCAGGTTGAGAGCGGGAAGTGCAAACAGGAAAGACTTTTTGTACTGTATAGGTTGCTCAACTTGACAAGCGTTAATTTTGCACCACAGATCTAGAAAGTACAACCCAATAAACAAGAGCTACTGCAATATTTGCTAGCTGGCTTGGCCAGGAAAAGGAACCACAACTTTATGTATATAGTTCTCCTGCTGCAGTGTAAGATTTCCAGGTGGAAATCTTACGGTCTTTCGCTGCGGCCAAACCGCAAGATTTCCGCCGGGAATACACCGTGTGGGAACCCAGCCTAATATTACTCACCCTTACAGTAGCAGGAAACCCTCACTCACAAGAGAGCAAGACTATAAATCAGTCCAGACACCTGACAAGCACTCACTCTGGAAGGATTCATCTGCCCGTTACAGAGCCATAGATTTAGAGCCAAGACCAGGAACCTGTTTGGAAGAGGCTTTCTTGATAACACAAGGTAAGATCTGATTCCATTCTTTGCACCAAATATTGACCCCTCACACAGCTGTATTACATCCAGCGTCATGCAAAAAGATTGTCAGAAAGTTGTATAAATCGTAAGTGCACATATTTTGTAAATTATATTAAAATCACCAAGTTAAAACTGCCTTTAAAAAACTTTTATTTTTACAAAATTTGAAAATCCAAAAAACATCAAAATTTTTATGTATAGAGAAGACAACTATTGGACATAATTATCAAAGGAAAACCCATAATTAGGATAATTTTATTCACGCACCCTTCCTGTTCCAATATCTCTTGAGGTAAAGGTGGGTTGTACAACATTATAACAGGCACATCCCGATCCACCCCCGCCCCGATCATCAATGGCACTTCTATGTATATGTGCGATTAATGGAATTATATGAAAATGGGAAGGAGGGGTGGAAAAACATCCAAACTTTAATTTGATCATACTGGGATCCGTATATCTGGCCAATATTAAAATTAGCAGTGACAAGGTTTAAAATAAATTGCAAATGTAAAAGAAAATAAATTTTAAATTACTTTAGAAAATGCTGTTTAAATAATCAATGAATTGCACAACTTATAAATTGTAAACTATTTAGCTCCCATCTTAACAAAAGTTACTTTGCAGCAACTATTCACCAACTGTAGTGCAAATGTGTGCCATGTAATATTATGTAAACCATCCCTGAGAAGCGACAGCGTGGGTCTCGAGTAGCATTTGCCAGTGTTGAGTGTATGTGTTAAAGAATACAAGACACCTTTAGAATCCAGGTTTGCTTTCACCCTGATCATTAATACATCGAATACTAAGTAAAATCTGTATAAAGATAATAGGGGTTAAAATAGCAAAAACACTAATGTTTTATACAACAACCATTTGTACAGGTGAAGAATCTAGGCCAAGCTGTGTTTGGCTGTGCTGTTCTTAGAAGTACCGTATTGGTAGTAAAATTGTCCATATTTGCTTTAGGATCAGAAGTTTAAAACATTTTTGTTTCCCTCCGTGACTTGATTTTGTAGACCAGTAATTAATTTTCCCCCACTGGAGATAAATAGAGTAAATTTCCACCTAAACCTCACTAGTAAATACAGTCCCTGGCTTCTTCTGTAAGGATTGCCCGAGAGTAGAAGAAAAAGTCTGCTTTCAAAAATTGATAACTGCGACCTGTTCATTTTTAATAGGAATCGGGCTCAGTTTGACCCACAGCCATGCTGACAAGACTGGCACCATTTCTGAAAATGAAAAAAAACAGCAGATATTTCATTCTAAATTACAGACAACCACTTTAAGGGGTTTTGTTATTTAAACAAAACAAAAAAAAAAAATCCTATTCCTGCCAAGGCAGTCTTCTTACAGCATCTTCTCTTCGCTGATCTTCTTCAGTCCCCGGGTCACCTCACCTACAGCCGTCTGGACCCTCCTCTTCTTGTTATGGAGCGTCCATTCTCGGCTTTCTTCTTCTGGCAGGTCAGTGAAGGTTACATTACTAGTGACAACGTTCACTGCCTAGCAATGAAGGCTGATCTATTGCAGAGACTGTGCATAGACTATTGCAGAGACAGCTCGCATGCGCAGTCTCGAAAATAGATTGGCACTCCCTGATTGTCACTAGTGACGTAGCATTCGTAGACTTAGTGTACATTGCCTACAGGGAGGAGACTGCAGCAAATGGACACGTTACTGGAAGCAGAAGAATCGGCTGGCTCGCGGAGAGGTGACCCAGGAAAATTGCAGGAACCAGGAGAAGATCGGCAGGGAGAAGATGCAGAAAGTAGGCTGCCTGGGGAGGAATAGGTAAGTATTGATTTTTTTTTCTAGTGACAGGCCCCCTTTAAGCTAGAATAATATTTCACTGGACTATTTCTTGGGCTTCTCTTACACTAGCGTCACAGCTTCCATTCATAGCCAAGACAGCAATGCTGGTTTCAAATGGATATACTGGTGACTTCTTACAGACATCACGGACGTTAAAGAGACCATCAGCTACTTTGAGCCCTAGAAGCTAAGCTTACGGGATCAAATGTAGGTGACCTGCTGAGTCTGGGGATGTTTGTTTTATACTTATCTTGCCTGCATTCCTCCGATGTCAGCGCTTTGAGCGGCGCACTAAGTAGTCCTCTCACTCTAAACTTAGAATGGGAAGACTACCTAGCAATGCCACCCAATGCACTGCAGCAGCCGGTTTCAGCACATTGGGGAACCTAAAGTATAAAACTTACATCTCTGCACTCAGCAGGTTGCCTATTTTGAACCCATAATCTTAGCTTCTAGGGCTCAAAGTAGGTCATGGATTCCCTTTAATTTGTCATGGTTGTGGTATTCTTGAAAGCATGAATAGCGCTAGAGACTACACTATTCTTGCCATCGTATTAACTGGAATGGTATAAAGGAGCCCCAGAAGAAAAAAACCTGACCACAGCCTTAAGGCCCTGTTACACAGAACGATTATCGTTCAAAAAAAGTCATTAGATCGTGCAAATCTGAATGACAATCATTCCGTGTAAACACTGCCAAAGACTGAACGATGAATGAGAATTCATTTGCTTCTCTTTCGACATTCCTTTTATGCAGGCATACAAATCACCATTCGCTCGTTTACATGACATGTGTAAACAGCAATCTTTAAGTCGTTCACCTTCACTGGTGCAGGAAATGTGAACCGCTGATCGATTTATTTGCCCATATAAAAAGGCTGCACAAGTGAACTCCGTCATCATTCGCTAGTTCGAACCATAAATCGCTCTTTGCAAAAAGGAGCATTAGGGCTTATTTACACGTCAGTATTTTTCATCAGTATTTTGTAACCCAAAACCAGAAGTGGGGTGAACAGAGAGAAGGTAGAATGGAAAGATTTGTATTTCTTCCATATTTTGGACCCACTCCTGGTTTTGGCTCACAAAATACTGATAAACAAGTACAGACGTGTGAAGGAGCCCTTAGTTTGATCTTATTCTGGAAAAGCTTAATGACAACCAACATGGCCACCAATTACAGCCCCCCACTGGTGGTTATCCAAATTTCCCATTGTAGGAAACAGTACATTTTACAGTCATATAGGGAGGGCAGAAACTGCATTACATAAACCAGATTTGGAGTCGGAGAAAGTTAGTTGATTATGTAAGCACTTATAATAATTAGAACGGTTTGTCACTTGGTAATATCATTTTCTTTCAAGATCAGAATTATTAACAACCTTCCAAGAGGACATTTCCATGAAAATTATCTTGAATGTGGGGGGCGGGGGAAGCATATACAACTTATTGTAAAAGTATTAATTGTCAAACTTCCAAAAAGTGGCTGGGCCAGACATCAGGGAATTGAAAAATCACAGTAAATAGGCTGAAGTTTTTTTGAGCCATAGCTAGAAGTGGATCCAAAAGGAATATGCAAGGAAGGGCTTCTACTTCCCACTGATCCACTTCAGGCTTTGGCTTGAAAAAAAAAGTACCACAAAAACTGCGACCCCCATCCCCTAACAAAGTGGTCTATGAAACTACACAAAATAATATAGCAGACTTTCTGAAAGCAAAGGGCAGGAATGTGCGCAGATCTCTGGGGGGTATCATCGGTGGGGACATGTTAATGTTCTCTTCTCCATTCTGGCTCCCCCTGCTGCTGCACTGCGCTCTCTCCACTTTGCTCGCCTATGAAGTAATAAAACATATATGGTAGTTGGTTATATCATGTAGTATTGACAGGTAGTAGTAAACAGAGGTTTATTACAACTGATCTTAGAGGATGTAGAAAGAAAAGTGAAAAGATAAGCCAAAGTATTAACTGCAGGTAAAAAAGAAATGTACATCCAATCATGCAAGGTGCTGCCAGAGAGTTGTGGTCACCAGCAACAGTAAATGTACACTGGAGATTCTTTACTTACAAGGTTGTGGATCATTAACATTCATGTTTCCAAAGATTTCTACAAGTTCTGTTTCATCCAAATCTTCAAAGTCATCACCCTGGGAGCTGCGATAACCACCTTTATCAGAGCAAAACTGTAAAAACCTAAAAAAAAAAAAAACCACAACACACATGGAAGTGCATGTAAAACAGATTCATAAAATCGTTCAGTGTTCAGGCTGATGTCACATCTGTGGTGGAGCTTCCGGTTGGAGGTTCCATCACAAATCCCGCTCAAAATACTGGAAGAAATCGTGCTGCATGCAGAAATTTTATGTTTAAATGCCGACAGCTGTGCGGAAACCAGAAGGACCCTAGTATAGTCAATGGGGTCCATCTAGAGTTGTTTGGTTCCATCCAAAGTCAGAGCCATTCAGCTACGAGGATTCCCCTTTCTTGCTCCCGGAACGGAGCTGGAAACAGAACCCCCACCACCGATGTGAAGCCACCCCAACAATACTAATGTAAAAAAAAAAAGAACAGTTTTGAAAATATTTTTGGCAAACCTGCAGTAAAGCTATAGAGGAAATGCCAACCACAAATAGAGAGGGGTGTGTGTGTAATAAAAAAATCCCCCAAAAAGCACCTTTAGAGACACGATGGAACCGAAGATTCAGCATTGTGTGGTGCAATGTGTTAAGGCTCGTTTACACGATGATCGCTCAAAAGGACAATTGGAGTGACCACTTTGAGCGATCATTTTGCATAAAGTATAAATTGGTATTTACGTAGCTACTCAGCTACTTAATAGCCCGAGGCTATTATTTGCGCTCAGATCCTTTGTTCTCCACGGGAAAAAAATGCTATCAACAATCCCCATGGAGAACTACTGATAAAAGTGATCGACGATTTTTAGGTAAGGTTGAATTTAACGATCAGCTAGCAGCGCCCAAAAAGAGCATGATGGGCGCACATTTACACGCACCGATTATCGCTAAAACGATCGCCGATTAGCGATTTTTTTAGCGATCGGCTGGTGTAAATGGGCCTTTAGGATGGACCAGAATTTCTGGACTGAATGAAACTGGTTACATGCATGCTATTGTGAGTCCAGGTGGTCCTGCCAATACTAGAATGTTGTTCCTAATAAAGTGGTTATTTTGTTCACTGGGGAATGCTTTGCCACAAAGCATTTCAAGTGACTTTAGAAAACATTACTGCTTCAAATCTGTTGGTGGTAAACTCCATTATACATACATAGAGAAAACGGCCACCGGGCATATCAAAACGTGCATACATAGACACGTAGCTAGAGACAAAGCTCGTGAATGTAAATGATACCACTCTCCATAACAAATAAGAAAATAGAGAAGCTTGTCTGTTCTTTCTTGAGTAGAGTACTTAAGGGGAAATTTATCAAGCCCGGCGTTTTATGTCAGTCTTAAGGCCCATTTGCACCAGAGGATGATTGAGTGACAGCTTTGAGCAATCATTTTGCATAAAGTATTAAGTAGCTACTCAGCTACTTAACTGCATTTAGTGAAGGCTCCATTTGCACACTTAATTGCCCTTAATAGCCCGAGGGCTCTTATTTGTGCTTAGATCCTTTGTTCTCCAGTGGAAAACAATGCCATCAGCACTCCCCATGGAGAACTTCTGATAAGAGTGGTGGATGATTTTTAGGTTAGCTTGAATTTAACGATCAGCTAGCAGTGCCCAAATAGTGCATGATGGGCGCAAATTTAGATGCACCAATTATCGCTAAAACGATCGCCGATTAGCTATTTTTTAGCAATCATCAGCTGGTGTAAATGGGCCTTTGTATGCCGGCGTTTTATATGCCAGTCCGCTCAAACCCCAATGTATCCTGGCAGTCGCTGCCTGGGTAGCCCCTTTAAGCATTTGTATAGTTATTTACTTATCAGCTAGGAATATATTCAGTTTATTCAATTCTAAATGTACACAATGGATAAAACGGACTACCTTCCTGGTATTTAACCATCATCATTACTTACCGAGACCAATTAGGATCTTTTCTTAAAATGAGGGCATTGCCAACCATGATTAAGAGTGCTTTTGCCCTTGTAATGGAGACATTGAACCTCTAAAAACAGGTAAAAAAATATTTATAGTTAAACGTGTGATGGGAGGTCACAAGGACATTTCCTTTTATTGCACTTTTATCAAGCATTTCTGCCATGTGAAGCATAAAAATGTATATATTTTTATCATCATGAGAGGATACGACTAGAATTCAAATGTAACAGTTGTAGAACAACCCATATAGTATAGCAGAAACTACACTCCTCAACATTAAGATTGCAACACCAAGAAGGAGAAGTCATCAAATCATGGAAATTGGAAGATCGATAGAAATGGTAATGATTTGCAACAGATAAAAAAATGGAAAAACATTCAAAAACATCTTGATTTATTCAGTATTTAGTAGGAGCGCTGCTTTTAGAAATACGTGCACTTACATGCCTTGGCAGGTTATCAAGGAGGTTATTAATGGTTGTCTGAGGAATGTTCTGCCACAATAAATGTACTTCAGCACGCATTTTGGAATTGCCGACCAATGACATCCAAAATATGTTTGATGGGAGAGGAGTCTGGAGATGATGCAGGCCATGGTAGCACATTTAGGCCACGCAGGTTGTTCACAGATGCATGAGCAATATGCGGTCTGGCATTGTGTTGAAAGCAGCTTCTGGGATAACTCAGAGAAATAGCAACATAATGCTGAGCGGTTATTGTAACTGGAATGAAGACGAACGGGGTCCGGCTACCATATATTACGCCATCCTACACTAAAATTCCAGGAGCAGGACCGATGCAACGTTCCCTTGTTAAGGCCTCTTCATGATGTTGCCCACCTGGTCTCCAGACCGCATATTAACTTTTTCCACAAGACTTCTGCACTATTCAGCAATTCCAGCAACCCGATTGGTTGTTTAGGTTGGCCGATTCAGCGCCCCTTCACTGCCCCCTTTTGCTTGCGTGTATGTGGTGTGCTAGTGCGTGCTCATGTTTATGCAATACATCTATGCTCGTGCACATCTCAAAAGGGGGCAGTGAATCAGCCAACCCAAACAACCAATCAGGTTGCTGGAATTGCTGAATAGGACAGAAGTCTGGTAGAAAAAGTTAATATGCCTCCAGACCAATCCTTGGATATTATTGCATTTGAGACAAAATCAGGGCTCATTGCTAAACAGGATTGACCTGCCATTCCATTGAGAGTGGTGGCATGAGGGTAATGGACATCTGACTTGCTGCCCAATGTTGTGCAAGCACCTTCTAAGAGTTTGTATAGACATCGTTTAACACCCTAGGCTTGGGATGTGATGTCAAATGTTACTTGCAGTACAAAATGAATCCGTAACGCAATGCTTCTAATCTGAACATCAGTCCGTGCAGAGGTTCGCCTCTGTGCACCTCTTGCTGTCATTAAAGTTCATCGCTCTCCCAACATATGGGACACCCAACATTGAACAGCGCTGACATCTCGTCCTACACGTGTAGTGATCTGCCACACTGATAAACCAAGGTCTCTCAGTTCGAGATTGTTCCTCTCAGTTTGGAACTAGCACAATGACAAACAGGCGGCATCGCCCAATTGTACTACAAGACTTAGAATTTTTTTTCAGCCATGTGAATCATCAATCTGGCTTTTATATAATTGGAGCCCCTCCCACATGCCACACATTGGAACTTAAAAATGTGACTATTAGCATATCCTAGTGACACCTTCTACCTCCTTGATTTGCATAACATTATGGCTTGTCCTTTTTGGTGTTGCAATTTCAGTGTTGAGTATATGTGCAATACCACACAATCTTACCAGGTTTGCCAGCCGTTTTGTTTTTCTGAACATATCCAAAAACATCAGACTGCCAACATTTTTTTGAAACACATCAAAAAACCATATTGAATAATAAAGATAGCGATACATGTCTAAGCGTCAGATACAAATATGGGCTTATAATCAGCATTCACTGTGAGCTGTAAAAGCATTAGAATTACAATCATAATAAATGTCTCAAGTACCAAACAAAAAAAAAAAAAAATCAGACACGTCTAATTTTTTTTCATTGACACTGTAAAAAATAAATCCCCTATCTTTACAAACTGTGTGGGCAAGTGACAACCCTGATCTGTACATAGAATTTTATTATCTGCAACTCTCTGCTGTGAATATACAACACAAGTTTTTTTTTAGAAATGTGCCCACGATTCACAGAGCTGTCCTGTGTACATTCAAAGCAAGTGATGGCATAGGGATCATCGAGTAGATCCATGTCACAGGATTCCCATAGATGAAAAAACTTAAAAGGAAGTGTTGAGTACTGTTGTATTTCTATAGCTTTACTTTGTCAGCAATTCGAATTGAATGAACTTAAAGAGACGCCTGTCACCTAACTTTTAGCCCTAGAAGCTAAGATTATGCACAAAGGGTAGGTGAAGCGCTAAGTCTGAGGATGTAATGGTTATCCTTACATTCTCCGTTATTCCTCTGGCGTCAGTGCTGGAAGCCAACAGTCAAGTTAGAACAGACGGACAAGTCAATGCAATGGTGGCTGCTTCCTGCGCTGAGAGCAGGGGAACAGGAGAGGTCAGCATAAATACTTACGTCCCTGGACTCTCCATAGCTAATAGGGTTAAAAGTAGGTGACAATCTCTTTAAAGGCTATAGACACCTTTGGAGGAATATTTTTTTTTCCATCAGTGATAGACTAAAGTGTATACAAAAGCTGCAAAAACTAAAGAAAAAAAAAAAAAAAGATGGATCCCTAAAGTACAACACTAAATTCGACTTTACCCTAAAAAGGACATTGTACACATTTTAGCTGACAGTGTCCATGCCACCAAACTAAGCTAGCTCTAATTACTACCAACATAGACACCTTTTAAATCTGCCATTCTCTGAAAATCTTAACACTGAAAAGTAATTTTAAGAATGATGGAGAAAAGTCTGGGCGACCATATTCCTGTGATACAGAAGTATTTAGCATCACAGATTCAGGCCAATATGGTGTCATGGTGTTCTTACTGAACATCTTCTATTAGGTCAAATGCTGGAAGTAACAAGAGGAACTTTAGGAGGGCAGAGGATTGATGCTACTTAGGGACAGAGATCTTTTCATGCTGACATCATTCTGCTTCCTTAGTTCAGCACTCGTCCCATCTTCTGCTGCATGCAGAAAACTGTATAGGGAAGGAAACCAGGATGGACCCTGATGGCACCATAGAGGAGAATGTGTGAGGCTGGGAACTCTTTGGTCTTCGCCTCAGGTTTTGTCTCCATCAGGGTGCATTCACATGAGCCAGAGCAAGTCGCACCAAATATTCTCAGTCACAACTCGCATCCCACAGCACACGTACCTTCCATCTGTGTGCTGTGCAGGTGACCGCTCATTGCCTTATTCTATTCTTATGCCAGACTCACACAAAAATAAAACATGCAGCGATGCTGCAAGATGACAGTTACGGAAAGAATAAAAATAAAATAAAAATCACCCATGGGATACCAACTGAAAGCTTTAGAGGAAAAAAAAGGAGCTGTTAATGCACCTGCTGCTTGCTCAGAGCTATCAGCTCAGCGGGACACCGCTGATAACTGTGAGAACAAAGCAGCTGTTTGGTATATGCAAACAGCTGCTTTGTTCTCGCAATCAGCGGTGTCCCACTCCGCCTGCATTTACCTCTTTAAGTAGCTAATTAGCAAAGATGATCGCTCAAAAAACTGTCACTCAAACTGCCGTTTGAGCGATTTGTGAGCGATCATCGCTCTGTGTAAATAAGCCTTTACAGATCATTTCATGCAACAGCTCTTACTAGAAAGAGCATTATGGAGCGCAGCGACATCTCCTGCAAGCCATTAACAGGGACAGAATAAACAGGTGACCATGCATCATTATACTAAAGATTTCTTCCTACTTACTTTAGGGTTTTTCAAAAATCCAAGACTAAAGTCTTCATCAAATTTGACATAATCAGTAGAGCTCCGCACTGTAGATATCAGGATCACTTTCCGTTCCTGGCCCTGAAACTCTTCCACAGAACCAATCTGGTAAAGTGATACATTTGTAAAGTGTCATTTTTAGCATGTCAATTCTGCTGTTTGCATACTAAATCCTAACTCTCACAATCACGCATAGCTCTACTACCTCTACAATATTATGATAAATTATTGGAATGACCCTACCCCTATCCTCCTCTGGAGAGTTCCCCTGCCAGGAGGGGATCCTTTCAGACTGCAGTACCAGTGTCATCCTGTGTTTCCTCCCTGACCTCAAATCTGCAGTTTTGCTTGCATGGCCATCTTTTGCATTTGTGCCTTGTACCAAGTTTTCTTCAAGTAAAGTTTTGCCAGATCCTGACCATTCCCGGGGTCAAAGGTACTTGAACACTGTCTGAAGCTTCTTTATTACCGCTGAGGGTCATACCGGTGGGTAAAGAGAACGATGGCGTTACCCGTGACAAGAATGTGTTTCTATTCCATCTATATTAGCCATCCTAGGGGTATCCGGAAGAGGCCAGCGCTGCTCTGGCGAAGGCTACGCGTGTCCCTCCAGGAGGAAGCCTGGTAAGTGCCACCATGACAAGTGACCACTCTATCCTCCCAGCTCCTCAGAATATGCCCAGTGTCACGAGTCACCCTACGGGACACTGCAGCCCCCTTCTAAATGGCATCACAAACAGGATAGAATCCTCTGTCCTGCATCAATTTATCTGTGTTACCGCAGAGGTAGTTAAGAAAAGGAGAACAGAAGAAATTGTGGTGAAGTTTAAACTTCACACCAAAAGGTCTGTATCCTGGTAACGCTGAAAGTAGAGGGGGAAGGTGGGGTGCCCCTGCTCAGACTGTCTGGCGCCAATCCTAAGCCTGCTTCCAG
This sequence comes from Eleutherodactylus coqui, assembly GCF_035609145.1. Classification (NCBI taxonomy): domain Eukaryota; kingdom Metazoa; phylum Chordata; class Amphibia; order Anura; family Eleutherodactylidae; genus Eleutherodactylus; species Eleutherodactylus coqui. The sequence goes on along the minus strand of NC_089840.1, from coordinate 121,338,969 downwards.
GGCTGGAGCTTAGCAGCTCTAAAAAAAATTCCCAACTTCTTCAGACAGAACACCTGTGACCACTCTAGGGGTCAGATGGATCCCGTAAAAAGACATTTACGTCTACACACAACTGGGAGGTGCTCCTGCCAGGGCTTCTCCTAGAAGATAGCAGTATAACTGGGGAGAAAATCTGCAACTTCTACCGCTGCTGCCAAGAGACTCCCCCACCTCTCCACCACCTGAAGCAGCAGCCGGAGAAACGGAATCAGCTCAGCCCTTGTATACTTTCAGAAGTGAGGACGTCATAGCCCAAGCGGAGTAGCCCCTTGGATACTCATCCACTGCTGCAATGCCGAGGTAAGGGGTCGTCTACCTGATCTCTTAATGCACTTTGTGATTGAGTTTGGAGATCAAAATTTCTCCTTCTACTTTGCCGGAGGCCGCCAAGTTCTGCCTAACCCGCCTCTGCAGCAACCACAACAGATAACCTGTCACGTCTCATATTCCAATCCAGGACACTTCATCCTCTGGAGAAAGGTCTATGTCGACTTCTCTCTCCACTATAAGCTACGCTGTGTCAGAGAGCGATGAGGTGGTCAGTCAACTTCTGCAGAGCAGCTCTTTGGGGAGTTCAGTGATGCAGGTTCCTGTTAGCCACAGACAGTCATCTGCCATCATAATCATTAACTCAAAAAGTGAAGAGATCCAGTAGGTGGAGACTGGCAACTTGCTCCAGGCACATAACCACTTTCTCATTAAAAAGATGGACTTTTTCCGTAAGAGACTCTTGCTGCTGCCCCAGTTAAGCCCCCTATGTGTGTCATTCCGGGAGGCATATCTCTATATTACACCCCAGTTCGACACTAACAACCAATCAGGTTGAATCATGGAACCAAAAGCACCAATGAGGTTGAATCACACAAGCCAAACAACCAATGAGATTGCTGGAATTGTGAATCAGAACCAATGACGTTGATAGAATTGCTACATGCTGCCGAACTGGGGTGTAATATAGATATATGCCTTCGGGAGGGAGCCTGGTGAGTGCCACTGTGTCAAGTGGGCATACACTGAGGAGTTAGGAGGGTAGAGTGGTCAGAGTCCTGAGTCATTCTATGGGACGCTGCACTTTTACACAATTTTTTTTGGTATGTTATCCATTTAAAAGGTTTTGGGTTTTTTTTGTGTTTTAAAAAACAAAAAAAAAACAAAAAAAAAAAACTGTTGACTGGCCATTTTTTTTTTTTTTAAAGCAAACTTTATTGAATTCTTTTTATGTTTTTTCAATCATAAGTAATGAAGTGTACTATTCTAATTAGTAGCATTCTACTAAGCCCATGACAACAGCCTATTAGATTATGCAGGAGGCGGGGCCAAATAGGTTGAGTTACGTGGCAGACATGGAGGCCTTTGTCAGGCTCCTGTCTGCCATGGGAACCCTTTGGTACTTTGCAATCTGCATGCAGGGTGCTGATGGGTGACAGAAGGAGGAATGAACCCCTTCCCCTTGTCGCCTGCTAGCATGCTGCAGTTGCCATTAATTGTGGCATATAAGGGCTTAAACTTCCAGGATCTCAGGTGCACCGCCAGTGGTGGTTAGAGCAGGAGCCCGGCTGTCAGTAGTCAGCCAAGTCCTTGCCTTAAAGAGATGTATGTGCAGGTTTAAAGCCCATTAGTGAGGCCAGTAAAAAATGGGGAATTGCCGCCTGACGTGTTAATGCATGAATGGCAATTTGGGTTAATAATATTGAATGTTTTTGTGCTTTTTCAGATTCTGATGTATTAGCCTGTGAAGTTACATGCCACCTGCCAGGAGCAGGTCTGTTTTGTGTCCTGCTGTTAGGACCTGTATACTCCAGAAGCCCTGTCATTGGGTACCATGTTAATCTAACTTACAGCCTGTGTGAAAAATTTGTCTGAAGATCTAAAAACAAATTGCCTGGATATAAACAACGATTAATATCTGCCTTGACTACCAGGATGTTATTAAAGCTCTGTGCACACTTATGTTCACAGAATTCCATAAGTCTTCTAGTATTTTTGACAGTAAGGCCTCCCTGACACGGAGTTTTATACAGCGTTTAGCGCTGCCTTTTCAGCCCAGCGCTAAACGCTGTACAACACTCCCATTCATTTCAATGGGGCTGCTCACACAGGGCTGAAAACAGAGCACCTTCCAACGCTGCGCTTTGACAGCGATGCATGTTCTATTTTTGGCCGTTTTCAGCCCTGCGTCGCCCATTGAAATGAATGGGCAGCGGTTTTAGCACTGCTGAAAACGCGGCAACACTTGGTGCCGCGTTTTTGGCAGCGTTAACCGCTCGCCGATTTTCGGGGTGAGGGCTTGCAATAGAAGCCCTACCCCAAAAATCAGTCCCAGCTAGGCTAGGTAGAAAAAAAGTAAATACTCACCTAGCCGCTGCAGTCCGGGTCGCGGCCGCTGCTCTCTGCCGCTGATCCGGGCTTCCTTGGCACACCCAAGTCTATTGCCGGAGGCTAGGTTTGAGAACCCCAGCTCCGGCAATAGAGTGCTGTGATTGGGTATCGAGCAAGCGCCGACAACCAATCACATCCCTTCATTGACTGTCTCAGCCAATCAGAGCTTGCCGGCGCTGATTGGCTGAGACAGTCAATGAAGGGCTGTGATTGGGCATCGAGCAAGCGCCGACAACCAATCACAGCACTCTATTGCTGGAGCTGGGGTTCTCAAACCTGGCCTCCGGCAATAGACTTGGGAGTGCCGAGGAAGCCCGAATCAGCGGCAGAGAGCAGCGGCCGCGACCTGGACTGCAGCGGCTAGGTGAGTATTGCTTTTTTTTTTTTTTTCTTTTCAGCATTCTTGGCTGCGTTTTCAGCCGAGCTGAAAACGCAGCCAAAACGCTGGCATAAAGTATGCCAGCGCTGCTGAAACGGGGCGGAATCTGCAGCAAACGCAGCGTTGCAAAACGCTGTGTTTCTGCAAACGCCCTGTGTGAGGGAGGCCTAAGTATAGAGCAATCTCCAATGTCTGGCAGATTCCACCAAAGAAATTACAATTCTGCCAGTATTAGCTTGGATCACGAATCAGACACCACATCACGGTTATAAGCGGAAACCATCATGCTTCGTAAAACAGCCAGCCGCAGGGAGAGAACTATGAACAAGCCATACGTGGGAATGTAAACCACCATGTTAATTTCAATAGTAGGTGACAATCTGCATAGTGAAATGCAATAGTGGGGAAGAAGTCATAAAATGTTGGGCGAGAGGTTGGGTGGGGGATAATTATGAAAAGGTCTAAAAGAAAAATTGCCTTTGTTGCCCATATCAACCAGGTTCATAAATCTGCTCCACAGTTTTTAACTTGATATATAATAAATCCTGATCTAGCAATTAAATTACTTGTGGAGTCCTGTATTATATTTGTACCCATTTAGAAGTGGTGTGATAAAATGTGGTGAGAGCTCTCCCCTTACAAGGTACCTTTACATAGGACGATTGCTGTCTAAATTTTTGGACAGAGCAACTTCAGGCGGTAATCGTCCTGTGTATACGTGTCCGCCGAGTGAGAAATCACTCACCTGTTTGTGCTGCCTGGTTTTTAGCAGAACTAAAAGCTAAGCGACTGTCGGGCCGTGTAAACAGGAGCCACTCAAATATTTGAGTGACTCCTGTTAACTGTGAATAGGTAGGCGGGCTGGAACCATCTCCATCTGCCCAGTCTCCATTCTCTTGGACCACCATTGCTCCTGTATATAGCACAGGAGTAATAGTCAGGTGGTAACCCATTGGAAGGCTGTTGGGCCTTTATGTGCTCAACAGGGGTCCCATGTAGAGGTACCCTTAAGACTTGGTCCCAGATGGAATGCTGGACAGAACCATAGGCTTTGCCTGGCAAAAATACTGAAACAACGAAAAGTTTCTCAAATGGAGACATTATTGTTCTTTGTTTGAGTGATGAAAGGTTATGGTTTCGGCTGGATGACTTTTTGGTGATCCAGAAGGAAACCTAGGAGGAAGCCCAAACTGCACCATTATATTACTGTAGTTTTGTGGAGATGTGCATCTAAAAGTCTTACCTTAAGATCTTTAATGTCCGTTACAGCTTTGAATTCTTTATTAATGGCTTTCCGAATTTTTTCCACCTGAAAGATGACATGATTAATAAAGAACGGGACTTTGCATGAACTTAACTTCTTTTTTTGGATGACACTGCACCTTTGATCACAAACAGTACTACACACACACATAAAAGACAATAATAAAAACTCTGTCGCCCACAATATTGCTATGTCGCCTTTAACAACTTGGTGTGTTTTGGTCCTTCATACTCAACAAAAAAATTTTATAAAGCCACGTTCCCAAAGCTAGCATTTTTCTCTGTTTGTTAGCCTCATGTGTCCTGCAAAAAAGGAAACAAAATGCTTTGGGGTAGAACTTTTTATTTAAAGTTAGAGTGGATAGCCAATAGTTTAATGGGAAAATAGTCAGAATTAGGGAAAAATGGGGGAGATCTATGAAGCTGTTCAAAAGAAAAAGCTGACATAGTTACCCATATCAACCAATTATAGAGCAACTTTCATTTTTCATAAATGAATAATACGAACTGTAAACTGTATTGTGATTGGTTACTGTGGGCAACGGGGTTAATTTTTCCTTTAGTTTGAGAAATCTTCCCTACAGTTTCTCTTTTCCCTATGGTATGTTTTAGGGTAGTTCAATAAATAATATTTACCCCAAAACTGAATCCTCTAATTCCCCCATGCCTAGTGAGGTCATATGTGTACATTGTGCAACGTATTACTACAGCACTGAAAACAAAAACCTTATTTTAGTTTCAAATCCACATTTCCCCCTGAGCTTCACCCAGTACAGAAGCACGTTTGGGGTGGAGGAAGGGGGCAGAATAAACTTGGTGGCTGGGGTAATTATTTCAAATTTGCTCTAACATACATTCTGCATGACAGGAACGTATTAACCCCCAAGCACCTAATTAATATGCAAAATGTGGACGTAACACACATGAAAACTAAAATTTTTGTACGTAGGGTCAGAGCAGTGTGCACTTTTTTTTGGGGGGGGGGGGGGGAGGAGACAGGAGGAAGATTTTTTGTTCCTTTTCTTCTCATTTTTTTATTATTTTTTTTTACACTTTACAGAATTTATAAAAGCGTAGTTGCACTTTCAGAAAACTTTTAAACTTTTGACATGTCGAGGGCATGTCAAAGTATTTATCAGTGGGAGTTCCACTGCCGAGACCCCCCTTTGATTACTAAAACGAGGGGCCACAGCTTTTGTCCCCTGGGCTATATTTGCTTGCAACAAGCAAATAAAAATAGCCAACCAGATGTTTAAAAAAAATAAACAAAACATGTAGCTTAAAAAAAAGCCAAACCTGGTCATAAATTTAAAATCAATATTTTAAATTGCTGACAATAGACGCCCAGAGAATAATATGACCATTGAGTCCTCACTCAAAAGAGCCAACTAACATATTCATCACCACCTCCTTGGCATCTTTTACCCCGTTTTCCACTAATTTTCTTTTTCCTCAGAGCCATCATGTCCACCCATCAACTCCCTCTAATCCATTCCCATTTCCTTACATTACAACCCTCCCATAGTCATGTCTCCCCTACATGATAACCACCCAAAGAGTCATGTCTCTTCTACATTACAGTCCCCGACCCCCACAAAACCCATGTTGCCCCCACATGACAACCCTTCCCCCATAGAGCCATGTCTCCCCAACATCACAATTCCCTCACCCCCCAAAGAGTCATGTTTCTCCCACATTACAGTCTTGGACCCCCATAGAGCCATGTCTCCCCAATATCACAATCCCCATCCCTAAAGAGTCATGTCTCTCCTACATCAGTCTCCAACCCCCACAGAGCATGTATAACCTATCCACAGGACCCCTAAAGATCAGAAGAATGGGGGTCCTGAGTTCAGGCATTTCCCTCAGCCCCTAGACTTTAACATTAGCAGCAAGATGCATGCGCGATCACCACTAAACTTTTTTATATGAATGTGCAGTAAAGAGGAAAGGGTGATACGACAAAAATGCTCTTAGTGAGAAAACCGTTTTTAAGCAATTATGTGCAAAGATACAACACAAGGACAGTTCACAAACTATTTGAAATTATCCATGTACCTGCTTTCTATAAGGAGCAATAATGCCAATTTCTTTGGGCGAAATTTTGGCTATGCCTTTCTTTCCTTGCGTCTCTATCAAACTGTGGAGGTAAGACACCAGCACCTCTATCTCATGGACATTGAAGAAAGATGGGCTGTTCCCTTCTCGTTCGTCTTTCCCCAACACGTGATGGAAGATGATTGGAAATCCCTACAATATAAACAATACCACACAAAACAAGGACAATAAGCAAGGTATATTATTATGACGCCTCCTCTTTTAGGGTTACCAAATAATGCAAACCTGAAATCACAGAGCCCAGGAGTAAATTAATCACCAGACTATCTCAGGAGTACCTAGAATATGGCTGCCATTTTTATGGCAGAGGTGGGGAATATGGCCCTAATGCAGCTCTGGATACTCTAGCACAGGGGTGTCAAACTCATATTCACCGAGGGCCACACCAGCTTTATGGTTGCCTTCAAATGGCCGATTGTAAGACTGTATAGGAATAGGGTCCCCCCATAGTGACCCCAGTAATAAGGTCACTGTTACTACTGGGGCCACTATAGCAGACCCTCATAATGACCCTAGTAGTACTAGGGACCCTCACAGTGTCCCTAGCAGTAATAGGGAGCCCAGTAGTAATAGTCGCTATCCCTACTGAAGCCACTATGAGGTGTCACTATCACTAATGGGACCACTATGGGGTGTTACTATCACTACTGGAGCCATTATGGGGGTGTATAGTAATACCCACATAGTGGCCCCAGTAGTAATAGTGACACTCCCATAGTGGCCACAGTACTGAGAGTGATCATTCCCATTCCCCATAGTGGCCCCAGTAGGGATAGAGACACCCAAATAGTGGCCCCACTAGGCCACATGAAATAAGTTAGCAGGGGGGATTTGGCCTGCCAGCCTTGCCCCAGTAATAATAGTGAGCCTGCAATAGTGGCACCACTAGTAATAGGGTTCCCATAGTGTCCCCAGTAGTATTAATGACCCCTATAGTGGCCCTAATAGTAATAGTGACCCCAGTAGTAATAGAGCCTCCCATGGTGGGTCCAGTAGTAATAGTGTTCTGTATATTGGCCCCAGTAGTAATAAGTGACCCTCATAGTAGTTCTAGAAGTAATAGTGACTCTGGACTGGAGCTGCAGGCTGGGTGAGTGGAATGCCCGTTAGTTTGCTGCACAGCCAGCAGGCCACATAAAATGATGTAGTGTGCCATTAGCCTTGTGTTTGACATGTGTGCTCTAGCAGATATGGTAGGTATTTATGCATAAGCCACACAGGGGTGATTTTACACTATGGTAAATCATACAAAAACATAAGTAGTCAGTCAGAAGTGTTCTATAATTGCTTATCTCCTTCTTGTGTCCCTTGACCTTTCTTGTAAAAGGTGCATTTACACACACAGATGATCGCTCAAAATTTGTCAGAAAGTGACACTTTGAGCGATCATTTTGCATAGGTACTATCAGCCCTTTAGTATTTCATTTGCATGTATTTAGAGAACAGCAGGTGGTCAGTGGCAGTTAACAGCTGTCAAAGAATGTTATCAGCTGTTATCAGTGTGCCCGACAGAGAACACAGCGTGTGGTCCCTCATATTGCATCGCCCTGAGGGACGAAGATTTCATGCAGACCTGAAGTCAGTGATGGACGAAAAGTGCATGGTAAGTGCACGATGGACGCACATTTACATACAACGATTATCACTCAAAAGATGGCTTTTGAGTGAATTTTGAGCAATAATCGTTGTGTGTAAAAGGGCCTTAAGACTTCAGACAACAAAGAAACAGCTCACCTTCTTAGGCAGTTTCTGCCAGTTGCAGTATGCATGTGTGACCATTTCATCAGCTTTGACTTGGAGCTCATTGTCATAGAAAAGTTCATTTGGAATAGAGAGAATGTCAGGATGGGATCTAGTTAAAAATGACATTTTTCATTAGCAGGAAGATAGATAGGCAAACAAAAATATTATTAAGGAAACAGCACTCAAAATGCACAATTCTACTACCACGTTCTTGGGCTATAGTTGGTTTACCTGTAACCTAGTTTATACAGCAACGATATACCAGCAAGCCAAGCAACTGCACTAAAGTATTGGCTAGCTCATGACTTCATCAGTGCTGATGCTGACTGAATTAGACCTAAACACATTCTCTGGCTGAGGAAATGGCATTAATTAGTCCTTAGAGCCCCTGGATACAGAGCTCCAAATCCCCTAGAAAGACTTCAATGATAAAATTCTGCCTGCAGTCACCATTACAGAAGTTTAGGAGATTAGGTGATTACTGCATCGAGATTATAAAATTAGGCTTGGGTTGCATTTACATACGATGGATTTTGGTACAGATCAGCACCAAATTCTGCAGCAGATTTCAACCATTTCAATTAAAGGCATGAAGTCCGCTGCAGATCAGTGTCAAAATCTGCTGTGGAAAAGCCTCAGCAAATCCGTCACGTGTGAACGCACCCTCAATAATACAGGACAATTCGAAAGTCTGGGCCATCCAGCATATCTTCTGAACAAAAAGGGATACAAGTAGAAAACTTTATAGAACACATAAATGGGTGGGAAAAATGTTTCGGCACTATGGTAGAGCCCTTCAGTCATCTTGGATACAGCCCAAGAAACCTCAATGGAAAGGGGTTATGGGATACATGATTCAAGGCGCAGAATTTTACCAGAAATTGATATGTGCAGTCTTTTTTTTCAATTTGTGCAAGCATTTTCAAGATTATGTCATGTTGAATATTCATAAAGTTAAGTTAAATTACATGTGGTATGGAAAAGCCCAATCATGTGTTTTTTTCAGGTAAAAGATGATGTCATTAACAATTCAGGACAAAACTCAGAGCATCCTGATGGTTGATAACAGAAGGTCATGTGAGGTCTATCAGGAAACAGATTCAGAAGTTTAGGGAAAACTGGTAGAGTCCAGGACAAACCGAAAACTGGAGAACTTGACTAGCACCATGCTCCAATGCCAGTCTCCTGGTGGTTTTCTGTGGACTCTTCTTGCACAGCTATTGACACCTGGGGTTCAGAAACTCTGCTCGGACAACCAGTTCTCGGTTTGTGCTGGACATTACCAGCTTCTCTGAACTTCAGTTTCCTGGAAGTTTGTGCACTTAGTGGCCGTTTTCCTGGGTGTTCTTGAAAGCTTCAGCCATCTCACGTGAACTTCTCTTACCAACCATGAGGATGATCTCAACTCTGTTCTTGATTGTTAATAGCATTTTCTGGTACCTGAAAAGACATGCGATGGCCAATTTCCATACCACATAACTTTATTAATACTAAATATGACATTATCTATAACTTGAAAATGGTTGCAGGTACTCAAAAAAACATCACTGCACCTATCAATTTCTGATGAAATTCTATCCTTTATTCATGTACCCCATGACCCCTTTTCCATTGAAGTTTCTTCGGCTGAATCCAAGATGGCCAAGAGGTACTACTGTAGTGCCTAAAAGATTTCACCCACCCATCTAAGTGTTCTACAAAGTTTCTTACTTATATCTCTTTTCGTTCAGAAGATATTCCATGTGGCCCTGACTTTTGAATCACTCTTTAGAACAGTATGCATCAAGCTCCAAAGCTCACCCTAGTGAGAGCTGTAGGCAGCCTGACTTATTTAAAGGTTATGGACATTCCCATTGACTTTTTACCCTCCTACGAATACATTTATTTATACATAAAAATCATATTTTTAATTCTACATTAAGATTTCAACAATTTTGCTGTCTGCGCTTTCAGTGTATCCAATTACATTGCAAGCTGGAGCACTCAGATTCTTGTAAAAGCCATCGGTTAGGCAAACTAATTTTGGGGGTGGAATATGTTACATTTAGTTGACAGCAGGTGATGGTGGGGTGGAGATGTGTAATATACAACTTACACGAGAGGAAGGTGAGAGCAGACATTGTAAGACTAATTAATTATGATTTTATGACCCTTGCAGACTACAAGGTGCAGGCGGGCGATGAGGGATGCTATTTGTAGTTACAAGTACTGAAAGCCAGCTCTTATCTGAGGGATAAAAGATTTTTTTCCTGCTCCCTCTGCTGCCCCTACACCCACATTTCTTTTCCCACTCAGGCTGCATCCATCTGGGCAGCAGAATAAGCATTGTAGGAAAACCAGTTATCACTTCTTCACATTATGGAGTTGGCTCCTATCACTCAGCACTTGTATTTACAAGCAGGCCTCACCTAAATGAGGGTCCCAAAACATCATCTCCTCTCACCCTCCCCTTGTGTAAGCTGTACATCCCATCTCCTACTATGCTTCACCTGTCAACTGCATGCAACAAATGCCCCAACCTTTTGTCATTAGTTCCACAGTCCACCAGACTGCCTGACAGCTTTTGTAAGAATCTCAGTGCTCCAGCGTGCAGTGTAATGGAATACACTGCAGAAAATAAACTGTTGAAATTTTTAATATTCTAACATATTTACAAATATGATTGTTAACATAAGAATACATGAATTTAAAGGAAAAAGAGCCAGCAATGGTATCCACAGTCTTTAACCACGTAGGGGATGGGATATAAAGAAAATAGATCCTCAACCCCTATTAAATATATTCTGAAATTGAACAGGTACATAATATCAGACCTATTTAGAGTAAAAGAAAATAGTGTTGGACATTTAATATTAACTTTAAAGCTTCATTAGCATATATGAATGAAAGAGTATCTAAGGTTTATAAAAATAAGAAAAAAAAAAAAAAGTACTTTATGGTAATTTTATCATAGCTATCCAATATTTTGGTTGAACAGAGGTGAGAATTAACTGCATTTTGTGAAGACTAAATATGGAATTCCATTTTAGGGATACGGACCATCAGAAACAGAGGAAATTAAAAAAAAAAAAAAATTAATAAAAATAAAAACCAAAGCAAGTTACAGACCTGTAATTCTGCAGTAACTTGGTAACAAACTGAGGATTGTAAGACCCACTGGTTTTCCCATAAAGTGGATTTTGAGTCATCAGCCTTTCAAGCAATGACATGCCTACACAACAAAAAGGTGAAAAACAAAGATCAAAAAAGATCATGAAGGACTCAATAGAAAAAGTTACACATTGCCTCAATGTTGTATGATTAAATAAGTCTGGATGCCACCACTGACCTAATCCATGTTCAATAGACAACGGAGACCTCAATATTGGTCCTAGCTGTTGTGGATCACCAGCAAGAACCAACTGCCCTCCTTCCATCACATCGAGAATGCCTACGATTGAGAAAACATTGGAGTTAGGAACATCTGACAAAAGTCATATGGCTCTAACACTTTAAAGGGAACGTGTCATCAGAAAATGACCTACTGTGTAAATCAAGTTTTTATCTTAAACATTATAAGCTTTTCATTTTCTTTGTCATGGCCTATATAACAATGCTAGTAATTATTAGGAAATTATAGTACCAGTGTTTCTGATGGCACAATGTGCCAGACAGCTCTGCTACATGCACGTCACACACACAGCTCTGCTACAGGCACGTCTCACACACAGCTCTGCTACAGGCACGTCACACACACAGCTCTGCTACAGGCACGTCACACACACAGCTCTGCTACAGGCACGTCACACACACAGCTCTGCTACAGGCACGTCACACACACAGCTCTGCTACAGGCACGTCACACACACAGCTCTGCTACAGGCACGTCACACACACAGCTCTGCTACAGGCACGTCACACACACAGCTCTGCTACAGGCACGTCACACACACAGCTCTGCTACAGGCACGTCACACACACAGCTCTGCTACAGGCACGTCACACACACAGCTCTGCTACAGGCACGTCACACACACAGCTCTGCTACAGGCACGTCACACACACAGCTCTGCTACAGGCACGTCACACACACAGCTCTGCTACAGGCACGTCACACACACAGCTCTGCTACAGGCACGTCACACACACAGCTCTGCTACAGGCACGTCACACACACAGCTCTGCTACAGGCACGTCACACACACAGCTCTGCTACAGGCACGTCACACACACAGCTCTGCTACAGGCACGTCACACACACAGCTCTGCTACAGGCACGTCACACACACAGCTCTGCTACAGGCACGTCACACACACAGCTCTGCTACAGGCACGTCACACACACAGCTCTGCTACAGGCACGTCACACACACAGCTCTGCTACAGGCACGTCACACACACAGCTCTGCTACAGGCACGTCACACACACAGCTCTGCTACAGGCACGTCACACACACAGCTCTGCTACAGGCACGTCACACACACAGCTCTGCTACAGGCACGTCACACACACAGCTCTGCTACAGGCACGTCACACACACAGCTCTGCTACAGGCACGTCACACACACAGCTCTGCTACAGGCACGTCACACACACAGCTCTGCTACAGGCACGTCACACACACACACACACACACACACACACAGCTCTGCTATGTTGCTTTTGCATATGAGCTGCATGTGTTTTATGAACTTCAGCAGCTCGCTGAGGAGACATGTTCACTCACAGCTCTTGCATATGAGCTGCATGTCTTTTACGAACTTCAGCTGGTTGCTGACGTGAAATCGTGGCTTGTATCACGTAAGCTGCATTAGCTTCACGGCGGAGTTGAATCCTCTGTGGTGACATGTTTGCATGACAGTGATGGTTTGTTTCAACACTGGCCAACGGTTGGTAATTAAATGAAGGCTGGACTGGTGTTGGTGGCATTAGCAGTTGAGATAACATGATATCATGTTCAGGAGATGTGAATATAGTGGTGAAGGACTGTGCTTCAATGTTGTTGGGCAATATGCACCACCAGCTATGTATGTGGACATTTGTGAGGTGTCATTTATTGGAGTCTCAACACAGGTGTCCAGATGTCTCACAACCAGCTACAAACTGCCAGACTGGGTACTTCTGTATCCATAGCAAATGAGGCCGCAGGGGTTTGTGGGGGATGTAGTCCACCCATAATCCCTCATTTAGATCACAAAGAGAATAAAGGACCTTGATAACCTCACTGTCATGTGGAGTGGAGCTAAGAGCCAGTAACTGATTACAGGATGGTGGCATCATCACAGGTTCTATATGCAACTCACACAGCACACACGGACGGATGAACAAGTGGTCATTAGAACTTTGATAAAATCCTGCAGTTTTCACACTGATCACTAAAGGTACTTTTACTTAGTAAATTCTACTGCAAAGCATCTTTAAATGCAGTTAACTGCAGCAAAGACAAGATGGCCACCAGTCATGTACAGACAAAATAAGATGTGGATACAGAATCTCCATTCTCGGTATTGGTGGAGGTCTCAGTGGTGAAACATCTTCTGATCAGCAAGTTATCCCTGGTCTTGTGGATTTCAGGATAACTCTGGTACAACCCCTTTGATTGCATAGACTAACAAATACACATACAGCAGAGTTAACTGAACAACATTCCCATACCTGCTATAGCTGTTACACACTCAGGTTCTACTGCATGTCCAGACTCATCAATAAAAACATGGGAAAAGTGGTTTGATGGGAATTTTGCAGATACGAGCCTGGAAAATACAAGATGGCAGTATAGTGATAGGTTTGGACAATCACTACTTGTAAGAAGGATCTCTTGACAATAAGAAGAGCAAAGTGTTCCAATTCTGGCCCCCACAGACCAGCTACTTGTGGGGTAAGTAAAGCAGTGTTCATACTGCATAATTTTGCCGTGGATTTAGCATCGATTTGTGCCCAAATCCATGCTATTTTAGCATTCTATTGAAAGCTATGGAAAAATACACTAAAGTTAATACGATTTTTCCACAAGTGAATTTTGAAATCCACGTGGGAAAAACTTGACCTGTCAATTTTTGATGCCATTTCCATGCTGAAACTGTGCCAGGTGGCTTAATGCGGATGTGCCCCATTGGTTATGTCTAAATGTATGTACAGATCAGCATTGAAATCCACAGAGGAACTAAGAGGCTCAATTTCCGATTTCTGACATGGGGTAAAGTGTCAGATCCACGTTCGAACAACCCAGCAGGAACTGACACTGCAATCTCTATGAGAACAAGGCCCAAGTGTGCAATATCTCTGCAGCACCGCAAGTGAGAAATTTAAGTATTACACATGGCAAATCATTGGATTGCCTTGCAAGACAGTTTCTACAGAGCAAGAGATGCTCTTTGAAACCGTTCACCACCTTGGCCAAAGAGGAGGCTCCCGAATAAAGACTCCAGTCTATTAAATTTTTAGTATTTTTTTCTTTTTTAAAAATGACCAGCTTTAAAATAAAAAAATTAAGCCTATACTCTACCATCTCAGATCCAAGCAGCTCCAACATCAGCGTCGTCTCTCTTTTCACCCCGCCAGGTCTGTTATTTTTTACATAGGCAGCCTAAATATTCTCTACTAAAATTTATCGTCTCGGAAAACCCCTTTGATTGAGAATTTCAAAACAGAACATACGAAAACTGAACAAACCCTTTATTTGCAACTGCAACAACAGCCGCTGTACTAGATATAAGGAGATTAACCCCACAAGGTTGCGCTTCTTCCCCCACTCCATTACCATATTCTCTTTTTTTCCTCCCCACTTTCAAAAAATCATAACTCTTATTCATCCATGGACATAACTATAATGTTTTATGCTTGAGAAAGGGGTGATATCGCCCCAAAACATGTCACATCCTCCTCCTCATACCACCTTGTATGCTGCAAAGTGTTTCTCGTTTGAAATAAATTTCTTACTGACGCACCTCTTTTTCAAGGCTTTGAAAAGGGGGCCTCGAGGACATAAGAGTTCCCCGGCCTCTCCCCTCTCTGAAGTAAGTGTCTGACATTTTTCTCCATCTTTTACTACTTTCTTATGAACGTGGGAATTTTTCCTTTTATTTGCTTTGATAGATCGGACTTTTATGGACAAAGCAATGCCAAATATGGTTTAATTTTTATAGTTATTAATATATTTTTTTAACTATTAATATCTTAATTTTTCTAATAATTAATAAAACTAATTTTTACTTTTGTTTTTAGTCTCCATATGGGACTTGAACTTACAACAGTTTGATTGCTCCTGCAGTACAACGTCTGACAGACAGTCTATCAGACATTGTACTGCAGTAGTGCAGCACTGGGGGATTTAAATGCTGCTGTCAGAAGTGACAGTGACAGGGTTAACAGCCGCAATCCGCGCACTATATGAAGTTGGATCAGCTCCCGATCCCACAAATGCACAGGATGTAACTGAACTGTAAATCCTGTGTTAAGGGGTTAAAGAACTAAGTATTTTTTTTCTTATAGTGGTTGTTTGGTTACAATACAACTTTGTGTCAACAGGGCTGGTGGCATTAAAATAATAAACTGAACTATACTTAGTCCTCCACCTCCCGTGGCATGCAGTACTGCAGTCCCACTATGGTCCCGGTGATTGTTGTGACAGATGTCACAGAAAATCGTTGTGACAGATGTCACCGCTGCACCGGTCAGATGCTGCAGCCTCACGTTCCTGAACTCCTGCCATCATGGCACTCAAGATATGATCGTCGGTGGCTAAAGAACGAGCAGTGACACTGCAGATTCTCATTGGCTGCAGCAGTCACCTGATTTTTTGTGACATCATCTGTCACAACAATCACTGGGACCAAAGTGGGTCACTTAAAGTGAAACTAGACTTTCAGATGACTTTTCAGAATAAGCTACTGTGCATGTACATAAGGAATAACATTATTTCTGCCCTTCGCAAGCTTCATCTCTAAGGGCCCATTCACACTTCCATAATTTCTGTCCATATTCAGCCCATACTTTTTACTAACTGAAAACGGAGGGCACACAGACCCACTGAACTAAATTGGTGCATTCAGATGGATTTGTTTTATTATTTTACACTCAACAGCATGTTCTACTTAGGTAGAATAATAAAAATCACCCGTTAAAGTCTACGGATGCGGTAAAAAAATAAAAATGAATAAAAAAAAAAAAACTGTGAACTCGCATTAGCATCTATATTCATTGGGAGGGGGGGGGGGGTCCTTTTTTTTAGAAGTATTTCAAAAGGGAGTGAACAATTTAGGAGGGAGGAAGAAAGGAGTCCAACAAGTGGAGAGAGAGGCACCATCCAATACAGGAGACAAACCCTTTATTAGGCTAGATCCTAAAACTTCCAATTCATAAGAAGATAAAAGTAAAAAAAAAAGGACTCTCATGTTTTCTTAACAGAAAGGGCTACTTTTTACAAATCTTGATACAGTAAAATCTATATAAAATGTTAGGTCCCTTTGTAATCATTTGTTCTGTTCCCGAGTTTTCATTTCCCATTACAGCAGAATGTTGTTAATAGAGGTATGACACTTTAACCCTTCCCTTACCTTCCAGCTGTAACAAGAGTCACGATTATAACTCTGTATTCCATAAGCTGACTTTTTATGGGATAATCATATGCCTGGGTTTTGGCATTCCAGTTACAACAAGGCTGTGGATGCAAGAAAACATAATGTGTTATGTAGATATAGAAAACTATGTATAACAATCATGTGCCGCATTTATAAGATCCTTTATGACAGCACAACCCTTTCTGAAGACCTCTGGGACCGGAGTGACAAAAGGAGCAATGAGCTCTTTCCTCTAAAGAAAAGCGCTCATTGGATAATACAGGATCCCATCACTTGCTTACAGGCTATGCAAAAGCAGGCAAATGGACTTCAGACGTCTATTTGCCTTCTTTTGTATTTGTGCTGTACGTTGGATGCACTGGGGCTCATTGACCGTCATTAGCTGTGATGTGGCAGAGCAACACAGCAATCTTCATGTTAAGCAAAGTGTCACCATGTAGCCTTAGCCAATGAGAGGTTACACTACTATTAAAAAAAGACAATTACCCATGAAGCACTTACAAACCTATAAGTTGTGTATACAATAGATGGATAGGTGAGGATGCCTGTTGAAGCAGCAAGAAGTTAAGTATAGGTTACAGTTTTGGGGTGAGCATACATAAAGAGAAAACACCTAAAAATGGGAATCTGTCAGTCAGTTACTTCATTCAGTCCTCAATAATAAGCTGTCAGACGGTGGGTGGGATTGCCCACAAATAACAAAAAACACATTGACTCCTTTCTCACAATGCTCCCATAATGAATAAACTGTAGGTTTGGCTAACCACCACCATAATCATACATTCTGCTCATTCTAGTCTTAGAAGTCCAGTGGGCGAGCCTACTATTTACACTCAAAAGGGAGAGCTGTCAGTTAATGAGTAGGACCGCCCACTGGACTCTCAAGCATAAACTAGAAATTTAAAAGTACAAGTTTTATGAAAACTTTTCTAGGAAACCTGTACAAATCAATCAGCTCAGCTCCTCCTGCTCTACAAAATGCTTCCTGCTGATTGTACTACATTTTCAACATGACAGGTTTAAAATGAAGGCGATTCATGTTACCTGGTCTTAAATCCTAAAAAATGTATTGTACCTTTATGCTGAAACTGCATTAGCAGTTATCTTCAACAAAGGAAGGGGCAAAAATAAAAAAATAAACATGAGGTGATCTGGTCCCTCGATAGCAGTGCTATCCAACCCTTTCAGCCAAGTGGTACCCATGGAAATTTTTCCTTTACCACTGGGCATCCCTACCAAAAAGGAGATGTGGTCAGGGGACGTGACTAGGGGTGTGAATTATCACGACGTATGATTTTGTCTCCAATATTCCAGGCACCTGTTGGCCTATAGCGCGCTGGCTACTTCTGCACCACCTGGCCACTGGCACCCTTGTTGGGAATCCCTGTTCTACAGTAATAACTTGAACTCTGTATTGTTTATTTGGTGCTAGTGTATTCACAGACTTGTCAGAACTCCCATTGGCTCATCTCCAGTGGAGTTCATTATCCATTAATTTTATTTATACACTATAGGGCCAATGTCACAATTTCATATCTATATATCTTCATTTGGCTGGTGGGAGAGCTGGAATATCTCCTAGGAAAGCCATGCAAGCATACTATATAAACTCCATGCAGATGTTCCTAGTCATCGTTCAAACCCAAGACCCCATGCTGAAAAGCAGCAGCGATATCCACTGAGCTACCATGCCACTGACCTCTCTATTAAAGATTAGGTAAGCAATGACAGTGAAAACTCGATAAGCTCTAGTTAGCACATGACCGGGGAGCTTTATCAAAACTAGTGCAAGAGAAAAAAATGCAATAAATTTCCCAAAGCAACCAATCAAATTCCATTATTTTCAAAGGCCCTTTAAAAAATGTAAGCAGCACCCTGATTGCAACTAATGTACAACTGTTCTTTCTTTATCAATTTTTTGCATAATCTCCCTTAGGGCTAATGCCCACGGATGGATTTCTGCTGCGTAAAACAGGGCGGAAATCCACAGCATTATCCTGCAGCTATTAGGTTCTATTGAACCTAATAGCTCAATGTTCACACTGCGGAATTCTACCGCGGAATTCTGCAGCCTGAAAGAAACCGCGGCATGCTCTAATTGCTGTGGGAAATCACGCGGCCGGCTTCCATTGTAGTCAATGGAAGCAGTCTGTCACGCAATACTTCCATTGTGAGTACAGAGGTAGTATCCGTGATTACGCATAACTGTCCACTACCAGCGCATGCGCGCCGGCTCGCTAGATGGGTTTGCATGGCGGATGCGAAGAGGCGAGTATGGGGTCTTTGGGAGTGCTGTGGCAGACATTGCTGCGATATTCCGCTGGCGGAGTCTGACACGGCTGTGGGCATGAGGCCTAAATGTTGCAGGACCTGGACCCAATACACAAACTACCCTAATGCAACACATGAAACATACCTTGATAATTTCTGGAACAGAATGAAAATCCCTGCTGCTGGCCATTATCCTGTAAATATCTTTCTTATCTACATGTTTCATCAAGCGCTCGCAGAGCAGATCAGACGCACTGTTGGATGGCGCACATGCTAGAACGTGGCAATTAGGGATGTTCTTTATTACCTGTAAGATGAGACATTATAGGATAAATAAAAGGAATTTTGAAGAGAAAGGAGGCGGTTACACTGCGTTTCGGAGAGCGCTCTTCCTTTCCATAAAAGAGTTCTGTCAGGATCTCTGAAAATGGCATCCAGATAGAAACATAGTTTGTCATTAGTAAAACTAAAACACGGCCCCATAACATTATCCTTCTTCACCAAATTTTACAGTAGGCACTTTACATTTTGGCAAGTTCTTTAGTCATCTTCCAAACCCACATTCATCCATCAGACTGCCAGGTAGTGAAAAGTGATTCATCACTCCAGGGTGATTAATGAGGTTATTTAACTATTCCACATGCCCCCCCTAAAAAAAAAATATTTATTTATATATATATATATATATATATATATATATATATATATATATATATATATATATATATATATATATACACACATATACATATATATATATATATATATATATATATATATATATATATATATATATATATATATACACACATATACACACACATATACATATCCACACACACACACGAAAAAGTAAGAGCACCCGATGTAATTTAACGAAAATATATATATGAGGACAGTGAATAAAAGCATTCTAGTTTACGCTGAGAAGCTTAAAAGTAAGTTGTGTCTTGTTAATTCGGTTTCCATGAAATCCATCATGACAGCTGTGCAGGGGACAGGAAGACAGAGTTTAAAGCCCCCCACCACCACCACTCCAGTGTTCTTCCTGTCCCCACAGTGGACACCACAGATAGGAGAGTTCCTGTTGTGTGGATAAAGTGAACCGGACTTGATCATGGGCTGCAGTTCTCCTTCCTCAATGGACTATGCAGGCTAAAACCCTCTTTGTGGTCCCTTAACCTTTTTCCGTTCACTATGGAATAGTGAGCAGTTGAGGCGATTGAAGGTACACCGATCCAGGTGCAATTTCGCTTGGTGTTCCGCTGATGTTCATCACTTCGCACAGATGCCCAGTATGGGACATACACTACAGCACGGGTGTGCACTGTGACGCAAGGAGTCATGCTATAGCACCTTATTTTTTCTTCTGTTAGAGAACTAGGCGATGGACTACATTTAGCCTGCAACTATGGAACAGTAAATGATTGGATGAAGTGGATGAGCGAATTAAAAAAAAAAAAAAATAAATTGTAAGAAGTCAGGGCAATGTTTTGTGAGCTCAATACCCTGAACTGAACATTAAGTAAGGGTACTTTTACTGATTTGAGCAATTACTTGGCCTACGGGCGGCTAACGGAAACACAAGAACCGCTCACCTGTTGGAGTCGCTCAGTTTACCTAACAGCGAAGTAACGGTAGGTCCATGTAAACAAGCAGTCATCTATGAAATGACTGAATGGAGGCCGTCGGCCAGAAGAGATCTCTGGCACGCTCTGCCTCTAACACAGGAGCAATGGTTGCTCACTGAATGAAGTATCATGTGGTATGGAAAAAGACTAGTCACATGTCTTTGCAAATACGAGAAGATGCTGTTAACAATCCAGGACAGAAGTCACAACATCCTGATGGTTGATGACAGAACCTCTTTTTGGGAAGTGACCTTGGCTGTATTGCTTGGTCTAGCCCTTCAGTTGTAACTACCCCATATGGGCGATTACCCTCCTGGTTCTGAATGGTCGGATGAAGGTGTATATTTTTATCACGGCATCTGAAGCCTGTGAATATGGACATTGTGGAACAGAAATCATAATACTAGTAACCCCGTCCCATGTATTTTATATATATATATATACACACACACACACACACACACACACACAGTAAATACTACACCTTTTCTACATCATTTTGAAAAAAATACATACATACATACATACATACATACATACATACATACATACATAAATGAATAATGACCACAACAGCACCTACTATTGAATGTTGGGACTACCAGTCTTCTCCCAGGATACACCAGTTATGTTTTATTACACTAGATATTGACAGGTTGAGGAGCCCTAACAAAAAAAAAAAACAAAAAAAAAACACACAATACAGGGTATTAAACTTGTACCTGTTTGATAGCCTCAACCAAAGTTACAGTTTTTCCAGTGCCTGGTGGACCAAAGATAAGGTAGGGAGCCGGTCTGGATAATCCACTCACAATCTGTTTTACCGCCGTGAATTGCTCATTGTTATTTTCAAGCTTTGGGTCATACAGGCTAATAAGAGTAAAAGCATGCACAGTCAACAGAATGATAGTAGAACTTATTATGCAGTCATTCCACCAAGTCCTAGCATTATCTTTGTATATAGAAAATAAGACGACTCTATTGCAGAATATATTTGAAGAGGTCACTCAGTGTAACCTCAGCCACAATCTGCCCTTGAAGAGGGCCGTCTATACAGATTCCACATGCAATCTGTTTTTCCTGAAAGGCTACATTTACATGGGCGAGCGTGATATCGGACCACATGACCAACCATATCACACAATAGGGCATAGAGATATGGCCAATACAAAATGACTCCAAAAATTTTTCAGCAAAAAAGCAGGCATGGCTTACCTCAGTCTATCTGTACTGACAATTCTTTGTTGTTTTGATCCAGTTGGAAATAGACATTCTTGCAGGTTTTTAGTTTTGGCGAGTTCAACCGCCCTGTGTTGAATCTTCAGCGGCAGGCGGTTAAAAGTAAACGTGACATCAAACTTCATTCCAGGAATAAATTTCTTCACAAGACTAATAAGTAAAGAAAATTCATTAGCAACATTCCTCATACAACGCACTTGCATTTGGCATATACATCTCACTTGCCCACAGATTTTAATTGGCCAGAAGTATCCCAAAGGCCGGTCTTTTTGTCATATGTACGCTGCGCTGTCATATACATTGGATTCAACTGTAAATGATTGGTTTGACAACTGTATGGGGGTCAGGGAGTATACCACATTGTATGCCATTCTTCTGAATGTGGTGGGTGATGGGATGGTAAAGTCAATAGCCAACAAATACACTTGTATAGGCATACAGCTACACGTCTGGGGTCTACGTTAGCACTCATATGCAGCACTTTTTAAAATATACATGCCAAAAAAATAGTGCGCAGGTCCTAAAAAATATTATATATTATATCTATATACATACAGTCAATGTGAATGACTTAAGGATTTCTCGTTTAACCGAGCCAACGATGTATCTACAGGCTACACGGGCGAACTAACAGCGTTGGCTCTTTCAAACAATAGATTGTTTGGTGTAAACGAACCATTTGCTCTGTACAGTATTGTAGAGGGGGGCTACAAAACAGTCAATCAGTTCATGCATTTCACTAGTACAGGGGGGGGGATTTACCAGATGCTGATTGGCTGGATCTTTCGCGTTTCTGGCTTTAGGTTACGGCGTTCCAGGAAAGACCACTGTACCATATGTTGAAAATATTGTAACCCGATTACTGTACTTTTGCCAATATTGGTCACTCTAAAATCAGGTATTAATCCAGAAGATTAAGAAAGTCTACCAGTTTCTTATACAAAGTACAAAATAAACTCATCCCACACCGTTCAGAGATATTTTGCGCAGAACCTAAATAGTGCTAATTCTACCCAGAAACTGAGTCATTTTTGTCAGTTATCACAATTCAGACCCTTTCTTAATCCTGGACATCCCCTTTAAAACAGCTCAAGGCTTGTTGAACTAATTCGAATTTAGCAGCTATTTAAAGGGGCTTTCCAAGATTTGACAACATTGGGGCAAAAGCAGGGAAATATTACTGATCTGTAATATTTGCATCAATTTATTTATTTTCACGGCATATTGCGCTACATAATTTTTATTAGCTTCTAGTCAAGACTGACTACAGCAATAATATTGTCATTTCTCTTTAGGAAAGGTATTCATTTTATGCCAGTTTTGCATTAAAAAAAAGTGAAGGCAAAGGACCATTTACACAGCATGAATGTCAAGAAAACAATGCCTGATACAATGCCAGATTTCTCTCCTTGATACCTTGCCCTTCTCTATTGAGATAACACAGCGGCCATTCACTACTGAACGGCCGCTGTTGATAAGTGATCAGCTGATCGTCCATCGTTTATGTTGCATAAACAATCAGCGTTGATCTGATGCAGAGGGGCGGGGGAGCAAGGAGAGAAATCTCTTGCACTGCCCTGCTGCCCGCTCCGTGCACAAGCCGGCTCTGTTAGCACCCGTGCAGGAGCACGGGAGCGCAGATACACAGGGACAAGTGTCAGGCATCATTTGCCCGACATTCGTCCCATGTAAAAGGACCTTTACACAGAACATTTATAACATCTAAGTACGTACTTTTCAGAAAATCCAAGCTTGACTCTCTCCAGCTCTACACCGTGCACATAGCCCTTGTAGTTGATTTTATTGGGGGATTCGGGTTCATCAGACAGTGTCACAAAAAGGTGATCCCCCCTCAATACTGAGGGCCTACTTTCAGCCACACCTGGCACCTATGGCAGTAATACAAATGAAGCATGTAGTAGTACGGCTATATGACAGGTTTTCATATGATGAATAGACAAAACATAGGAGATAGGTTTATCTTTCAGTTACTGGACTAACTAGATGAGCAAGATAACGGTCAAGGACTACTAACTTATCTTGTGACATGTAACTTTTCAGCCAATCACATGGCATATAAAACAATCGCTTACGGTACTTTTACAGGGGTCAACTATCAGTCAAAACCTAACATACATAAAATACCATAGATAGATATATCCCAACAGTGCTAAGTGAGAAATCACTCAGTTGCTACGGTAGTCGCTTCGTTTCAGCTCACTGAGATGACGACGACTAGTGTGCAACTTCTCGCTGATTGCAAATTTGCATCTGAGGTCAGGCTCACATGGCCGTAGGTAGCTGCGCACGCAGCAAGAATTCAATGACATGCATACTTCTTGCATGCTGCCAAATCTTGACATGTATGCGCCAAGATAGAATATGCATAAAAACAAAAAGATCACAGATGCGAGTGGTCCAATGCAAATAAAATGGGCTATTGGCATTGTGTGTTGTATGTGGGAACATTGCACGTCACACGCACAATGACAATACGCCTGTGTGAGACCAGCCTTATAATTCAAAAAAGTCTATCACCTTACAAAAGTTAACTTTGTTACACTCTTTATTGCAAACATTAAATCATATGTAAAGTTGTCTAAAATGTTCAATACTCTATTGTATTCTTATTACACATGGTTGGAGTGGAGCGTTCTTCCCGGCATCTTGAGGAGGCATGGAGGTAGGTATACTGGTTGTCTCTATTATTGAGCATAACTACAGGTGACTGCTCCAGTCAAAGACAACAGCTTCCATAAATACCCGCATCTTGCAAGTAGAGAGGGGTATTCGTGTATCTTGACGCCACCAGGAATTCCTGGTGGAGTCAAGATTGACAGGGGGGGGGGGGGGTTATGCTCCCTGAACCTAATTGGCTGCACAACAGCCTGCCACATAGGTCCGGGAACGGCACTATAAGTGGCCCAAAAAGAGATGCAGCAGGGCCTCATTAAAAGTCAGAGCCGCAGCTCCCACTGTGTTCCTGGCCACAGAGGCTCAAAGCGCAACCCGCATTGAGGAAAAACCGTCTTCAACGTGATGTTCCTGCACCGCCGGGGGTGCTCCACTACAAGCACCCCCAACTAACACATACCGCCGTCTGAAGCGCGCCGACAGGGCCCGGGGGAGGTACGTGCTATCCGGCGGGCAGCAACAGCAGAAGCACACACAGAGGATGACGCTTTCCCACTACCAAAGCTCAAGTGCATAGAGCGGTAGCTGTCAGTGGGGGAGCAGGGGCACGGATGTCACAGTCCCAGCGCCGACGGAGAAGATGCGGTGAGGGCGCCATGTCTCAGCAGGGGAGCGGCGTCCACGCCGATGACAGTCCCGGCGGCGGAGCACACCCGATACGCGCGGCACCTGTGAGTGGGGAACCGACATGGAGCTGCAGTCCGGCTGCTGAGAGCAGGGGACCTTAGAGTGAGGGTAAATTTTCTCCTTAAGCTTACATTATTACATGTTACTGCTGCCATGTTACTGCGGTAACATGCCAGCATTTGCAGCTAATAATGTAAGCTTAATAATTGTTTTGCACATCACGGTCACATCTATCCACAGTGTCCTAGTAGGACCTGCGAGCCTTGGCCCTATTGGGAGCTGGGGGTGTGACAGGGGTGTTCCTCCTGTCAAACCTCTAGCTTCCGGTGGCGTCAAGATACACTAATACCGTAGAGAGGGATGCACGAAGCACTAAGAAAACTAGTGGTGTAAATAGCAAAAGTAACTGGAAACCTAGTTCAACTTGACACTAAAAGTAGTCTGTAAAGGGTAGTAACCCTGTGATGGACTGGGTGCCAGCTGTATTTATGGAACTGCACCCTGAAAAAGTTGCAAGTGCTACTGCTGTGCAAGCTACATGCACAACGGAGGCTCGTGGTCAGGCAATTGTGAAAGCAGATAGTGGTCTACAAATAGCTCTTGCACCTCTAATTAATGCCAGGCTCAGGATGCAGCCATCTTGGGCACCATATTACCTTAGACTTCAGGGTAGGCCCTAAAAGCCCTCCTTTCTGGACACAGTCTCTTTTAAATATAAGTCACAGAGCTACCAAGCAGTTTTCGCATCAAAAGACCCTTCATTTCGCTTGTGTATCTGTAAATCCGCAATAACCGTAAAGTGTGCTGTGCCTCTACATGAGAAATAGACTATTTTTGATTATATCACATGTCTACAATGCTCCATTGGGGCCTAGTAAACTACCCCTAGAAGCGGAAGCCCCCTTACATCAAGGATTAAAAGACGTTTGTTTCTTCTATCTGGTTCCATTGTTTGCTGCTCTCTGTCGTATTTCCGGATGTCAATCTCCATTTGTATCTCTTCTAGGTGTAACAGCAAGTGAAACTTCTCGGAATAGTTGGTAAACCCTAGGGATGAGGTCAGCAGGTATCTGAAAATATATCATTAGAAACCTTTAAGTCTGTAAGCCATACGTGTAGGATTATGGGAAGGGAAGGTGCAGAATGTGAAGCGTCAAGAAAAGTTATGCAGTTATTGAAAAGATTCTACAAGTTGCAGAATTCTTTTCTCTCCTTCGAGTATCTTTGATAACTCTGGATATGATTATTGATGTGACATGAAGTGAAACAATTGGCTATACTGGACTTATAAAACAATATTTGCAAATATTTGAATAGGATACAAATGCCTTCTCTTACAACTCAAGAGTAGCATCTCAAATGATATAGTCTTCTAGAAATGTGTATTAGAGATATTATCAGTACATGGTTCTCTTGATTTCAGTCAAGAACAGTTTCAACTTAACAAGTACCCACTTTTTTATGTATAGAACAGGTGATTATAGGCATGTTTGCAATAGGTTTTATCTGCCTAGTCTGTACATTGAAAAAAAACAATATCACACACACCCTCTTCTCACCTGGCAGAATAGTAGTAGCCTGCATTGTTCTCTACAGAACAGATGGAGACAAAAGTGTTCTGTGGTGTATTGTAGCGCATGGAGACCCTAATAGATACAATTTATTTTCTTTAATTCTGTGCCCCCTCATCCCCATGTGCTTTACTGTCCTCCTAGCCCATATGCCGCCAACGTCCCCAGGTGCTGTGACAACTTCTTCCCATCACAGCGCACTCACCGATACACCGACAGTGGAGGCATATGCTACTATATGTTACAACCAAATGCACTAAGAACTGATGTCAGTGTATCGGGTCCGGCAGCAGGGGGGGGGGGGGGGGGGGGGGAATAATAGCACCCAGTTGTCAATTTATTCATAAATTTCTAAGAGGAGAGGAGCGGGATAACATGGAGTTCTAAGAACAGATGTTCCAGAATGGTTACTTTATGGGGAATAAAAGTATTTATGGAAACGGACTTGCCAGGAGAGGTGACAGGTCCTCTCCAAGTCTGGAATCATACATATAGTTTTCAAAGCCAAAGCCTGGGTTGCAATAGTATAAAAGAAAATGATCATTTTCCTTCACTATGGATCCACTCCTGGTTTGGGCTTAACAAATAAAAGCTTCATTTGTGATAACAGTCACCTGGATATAAGAAGCCTCTATTAGGAACAGTTCGTTGATTTCTGTAGGAAAATGCTGTGGATATGCACCATGATTTGGACAACTGTGTAAGGAGGAGGGGAAAGGAACAGAGAGGTCTCCTGCACTTTTTGAACTCTTCAGTATTGACCTGTTGACAATCCGCAATAGTTTGGTGTAATGTAGGTCATGTTTGAGAGGAGGTGGTGTTACTCTTAAAGTTATTGTAGCTTAATGTTTCCAATTGGAAGAGGAATGCTATGGGAAATAATGAAGGTGCTTATATGACCTTCAGGTCTTAAAGGAAGATTCCGTTCAGTAGATGCATACAGTGCCCATACGCGGTGTCAAAGTGCCACACATATAATATTTTTCTCAACTGCAGCAAGAAGTGTTCACTAGATGAAGGCCAAAACATTACCATGAAGAGGTTTCAGGCCTCCAAATTCTACTACTATGCGAATTATCTCTTGCCATCTCTCCAGTCAGATGATCAGAGCACCCACTTCTGTTTCACATGGCATCTTTATAAATAGTATCTAGTAACCATGGAGTGTCACAAGAATCAACAGCACTGAATGATAAATGGTTAATTCATATTGTACCTTTCATTTGATGCAAATGTTCTGGCCCCTGGTCGTGCTTTGGTTGAGAACAGTCCGTTTCTTATGCCATCTCTCAGGTAGGGAGCGGGAAAGAAATTACCAAGTGGAATTTCCTGTTTTAAAGAATAGGCAACAGACCTGGGAGAAGATATAGAATGTATCCATTAGTTACGCTTCTACCGCGTTTCCCTGAAAATAAGAGCTAGTAGAGGTTTTGATGAAGTGCTAAATATAAGGCTTCCCTGAAAATAAGACCTAGCTATGTTCCTGCTATGTGAGTCTGCTGTGATGAGCTGCCCCTGGTGGCCGGAAGATGCAATAAAATACCTGTTGTACAAGTGGTCCAGGAACTGCTGTGGGTGATCGTTACAGTCTCCAGACAGTGTGTGGGAGCCAGGTACTTTACAGCCCTTATTTATTGTGGTCCTGTGTGTGAGTCAGGCAACTAGCATGTCGCTTTGATTCTTTAGGAGGTGATCATTACAGTATCCAATGTGTACATGAAAATAATGGTGGTAACAACAAACTCTTGATTCACAGTTTGTCTGGTTTTGCTGGTTCGTGATGACAACTACTGTATAGTATATAATAAATGTTCATTTTTTTTTGTTCAGCAATAAATGTGAATTCTTCTTCATGGAAAAATGGGATATCCCCTGAAAATAAGACCTACCATTTCGGGAAAACAGTATGTAGCACCATAGATCTCAAGGCACATTATTAACCTGAACAAATTACCAACTACCACTAGATACTACACTTGCTACTTTATACAAAAACGGGCTCTTCTCCACTGGTGATCGATTTTCCTGTGATGCGAGAGTGAGTAAAAACGCATGAGTTGAAAACCAATGATTTTCAATGGTTTCATTCTCACTTGCAATGTTTTCACTCACTGCAAGCTGCTATAAGAAAATCTGCGATATCGCCCATTGTTTTCAATGGGACCGGCAGCCTTTTTTTTCTATAGTGCACATGAAAATGAGGCTTTACACCCCAAAATGGATCCCTGTTTGTCCTGTGTTCAAAGACATACCAGTTGTAGCCCTAATACATCTCTATGTAATCACTATGAGCCCCCCCTCTCCACTGCTCTCGAGGAAGCCCTGGGAAAGTCCTCTAGCCCTGACCCCATCTCTCCAAATATGGGGAGATATGCAAGAGATTCCCTGTAGCTCACCGCCCCCCCCCCCCCCCCCCACCCCCCCCCCCCCCACCACCACCACATAGAAGATGACTGCCCAGGTAAAAAAAAGATTCTAGTTTCCAATGACTACTGAATCTGACCTGTCAGGCGGGGTTCCATCCTCCTCGATTCTTACAATGGTCTTCAGAAGGTTTCTTTGATAAGGGATATATCTGGATGTTGGTGCCAGATCATCAGCTAGTTTACTGTTAGCGACTCCAGAGATGAACCTCCCAATAAGAAACTTCTGTGTTGATTCCGCATTTCCTCTTGTGAACTCAAACACAAGAGTTACTGGGAAATATCCATAATAAGCTGCTAAAGCGTTCACAGAAACACTGTATACATCTCCTAGGGTGAAGGAAAGGCCAAGAACAAGCTGTTAAAATCATTGTTATTAAAAGATGATCACTTAAGACTTCACACTTTTCATAGATCCAGTGTGACTGCACTAGGAAAGAGAAAAGTAACAGCAAGTCTGCAACAAAAGGGTGTGATTTACTAAGACAAGTTTTTGGATGCAGGCATTTAGTGGTTGTTTTACTGGCAAAATCCATACAACTTCCACACAATACTGGTTTATGGAGAGGTTACATATTAGGAACGAACTCTAAGCCCCCAAAGATACGGGATAGGCCCATAGACTTATGGGAACTGTTCAACTACAGAAAGATTCAAATTAAAAAAAAAAAAAAAAAAAAGGGTTCTGCCTACTTCATTTAACCCCTTAAGAAGCAAGTCTGTTTTGGCATTAAAGCCCACAGAAATTTTCTGTTTTTACATTGCCGCTTTAACCCCTTTAGGACCAAGTGCAATAAATATACAGCCCTTGGTTCTGGGCTTTAATCCCCGCCGATAGCCAAAGTACAGCATGGGATTAAAGCCTGATTGCAGGAGCAGGTTAGGTTCTTAGCTCTTAGACACAGCAGAGGACTAGGAGGAGAATGGAGAAGCATTTTTTAACAGCTTCTGCCTTCTTCTATCCCAGGTACATAGTACTCAATGAGTGCTATGTACTAAAGAGTGAAAGCATTATTTCCACTATGTGACCCGGTGATCACATGACATTACAGCAGAGTAGCATGTTCCTAGCAGACCCTGATCAGCTCTGTTAGTGACTATTGTTACTACAGGGGGGAGGTTTCCCACTGTAACTGGGGCATCCATAGGTTACATCACCAGTTACAGGAGAAAAGTATGAAATTAAAAAAAAAAAAATACAATGTGATGACCCCCAGAGATCTTATAATGTTGTCATGAGTCATAGATTGTAGGGAAAAAAATGTACAGAATAAAAAAAAAAAAATGTACATAAAAAAGAAAACAACCCACCGCTATATAATCCGAAACTATACAAATTATATATTAAAACGTCAGAGACAAAAATGAGGAACCCACTCCCATACTTTATTGTAGCATAAATATACTAATTTTAAAAATGAACAACTAAACAAACTATATATTTATTTTTAAGTTGTTTAGCTTTGTACCTACAGTAAAACAAAAACCAGAAAAAAACGCAATGAAAAAGCATTAAAAATAATTTTGGTAGCCAAAGTAGAAAATATGACAGTAAAACCACTACATGGGTAAAATTCCTAAGAAGCGGCTTTTTGGGGAGGAGTCATTTTTAACAGAATCATTTTGGTGTATGTATAATTAGATTTTTATTAACTTTTTAAGGGAGGAATTCAAAAAAAATTTGCAATTCCACGATTGTTTTTTTCCATTCACAATTTACTTTAATCTATGGATCAGTGGGATTACAGCACCAAATAGATGTAGTGCTTTAAGGTTCTACTACCTTTGTACAATGGTTGTTGTACAAAAGTAGTAGAAACAAAAAGCACTTAGAAAGGTCTAATGCAAAAATAGGTTGTTGCAATCAGAGAGCCAGGACTTAACTTTTCCATCAATGTAGTCATATGAGGACTTTTATTTTGCAAGATGAGAGGTCACTTTCATAGGTACCATTTTGGGTTGCACAGAATTTACTGATTAACATTTCTCTTTTTTGGGGAACAGATGACTTAAAAAAGCAATTATGTTCTTGCGTTTTTACCATACTGTGACTGACTCACTCACTCGCCAAAAGTTCTCCAACTTCCCGAAGTCGTAGAAACATGAATTTTGGCACAAGCATAGATTATCTCCAAAATAGGAAAAGTAATTGGGCCCCAACTCGATTATTCAATTCTAGCGCAAAAGAATTAGCGTCGAAATTTAACGTACATAATCTAAATCTCTCACTTCCCAATGTCATAGAAAAACTTAAAATTTGGCATGGGCATTGAATATGTCATAAATCGGAAAAGTTAATGGGTCCAAACTCGATTATTCAATTCTATGCGCAAAAGAATTAGCGTCCAAATTTTACGTACGGGATGTAATTTTCTCACTTTCCGGTGCCATAGAAACGTGAAATTTGGCACGAGCATTGATTATGTCATAAATAGGAAAAGTTAAGGGGTCCCAACTCCATTATTCAATTCTATGCACAAAAGAATTAGCGTCGACATTTTACGTACATAATCTAAATCTCTCACTTTCCGGTGTCATAGAAACATGAAAATTTGGAACGGGCATTGATTATGTCATAAATAGGAAAAGTTAATGGCTCCCACCTCGATTGTTCAATTCTAAGCGCAAAAGAATTAGCCTCCACATTTTACGTACGAAATCTAATTCGCTCACTTCCCGATGTCATAGAAACTTGAAATTTGGCACGGGCATTGATTATGTCATAAATAGGAAAAGTTAATGGGTCCCAACTCGATAATTCAATTCTCAGTGCAAAAGAATTAGCATCCAAATTTTATGTATGGAATCTAATTCTCTCACTTCCTGATGTCATTTTATATAAAGGAAACGTTGCATGGTTACCTCCCCGTGGTGTTTTCTGGGTAACGCAAAGAACCATGCAAAATGGTGAATATACGTTTTTCCGGTATCTCTAAAGTAACCACGACTTCATAAGATTTTCCCTGTGAACACCAGATAAACACCAGTACCAAATTAACTCGGGCGAAGCCGGGTATATCAGCTAGTGTGTGTGTGTACACACACACACTTTTCCTTCTGCATAATAAAACCACTTGCTATGGCAATTTTTTATTTTTATTTTTTTTTAACACCACAAGGCAATCATGTGTTATTAAATTGACTGCTACATCTAAAGGGTTCAACAGCAATAGCTTAACTCTCATTCACAGCCCAGCTTGCATTATGATGACCTAGGCACAGCTTCTGAGGCCACACCATGACCTATAACTCCTTCACACGGGCATATGTGCATTTGCATGCACCTCATCGTTGCATTTTTACGGAAAGAACCGTGTTTGTTTGCGCACATATTTTACTGTCCGTTTTCCGCCCACAGGGTATGTTTATTTGTACGTTGCACACACGACGAACTATTAAGTGTCTAATTAGCTCCAAATGTGTTCTTTTTTCCAGCAGAATTATGCAACATTGAACGCATCTCCTTGCGTATTGAGCGCATTTGCGCACCCTCCATTGGCTTCTATGGGGACCTTTGGTATGCAAATGCACAGAAAAGTAGAGCACATTGTGGGTTTTTTTGCGTGACCGAAACGTGTGCAAATTACAGAAATGGGTACGAACCCATTGAAATCAATGGGTTCTATTCCCTGCGTATTGCACGCACAAATACACCCGCGTAAAGGAGCCCTTAACATGTACATCATGATGGCAGACTACAAGCCTTTCCATGATGTACATTTACATCATGGTGGTTAAAGAATTAAATATATTTTGCCAATGAGACGTTTTCTCACCTGGATTCAATCTTTTAGTATTTGTAGCAGATACATTGTGCTCATCTTGAAGTGAGAAGGTGCGCATCCTCCGCAGAAACTTGTACTGCACAAACGTCACCGACTCATTGCATGTATTCTCAATAGAAATTAGGACCTTCTTGGGGTCATTCAGCGGCAGGGAAAACCTTATCCGACCTTCCGTGAGATCATAAGCCGATTTAATCTCAATTCCATTTTTGTTCCGGAAGAATTCTTTCCTGAAAAGAAGGAAATCTGACGCTCCGGGATTTGGTCTACAATTCATAAATTAATACAAGTGTCACAATACATACCGGCTTTGCTTCAGCCATTGAATTATTGTTCGCGCTCGTGCTTTCGTATAGTTGTTCCCGACCTGGGCAGGCGGAGTGAATACTGAGTCCTGGTCTCTTTGAGCAGCCGCATACTGATCAGCCAGCACGGATCTTTTCCTTACAACCTGTACAAAATTGGTTACTGAACAATATGACAAGCCATATACCAATAGGTTCTTTTACTTACTACGCCTCCATACTATTCGGAGTAGCTGCGCCTGATATTGCATTCACTTGGATAGGATGAAGCTGTGGAGAATTGTAATACCAGGCACAGTCACTACTAAACGTATGGAGCCGTGTGGGGTCAACAACGACAGGGACAAGGAGCTCACCAGAGACCCTTCAAATAGCTGATCTATGAGTGTACTAAGAGTCAAACCACCAATCTATTATTGATAACTTATCCTAAGGATAGCCATGAATTTTAAAGTCCTACATCGCCCCTTTAGGCCTCTTTTTAATCAACATTTTAAAACATTTGTGACAGGACTGTTTTAACATGTGTAATAAAAAGGCTTGAAAATTTTTAAGGCTTTGAACACTATTGGAGGGCAGTTTTTGTCACACTTAAATGCATGTGTTTTGAGCTGACAAACATTTCCACAATAGGTGTAATTAAAAAATTTAGCATCACTTGTCTTCTGCAGCTTCTGCATATCTCAGTATATAAAAACTGCAGTCAAAGTCTCAATGGCAGTGAAGCTGGACTGACCTGCTCTCTTCTCTCCTGTACATTCCTATCAGCTAATTTATGACCACAGCAGAGATTACCTTTGTGGTGATCATAAATTAGCTGATAAGACCATGAATGAGAGAAGAAATAAGGGCCGAAAACCAAGCAGTCTGTCCAGCCTCCCCAGCTGATCTCCTATTGACACTATAGGTACCTTTACACATATAAATGCCCGACAGCCGTCCGAGCGACCTTCGTTCCTGTGGTCTGTGAGATGATGGAGGTGGAACTGCTAGAGATTTCTTCGCTTCCTCCTCCATTCACAGTAAAAAAAATTGATTTAAAGATCCTGCCTCATTTAAAGATTGAGCAACTCTCATTTACACCCAGCGAGAAGCCATTTAGTAGTCGGTCCATTTCAGCGGGATGCAATGGAACAACTACCAGAAGTGACAACTGACTGACTTCTCGCTCAGTGTCAAGTACACAGGCTGTCAGTCACCTGTAACCGCTTCAGCGATTATTCAGGCGACTATCAGCTTGTGTAAAGATGGCTTTAGACAGGTCAACTACAGGTCAAAAAATGGCTCAAACAAGTGATTTTCAGCTAAAGTTGTCACATATAAACAATGGACCCAATAGAATACAGAGCGAGAAATCACTCAGTAGTCATTAGTTGCTTCATTTTAGTTCACTGAGGTGAAGAAACTGGTTAGCAACTTCTTACTCCATGTAAACAGGTAGTGATTCATCTTTGAGCAGCCAGAAGAGATCTGTGGTGCGCTCTGCCTCCATTCACTGAATGGCTATTGCTCCGATAGTTGTACTATGTAAAGCCACCCCCTTAGACATCTTTCACATGGCATCAGTTTAACACCGATAGCTGTGAACGAAGAATTGCCACTACCAAATCGTGGCTCTTCTCTGAGAGTTTACGTGGCTGGCTGAGGCGTGTTGCAGTGCACCGACGCCACAACCCTGAAATCCCTTGGCCGCCAGAACAATGAAAGCGATCCCTGCAGAGATGAAGGGAGTCTTTGCAGCGATTCCCTTAATTGTTCTAGTGGTCAGCAAAGGAAGGGAGTTTTACACTGCAGAGATGATGGGAATCCCTGCATGGACTCCCTTCATCCCCGCAATGTATAAACTCCCTCCCCCTCCCTTTGCTGGCCGACCGGCTAGCGTAGACTACCATAGGAGACAAAAGCGCCGTCGATGTTGTGCCATCAAAAGATAGGACAAGTCCTAACTTTTGACGTGCGCTTTTGTTTAGGCACGTTAAAAAATTGTTTTGTCTGAAAAAACCCATAGGAAATCATAGATTCTTTTACATGCGATTTTTTAGACGCACCTACTCTGCGTCAAAATTACACCCGATCTTCTCAGGCAAAACTCGCACACATTAAATTTACAGCCAGCCTTAGACTGCAGTCTTTATAGACAGTGATATATAGAGGCTGCAGAAAAAGGTGTGACATTTTTAACCAAACCCTATTGTAAAAATTGTCAGCCCAAGATACATACATATATACATACATACAAGTGACACCCAAAGCTGTCCATAGGCTTTACACACAGATACTGTATGTTAGATGAGCATTATAGCCCACTAGGGGGCATCTAGTTCTTAAATAGAATTATGGAAACACTAAGGTTTACAAAAAAAACTACAGTTTACGAATTGCATTTATACAATGATCAAACATTGTAGCCAATCCCTCTGTCTATAGCGAATACAAACTTTTTTTTATTAAAAGGATCATCACATAAATAAGACTGAGGTGGTGTTCTCATGTCACTGTCCAACTACTTTTTTTGCCAATTTTTTTTTTAATACAAAAAGAAAAAAAAAAAAAGTAAGAACTCCACAGTTTTTCCTTTGGCTGCAGCACCATGGCAAAAACTGCAATATGGCAGTAATGTGTGATAGCATGCATCTGGAGGTTCAGAACACACCTGGCTCAGATGAATTGAGTTTCCTGATAAGTTAGCTTTTCCTGATGTTTTAAGGCCAAACACAGCACCAGCAAAATTTGGTAGATTGTCATGCCTAATAGGGAAAAAAATATGTCGTTAGTAACCAAGGTAATCCTATGTTTTCCCATTATTATTAAGGACAAAAGATTCTACAAATGTAATTGACCAAAACAGATTGATGATATTTCACGCAGTATACATTTTTTACCTGCTGAATCAGGTTGACGTTAGGCTGCTTTCACACCTGTGTTGGGGTCATTTCAGGGTTTCAGCCTCTGCTCCATTTTTGGAGGAGAGAAACTGAAATAAAAAACACATCTGTTTTTCCTCTATTAATTTCAACGAGGTTTTAAAAATAAAAAAAAAAGGAAAGAAAACAGAAAGGCTTCCGTTTGCTTCCATTCCATTTCTGTTTTTTTATGATCGAAAAACAGCACAGTTTGCATTATTTTTCCTTTAAGAAAAGGCCTAACCTGACATAAAGGAAGTAAATAGAAGCCTTTCCTTTTGCTTTCCATTTTTTTAAACCCCCATTGAAATCAATGGGAAAAAATGAGTTTTTTTTCTGTTTTGCTTCAGTTTCTCTCCTCCAAAAATGGAGCAGAGAGACGGAAACCCTGAACCCTGAACTGACCAAACAGGGGTAGATCATGGAGAAAAAAGTTCTGGAATTGTTGACTTAAGAGTATATTCACGAGACATATCTGAGCTTTTGCTACATTATTGCAGAGAGATGGAATAGATAGAAGAATATGGTATTGCTTCACACCGGTGGAAAACAATGTATTAGGGCTTATTCACATGGCCATTGGCATGTTTGGTCTGAGAATTCAGACGGAAAAAAAAAGGAAAACATATGGACACTGTGCAGATTTTCTTGAAGCCCATACCCTGTTATACCCTACTCTTGTCCATGAAAAAAAAAAAAAAGGATGAGAATAGAACATGCAGTGATTATTTTCACACTGACCAGAGGTGGATGCTTTGATGTCCTCTAGCCTTTTGCTGTAGACATCTTCTCTAAATGGGTGTTCTCTACCACTGTGTCCTGCCTCTCCAAATCCTACTACACTATCACTGGCGAATGCAATATCCCACCATCGGCCCATGGACAAACACATCAAGACCCTTTACAAGTCTGCTTTTAATTTAGCAAGCTCAGCTCTCTCCCTATTTGGGTCTCCAGGCCAATATCTGCCTGGTCGAAACATTTCAAGCATGGGATCCTGTCTGGGGATCCAGTATAAGAATTGGCAAATCCCACTAATCAGATTGAACAAAGATACTTTCCGGCATGGGCAGTCTGTCAGATGTTCTTCCCAGGTCTCAGCTAACATTGCAGCCATCTACAGGGTTCTGGGGCTCAAACTACTGAGCGTTGATGCAACTTCAGAGATCAATTAACAGTTAGACAAAATTATCCACAAATGGAGAAAATTTAGGAACATTGCTATACTCCCCAAGAGTGGGAGTCCTGTTACGATCACAGCCAGTGATACAGCATGGTTAAAGATTGAAGGGAAGTGGGAAAAGGGCTTCACCATCACCAAACTTTGAGAGCTCACCCATGGCCGGGAATGTAAACAAACGCTCACAATCCCCACACTCAGGATAGCTCATCAATAATTAACTGGCTGGGGTCCACTGCTTTGGATTCCTGGTGATCAGATGATCATCAGGACATCTGTTAGTGTGGACAACACTGGAAGCAGATAGTGCTGTCAGTATTGCAGTGGCCTGGCTTGGAACTGCAGGCACAACCTCCATTGAGTTCAATGGGAGCTGTGTCTGTAGTACCAAACCAGACGGTTGCAATTTGACAGCATGTTCAGCGCAGTCTGCACCAACAGCAGGCCTGGTGATTAGCTTGTTGGCGGGGATCTTGAGCTACTGACCTCCCCTACCCAAATCAACTATTTGTTAGCCATCCGGAGGATAGATCATCAAAAGAGTCACAGAAAAGCCCTTTAATTCAATTTCTCCAACTTCGCCCACTTACTTCTCAACTGCTGGAAACACAAATTACGGTATTTTCCAAATCCAGTAAACTGCCCACTTTGAGCCCGTATTTTTGCCCTACTTTAATATTGTCATTATCTTCACAGAGACAATAACTCTGTGACTTTCTCCTCTGACAGCTTCAGTGACCCATGAGGATTAAGTGTGGTTTGTAGAAAACAGAGAGGCTTTTAATGTGCCATGCACAAAAAACACAAATCGTGGATTGCCTTCTCTATAATACTTTCAATAGGGTGCTCGGAGTGTTCCTTCTCTGTGCTCTCAAACAGATCATCATCAGTTCACTTTTAGGGAGAATTATGGCTTTATATAATAGCTAGAGATGAGCGAACGTACTCGTCTGAGCTTGATGCTCGCTCGAGTATTAGGGTACTCGTGAGGCTCGTTAGTCGAGACGAGCACCACGCGGTACTTGAGTCAATTCCATTTCCTTCCATGCATGTTTTGCGCCATTTTCTGGCCAATAGACATGCAGGGAAGGCATTACAACTTCCTCCTGTGACATTCC
Source organism: Eleutherodactylus coqui (assembly GCF_035609145.1). Classification (NCBI taxonomy): domain Eukaryota; kingdom Metazoa; phylum Chordata; class Amphibia; order Anura; family Eleutherodactylidae; genus Eleutherodactylus; species Eleutherodactylus coqui. The sequence goes on along the minus strand of NC_089840.1, from coordinate 121,300,742 downwards.
AGCCCTATCCCACCCCCCAGCAGTGAGTGGCTGGCGAGATCAAGTGACTGCCGAGTATATAAAGCAGTCCCACCCGCTGCTCGCCTCAAACACGCTGACAGAGATTAGGTAGAGTGCTATTCCTGCTGTTCCAGCTATAGGGAGAGTGTTAGGCTACTGTCAGCGTCTTCAAGAACCCCAACGGTCCTTCTTAGGACTACATCTTACCGTGCGCATTACTGTTGTGGCTGCTAGGAGTAGTTTTGCACCAATTTTTTTTTTCATCTTGGGCTCTGCAGAGTATTGCGTTCTCAGTCTGCAGCCAATTATACAGAGTATAGGGGCAGTACTGGTCAGGCAGGGATAGCGCTAGTGTAGTATCCTGTCAACAAGTACCCCAAAGGTCCTTCTTAGGGCTACCTCTGACCGTGTGCACTACTGTTGTGGCAGCTGGGAGCAGTTTTGCCCTTTTTTTTTTTTTTTTCATCTTGGGCTCTGCAGACTATTGCGTTCTCATTCTGCAGCCAATTATACAGAGTATAGGGGCAGTACTGGTCAGCCTCCAAGTGCAGGCAAATAATTGCCTAATTTTTTACAACGCTCTGTGTCTGCTGAATTTGAAGTACACCATGCTGAGGGGTAGGGGTAGGCCTAGAGGACGTGGCCGTGGAGGTCCAAGTGAGGGTGTGGGCACAGGCTGAGTTCCTGGTCCAGGTGAATCACAGCTGGCTTCTGCGGGATTAGGAGAGAGGCAAGTTTCTGGGGTTCCCAGCTTGTTTCTGCATTACTGGTAATACAGCATGCTGAGGGGTAGGGGAAGGCCTAGAGCACGTGGACGCGGGCGAGGACGCGGAGGCCCAAGTCAGGGTGTGGGCACAGGCCGAGCTCCTGATCCAGGTGTATCGCAGCAGACTGCTGCGGGATTAGGAGAGAGGCACGTTTCTGGCATCCCCACATTCATCTCACAATTAATGGGTCCACGCGGTAGACCTTTATTAGAAAATGAGCAGTGTGAGCAGGTCCTGTCGTGGATGGCAGAAAGTGCATCCAGCAATCTATCGTCCACCCAGAGTTCTGCGCTGTCCACAGCTGCAACTCTGAATCCTCTGGCTGCTGCTCCTCCTTCCTCCCAGCCTCCTCACTCCATTACAATGACACATTCTGAGGAGCAGGCAGACTCCCAGGAACTGTTCTCGGGCCCCTGCCTTGATTGGGAAAAAATGGTTCCTCTACCACCTGAGGAGTTTGTCGTGACCGATGCCCAACCTTTGGAAAGCTCCCGAGGTCCGGGCGATGAGGCTGGGGACTTCCGGCAACTGTCTCAAGAGCTTTCAGTGGGTGAGGAGGTCGATGATGATGAGACACAGTTGTCTATCTGTGAGGGCAGTAAGTCCGAGGGAGGAGCGCACAGAGGATTCGGAGGAAGAGTCGCTGGACGATGAGGTGACTGACCCAACTGGTTCGCTAAGCCAACTGAGGACCGGTCTTCAGAGGGGGAGGCAAGTGCAGCAGCAGGACAGGTTGGAAGAGGCAGTGGGGTGGCCAGGGGTAAAGGCAGGGCCAGAGTGAAGAATCCCCCAACTGTTTCCGAAATCACCCCCTCGCGCCAAGCCACCCTGCAGAGGCCTTCAAAGGTGTGGATGTTTTTCAGTTAGAGCACGGACGACCGAACAGTGGTGTGCAACCTGTGTCGCGCCAAGATCAGCCGGGAAGCCACCAGTACCAGCCTCATCACCACCAGCATGCGCAGGCATATGATGGCCAAGCACGCCGCAAGGTGGGACGAAGGCCGCTCACCGCCTCCGGGTCACACCACTGCCTCATTCCCTGTGCCACAACCTGCCACTCAGATCCAACCCCCCTCTCAGGACACAGGCACGAGCGCCTCCTGGCCTGCACCCACACCCTCACCTCCGCTGTCCTCGGCCCCATCCAACAATGTCTCTCAGCGCAGCGTCTAGCTGTCGCTAGCGCAAACGCAAATACGCTGCCAGGCTCCCGCACGCTCAAGCATTAAACGTGCACATTGCCAAATTGATCAGCCTGGAGATGCTGCCGTACAGGTTTGTGGATACGGAGGCTTTCAAAAACATGATGGCGGTCCCGTGCTACTCGGTCCCTAGTCACCACTATTTTTCCCAGTGTGCCGTCCCAGCCCTACACCAGCACGTCTCCCGCAACATCAATCGTGCCCTCACCAACGCGGTTACTGGGAAGGTGCACTTAACCACGGACACGTGGACAAGTACTAGCTGGCAGGGCCACTATATCTCCCTGACGGCACATTGGGTGAATTTGGTGGAGGCTGGGACCGAGTCAGAGCCTGGGACCGCACACGTCCTACCCACACCCAGAATTGCGGGTCCTTCCTCGGTTCTGGTATCTGCGGCGGTCTATGCCACCTCCTCTAAACCCTCCCCCTCCTCCTTCTCCAACAATGAAAACATTCTTGGCAAATGCTTTTGCTTTGGTCAGTCTTGCGCCGGTCCAAGAATTTCACCTCTAGCGCACAATACGAATGCCCCCGGCTGTCCTTAATCATGGCCCCAGTTCTGGAAACCAACAAAATTGAACCGGGGTCCTATTCCATTATTCCTAGCTGAAGCATTCAGCCGACCCCTGGTATAAGGAGAACCTTTCCACTCTCATTCCTGAAGAGGAAAGGGGTTTGAGAGTGATGCAATACCACAGGGCCCTCATGGACAAACTGATGGTAAACTTCCCATCTGACAGTGCTAGCAGCAGAAGGCGCAGTTCCGAGGGCCAAGTAGCAGGGGAGGCGCGGAGATCACGCAGCATGTTCAGCGCAGGCAGGGGGAACACTGTCCAAGGCCTTTGCCAGCTTTATGGCCCCCTGCAAGACTCCGTCACCACTCCCCAGTCAAGGCTGAGTCGGAGGGAGCACTGTAAAAAGATGGTGAGGGAGTACGCAGCCGATGGTACCAACGTCCTCCGCAATGCCTCTGCTCCATACAACTATTGGGTGTCAAAGCTGGACATGTGGCACGAACTTGCGCTGTATGCCCTGGAGCTGCTGGCTTGCCCTGCCGCTAGTGTCTTGTCAGAGAGGGTGTTTAGTGCAGCTGGGGGAATCATCACGGACAAGCGTACCCGCCTGTCAACTGACAGTGCCGATCTGCTTACATTCATAAAGATGAACAAAGCCTGGATTTCCCCAGACTTCCCTTCTCCACCACCGGAACCTAAAGATTCTTTTCGCTGCAACCGCAGATAAAAGCACTCTTCTCTGTCACCAGTAAAACGGGGCATTTCTCTTTGTCAATCTGTCTCTGACATTAGTCCTCCTCCAACAACATGTCATCGCACTGAAAGGTCAATTTTTCTGCGGCCCAAAAGGCTCATCTACATCTACCAATGTTTTTACAAAGTTTCAAAAGTATTGAGACTGTAACATGAACCAATTTTTTCAACAAGGCTGCCTATAGGCTCTGTTACAAATTAAGCAACAGTGAGCTGTAGCTTTAAAAAAAGGTTTATGGGTTTCACCTGCCCTCTCGGTTGATACATTTTTCAGAGGTACACTTGTACTCTTGGTACACTAATTTTCGGGGCCCACGCCTACACTCTTATCCAACTAATTTTTCCGGCCTTCGCTTACGCTCATAGTATCCCAATGTTTCAGAGGTTGGCCTATACTATTACAACAGAAATTTTACTGGGGTCTGCCTGCCCTTTATTTCTGCTACAAGAATGTTACAGGGGTCTGCCTATACTGCTGCCACTTAAATGTTACAGGGCTCTGTGTATACGTCTGCAACGTAAATCTTACAGGGGTCTTGCTATACTGCTGCCACAAGGATGTTACAGGAGTCTGCCTATACTTCTGCTACAAGAATGTTACTGGGGTCTGCCTATACTTCTACCACGTAAATGTTACAGGGGGTCTGCATATACTGATGCTACACAAATGTTACAGAGGTCTGGCAATACTGCAGCTACATAAATGTTACAGGGGTCTGCATATACTTCTGCTAATAAAATGTTACTGGGGACTGTTCATTCAGTCCCCTCCTCACTGCGGGGGATGCAGTAACCCCGCAATGAGAACAATGGGGGACACGAGATCCGCAATGTTGAGGTCTCAGCATTGGATAAGGGCTAACTTGCAATCCTAGTGCAACCCCTTTAATGGTCCTCAGTCAGACCCCATACGTATTGCAAATCACCCAAGGCAGTCACTCTTGCTTCCTGCGATTACTATGGAGCATCGTGCGGTGACATCGTGAAGGGACCTCTGAATACACAGCATCAACACCAATATAAACATACCCTATATGCCAACAACTTGGTGATCTAATCGAGGCATTATATAGATCATTTCATGAAGCTACAGTAGCTCAACCCTTTCAAATGACAACATTCCTCAAATATTTGGAGAACAAAAATTTCCATTGATTCTGCAGCGTCCCATAGGGTGACCCCGGACACAGGGCATACGTTGAGGAACGGGGAGGGCATGATGCTGGCTTGTCATAGCGGCACTTACCATGCTCCCTCCCAGAGGGACGCATGTAGTCACAGCCAGGGCAGCGCTGGGCCTCCTCCAGACACCACTAGGAGAGGGATGCCCAATAAACGGTAGAACAGGGATAGTTGTCGTCATGGGTGATGCCACTGTTTCGCTACACACCAGAATGACCTTCAGAGAAGAATAAATGAGCCACAGACAGATCTAACATACCTCAGGTCCCTTGGAACGGTCAGGGCCTGGAATAACTTTAATTAAACAAGCTTCAGCAGTACAAGGCAAAGTAGACATTCTTCTCAGTGCAGGCATTTAGACAGACTTGAATAGGAGTACCTCCACACAGCATACCCAGGCTTTAGGATGCCCGTGTGTGAACAATTGAAGATGCATACCTCTACCCAGTGGTCCCAAACTTTAGGATGCTTTGGCGTGAACAATTGATAAGAGTATCTCTGCACTGGGCCTTGGGGAAAACTCCACTGACTTCTCTCTCACGCTCTTTATCCAATTGGGGCTCACTCCTCTCTCATTCTAGATCAGGCAATCCAGGGAACCTCCTCTCCTCTTCCATTCTTCACTACACAAGGGTTAAAAAGTACCCTCATGTAGCTGGCACTCTTTGTCAGGAACCCAGAAGACATGGACCTCTTCCCGCTTTTAGGCACTCCTATTTATCCTCTCACTCATACCACATGACAGAACATAAATTGATACATTCAGAGACAGGCTGCAGGCTCTTGCAAACACTTAACCCACCACACGCTGCAGCTGTGCAATACACATAACAGAATGACTAGGCAGATTTGCACAGTGCACCAACATAAGACATGACATGTATTACATTGTGGAGGGGGGCAGAAAAGCATGTACTGGGCCACTACAATTCCACTTCTCTTAAAGGGGTTGTCCCGCGGCAGCAAGTGGGTCTATACACTTCTGTATGGCCATATTAATGCACATTGTGCATTAATTATGAGCCATACAGAAGTTATAAAAAGTTTTTTACTTACCTGCTCCGTTGCTAGCGTCCTCGTTCCCATGGAGCCGACTAATTTTCGCCCTCCGATGGCCAAATTAGCCGCGCTTGCGCAGTCCGGGTCTTCTCCTGTCTTCAATGGGGCCGCTCGTGCAGAATGCCGGCTCCGTGTAGCTCCGCCCCGTCACGTGCCGATTCCAGCCAATCAGGAGGCTGGAATCGGCAATGGACCGCACAGAAGAGCTGCGGTCCACGGAGGAAGAGGATCCCGGCGGCCATCTTCAGCCGGTAAGTATAGAAGTCACCGGAGCACGGGGATTAAGGTAAGCGCTGAGCGGTTTTTTTTTTACGTCCCTGCATCGGGGTTGTCTCGCGCCGAACGGGGGGGGGGGGGGGGTTGAAAAAAAAGAAAACCGTTTCGGCGCGGGACAACCCCTTTAATAAATTCTGCCTCTATCCTTCAGTGCACAGTAAAGGATCTGGAAAGCTACTCAACTAGACACCTGTCTGGGTTGGTGGAATGAATTTCAGGAAAATTATACATACATTTTTTTCCTTCAAATAACTCCCATTGTTGCCCTTTTATTAGTTTTTCAGTGGCTGACTTTAGGCAAAAAATGCTTCGCATCTGTTAAGTTCTGATCCTCTCACGCACGTTTCAGGGACGATAGAGGATCGCAAGAGTTTCCTATTGATGACAATGGGAAACCTTGGATTGCACTTGCATGTACATTGCACGGCATGCAAGGCATTAAAGGTCCCATTGAAATCAATGGACAATGTATTCCAAAGGCGGCAAAAAGTTAGAGCATGCCATCGCTCGTGTATATGACTTCACTCAAAAGAATGGGGTTCATATTGGCACAAGATTTATCCATCTTGCAACGCACAAATCTCGTGCAATTATTTCAGCCATGTGAAACTAGCCTTAGGCTGCCTTCTCACATGGCGGAATTGCTGTGGGCATTCAGCAACAGAATACTCACAGGAATTCCGTGGTGGCCAAATCTGCACCTAAATGGTATGGATTAGGCTGCATTTTTACTTGTGAAATAGCTGTGGAATTCAACCCTTGTATTTCAAGGGATGAATTCTACAGCATAAATAGACATTTTTTTACAAAATAAGTCATAGAAAATATCCGCACCATGTGAAGGGGATTTTTATCTTTCAATATTTTTATTGATAAGATTTTCAAAGATGTTAAGACAAGACCGACAACGGAGGGGAGGGAGGGAAAGGAATGGACCTCACAAATACACATGTAATTAAAAATTAGATTAACAGGGGTTTCAGTTAGATTGTCTAAATATGAAATCCAGAATTTTCAAACCGCATCAAATTTGGGCATTGTATCATTCAGCATATTACATAACTTGTGACTGACCACAATCCAATCTAGTTTATTGGAGAGGTGTTGAATCCAACTTCCAGCTGCGCGCAATAGTTATTTTGACAGCCAAAATAATATATCAATTTCTTAGAATTTTTGAAATCTCTGGGATTATTGCATTCATTAGAGCTTCTGTGGGATCTTTCTGAAGTTGAATGTTATGACTAAATGTATTAAATGATATATGCCGTTCCAGAAAGTAATTACTTTTGGGCATTCCCACCATATATGATACATAGTACCCAACATTCCACATTCCCTCATACAGAGGAAAAAAGTGTCACATTTGACCTGGGCACAATGCACACTTCACCCAGGACAGACGCAAGACTGTATCAACACTGGACAAATGGGAAACGCAATGTTGCAGTAGAACCCCTATTCAACAAGGGAAAACACAAAATTAGAGCTTTTTCACATGGGCATTGCAATTATCAGTTGCCTGCATCGCGGCCGAAAGTCACATGAACGGGAGAAAGCCGTGACCAAGTCGCAGCTAAATCTCACGTTTCCTCACCCATTCAGACAGCCGGGCTGCAGCACATATACAACGCAGCCGGGAATTCCGTCTGCGCTAAAGTCTCTCCCCCAGCCTTTGCTGGCTGATCAGGACAACAGAAGCTCCTATAGAAGCCTTTGGGAGCTGCCGGCAAAGAGAGGGGAGGGACTTAAGCAGTGCGTGCCATGCTAATTTCACTACCCAGCTTATGGGAGCTGCTGGCAAGGGGAGGGGGAGGGACTTTAGCAATGTGACCCGCTGCTAAACTTCACCCCCCTCTAATTTTCTGACGGCTCTCATAGGCTCCCATAGGAGTCTATGGGAATCGGCTGCGTATTTCAGCAAAAGATAGGAAAAGTCCTATGTCTTCCGGCTGCGCGTTAAAGCAGGCGGACAGAATGTGCCATCTTTTCCAGCCGGGGGGGGGGGGGGGGGGGGGGGGAAATCACCCATCTGAATGGATACGATAAAAAGCTTGTGTGAAAGAGGCCTAAAAAGGAAAACTGACTCTGCACTTAATTGGTGAAGGGTCCCTACCTAATAGCAGATTGACCACTCTGATAAGTGCGAACCTGCTGAACGCCTCTCGGGCAGCTACCTGACCCTAACAGAGAAAGGGAGAAGTCCAACCAAGAGTGAGGGAAATAAGCTGTAACTTAACTGATAGATGCATAACTACTTTCAGTAGGACTTGACACCGCTTCAACTACTACGACCAACTTAACTGCAATGAACAGTGTAGTGGCCCGAAGTCTATAGATCTGGCTCCTCAATAATTGTCATACATGTCATGTCTTCACTGTGGATGCACTGTGCAAATTGTCTTGTCTTCAGTTATGTGTATTGCACAGCTGCAGCATGTAAGAAGTTAATATCTGAGAGTGGCTGGGATAGGTCTGGAAAATGTAACAAGTTTGTCTAGTCACGTGGTGTTGTATGATATAAATATGAGTGCAAGGTGTGTTTATAGAGAGTTCTCTGAAGTTCCATCTTCTGCAACGGTTGAGAGTGCCAGCCACATGGGAGTACCTTCAACCCTCATGTGGTGAAGGATGGAAGCTGAGGAAAGGTATCCTGATGTCCCCAATTCCAGGATCACTATCTAAGGAGTGAGAGAGAGAAGGAATCTGCCATGCAGTACCTAACATACTAATCTCAAGTGAGTGTCTGAAGAGTGTTGTGTTCCCCTCCGGTGTTATTCTGCATCCGGAGTGTGTGTCAAAAAGTGGAGTCATGCAGAAAACTCAACTGTAGGCCTGGTTTCATCCCGGGACCTCCTCCCTGACAGTCTTCTAAACTGTCTTTCCTGCACTGGCGTGTAAAGCAATATCTTGCAAACAAGAAGTAAAATTTCCAGGTACTGCCCTTTCTAGTGATTGAGTTTTCAACATTAACAGTGTGTGGGAATGGGGGCGTCACGAATGACAACTTCTTCAGTTCACTACACATCTATTCAGGCAACTGCTGTCCCAGCGTTGCCTGGAAGAGGCCTAGCGGTGCCTTGGCTCAGGTCGTATGCTGCCCTCTGGGAGAGGTTTGGTAGAGCCACCCTGACAAGTGCCATCTCTACCCCTGCCAGCTCCTCAGTGTGGGCCTTGTGTTTTGGTCGCTGCAACAGCAATGAGCTAAGGGAGGGGTAGGAATATCAAGAGTTTGTGCTTACATATTTGCAGGCACAAATGGGCAGTGCATTTGATACGCAAAAAAAACCTGAGCAGCTGCAATATGCGGGTGTAAGTGAATGGACACGTGCCATCTTTGCGTGGCAAAATGGCTCTTACACCAGTGTAAATCCAGCCTAAATCTCTGCATCAAATGAAATCAATTTGAAAGGGTCGTTAAAATGGGTGAAATCATTGAAAAGTAAATAGTCTGCAAATAAAGCACACGTATGTTCCCTCGCTCCCACAACAAATCCTTGTATATTTGGGCACACTCCGATAGATGCTGCTAGTGGCAGGGCTTCTACTGTAAACGCCGCAGAATTATCACAGCGATTCAGCTACTGGAAATTCTGCAGCGGTTCCTACACATTTGAAGGTGGACTTATGCTCACTTTTTCTTATCCTGGACATCACACAACAGACACACTCAATCTACCCAGTCTCAATCAACAATCTCCCTTGATCTGGGAAAAACATTTGCAGCATCCCATAGGGAGACCCCGGAGACCTGACATACGTGGGGAGCTGGAAGGGTAGAGTGCTGACTTGCCACGATGGCACTTACCATGCTCCGTCTCAAAGGGACATACGCAGCCAAGCCCAGAGCAGCCCAATTAATGGAGAAAACAGAGAAACATTTGTTACGCATGACGTCACCATTCCTACACACACTGGTATGACCCTTGGCGAATAAGAAATTCAGCCACAGACAGTTCTTAAGTACCATGGCTCTCGAAGAACAGTTAGAGACCGGCATAAACTTTACTTGAAATTGGAAACAGATAATACAAGACAGTTAAATTGTAGACTTCATAGTGCAGTCAAATGAATACACTTCAGAACGTAGTACATCCACACGGCTCTTACAGGCTCAAAGACGAACATGTGTAAATGGAGATTAATATCTTATAGTACCTCCACCCAGCCTTGGAGACACATGGGTGTGGCAAATAAAGGGTGTACCTCTATGCAGTGATCCAGACTTCAGATGGCCGCATAGGAAAATTACCAGTATAGATGGTACCTCTGCACTGGCCTTGATAAAACCAAGATTAGAACTTACAAATGCTCCCTCTCCCCTAGGGCTCACTCCATCAACATCCAATCACATTTAGCACTGGAAAGGTCTCCTCCTCTTTCATGCTTCAGCACATGAGGGCTGAAGGTGCCCCCATTTACCTGAACCTCCTGAATAGCCACACTCCTGAAGACATGGAACCTTTTCCACTCTTTGACACTCACATTTATAAACGCTCTCACACCACACGGCAGGGCATAACTGATGCATTTACATGCAGTCTCCAAACTCTGCAAACACTTATCCCCTCACTTGCTGCAGCTGTGCAATACACAACACTATGACAGGACATTTTGAACAGCGCATCTATACAAGACATACATGTATGACATTTATGGAGGGGACTAGGATGATGTACTGGGTCACTACAGATCCAGTTCTCCATCATGTCTCACAGGCCGTCCCACTCACACCACTTTCTGAGAACGCTGACTTTATGCCGACAGCGGGTATGGGCACTTTTTTGATTTAGCAGAAGCTTCCCTTGACATACCCTCCTTTGTAACCATCAAGAGCTACTGCCCAGACAAACTGCTTTCTTGTCTTTTTTATTTTTTGCGTGAAATCTACATGAGGGCTTGTTTTTTGCAGTATAAGTTGTATTTTTCCAATGCTACCATATAATGTATTGGAAGACTTTTAAAAATTTCAAAGTTGGGCAATTTTTTTTTTTAGAGTTGAAAAAGGTGTAATAAATTTTATATTCTTAAAAAAATGTATATAAGTGCGTATGATCTGCAGTGGAAAATGATTGTTATTGATAGCCGGTCTCCTGCTGCAATGGCAGGGATGGAAGAGAAGGTTGATCCGCTCTGTCAACCACTTACTTCCCCAAATCAATTTTAATTGCGGCATGTTTGAAGTTAACAGAGAGAGAGCTTTCCCTCTGACGTCATCAGCCCTCTGCCATGAATTCACTGAGGGACAATGAATTGCCATGGCAACAGGAGGCCTAACAATGGCCTCCAAGGCTACCAGTGCTAACACTGGCAAGGAAATCACATAAGACACTGTAGTAAAGAAGTACTGCAATGTATTATCTGAGCAATCAGAAGATCGTAGGTTCAAGTTTGCTAAAGGGACGTTAAATTATACAATAGAAGTATAAGGGCTTATTCACACGTCAGTATTTTTCATCACTATTTTGTAAGCTAAAACCAGGAAATTTGTAAGAAATACGAACCTTTCTATTAGGGCTTATTCAGACGACCGTATATCGGCCGGGTATTCATGCCGGCCGATATACGGCGTCCCTCTCTGCAGGGGGAGGAGGCTGGAAGAGCCGGGAGCAGTGCTCTGAGCTCCCGCCCCATCTCCTCCCCCTCTGCATTGTTTGCAATGAGGGGAGGCGGGACAGGGCTGAGCTAATTCCTCACAATTTAGCCCCGCTCCCATCCCACCTCCTCTCATTGCAAATAGCGCAGAGGGGGTGGATAGGAGGCAGAGAGGGGGCGGGAGCTAAGAGCACTGCTCCCGGCTCTTCCAACCTCCTCCCCCTGCAGAGAGAGACGCTGTATATCAGCCAGCGTGAAAACCCAGCCGATATACGGTCGTCTGAATGCGCCCTAATGCTGTTGGAAAAAAAAAAAGGCAGAATCCATGTTTTTTTTCATGCTGCCTTCTAAAAAAATATTAATAAGAATTTACCCAATGGTATTAAAAAAACTACAGCTTGCCACACAACAAACTAACCTTTAAATGGCTAGGTTGACAGAAGTTAAAAAAAACTATTGAAAATACCCAAGAAAATACTGTCCTGCACTGAGCAGGGGGTTGGACCCGATGACCCTAGAGGTCCCTTCCATTCTATAAAGAAGTATTAAAGGGGTTAAAAATGCAATTTTTCTTTTTCTAGAAAACATTCAGAGACTGGTAACTTTTTTTTTAACTAGGCTATGAGTGGGCTTCATTTTGCAGGGCGAGCTGTAGTTTGTATTAGCACTATTTGGGGGTACATACATCTTTTTGACTACTCTTTATTGAATTTTGGGGAAGATGCAATATTTTAATAGTTAGTACTTTCGTGAATACAGCGACACCAATTTTTCCACTGCTTAGAAAAAAAAATGGGAAAAAAAGTTAAGATTTAAATTTTTTTTAATTTTAGAACACATTCTTCATTTTATTTTTAAGTCCCCATAGGAGACTTGAACCATATTCTGCAATACTAAAGTATTGCAGTATTTTGTACTTTTCAATGTTGCATCCATGCATGCTGCATTCAATAGACACCAATGTATGGCAGCCTTTACTACAATGCTAACCCCCTCTGGCTGATTGCTTAGACACTGTGGTCAGCTTTGACTGCAACATCTAAATAGTTAACAGCTGCTATTAGCAGTTGAAACCAACTTACACCCACCGGATAAGGAGTGGACTTGGCTCCCAAGCCAGCTCAATACACCCTCTACAACTGCATGACTTATATGTATGCTATGCAGTTAAAAAAGGGCTACAGGGGACCAGTCACACCCTACAGTTAGGTGGATCTCTGCATCGCTTCGCAGCCACAGCCCTACTGACTCCAACTAGGTCTTTCTCCTATATTTTGAAAAAACTGAAATAAAAACTGCATGTATGTTTCCACCCAAAGGAAACTGAACACTTATGAAATGGGAAATGGTTGGAAACACTTGGGGCTTTTTACGGCTGCATCCCCACATGGCACGTTTACGCATTTGTACGACAGGTTTGAGGGGTGTATAACTGCATTTTTAAAAAAAGGTTCCCGAAAAGTACATGAGTTTTAACGCAAAACTGCGGTTTTCAGCTGTTTAACTTTTACAGGTTGCAAAACTGCAATGTTTAAAGGTTAAATGTGCTTTTCAGCAGTATTTCTGATATGCAATCACACATATCAAAAATGTCATAGGAACACCCTAGGAGTGCCCCGCAAGGTTTCAACAAATTTGGATTAGTTGAAGAAAAAAAAGTGCAGTTTGAAAAAACCTCTTTGTTGCAGCTTGCCTTTAAATTAAGCAATTTAATAAGTTTCCATTCTCACGCGTCGCTATAATGTCAACTACTGGTCAGCCACCTACCCTGTACCTTCTGATGGGCAGCCTGGGTTCTGCTCACTCCCTGATACTGGAGAGTCCTTCATGGTATCCGCACAGCCAGACTGATTGCTCTGGATGAGGGCCGCGGGAGTTCTTCAGCTAATCTATTAAACTCCCAGAATGCACCTGTATGTAAATGCTGTTCAGAGGCATAACTAGAAGCTCTTAGCTGCCAATGCAAAATCTGTAACAGCGCCCCCTACCTACCATTGGGGTTTATAATACTGGAGTCTTCTTATGTAATAGGCTCCAGGGCCTGGTAACAACTGCTACCCCTATAGCTATGTCTCCACTCCAGGGTCTGGGAACAACTGGCCCGGTAACAACTGATACCCCCGCACTCCCTACAACTACACCCCTGCTAGAGGGCCGGGTAGCAACTGCTACCCCTGCACCCCCTACAACTACGCCCCTGCTTCAGGGCCCGGTAGGAACCGCTACCCCTGCACCCCCTGTAACTACACCCGTGCTCCAGGGCCTGGTAACAACTGCACATCCGCTATAACTACCCCCCTAATGCTATTACTAATGATATTCTCATAACAATGCAACTAAGTGTTGCAGTTATTTCCTGCAAGGTAAGGGCTCATTCTCATGGCCATATTTGCACCACGTATTACATGTGTAATTTTTGCGCACGTAATAGGCAGTGAATGGAACCCATTGATTTCAATAGGTTTGTTCACACAAGCAGATTTTTTTTAATGCAATGTGCGATTGTGTTAAAAAAAAAAGCAGCATGTCCAATTATGGTGCATATTAAGCACTGCAATAGGCTATTGAAGTGGATGGGCCGGCGGAAATACTCAGTGAATATGCAGGAAACCTGCATGTTTCCTGCATATTTGCGCAGCATATCAATTGGCCAGTCCGCATTCTTTTTTGCATGCGCAAATATGCAATGCCTTTGCACAGTGAAAAACATGCAGCAGCAGACATACGCTGGGTCGTGTAAATATGCGGTGCATTTATACAATTGCAATGCGTTTGCGCCCGTGTAAATGAGTCGTTACATCTCCAGGATTACTGCCACTCTTCGGATTTCAGCTCTGCAGTTTCACTTCGATCAGACAGTATAACCTATACAAGATACTGACTGCATTTAACCCCTTAAGGCTATGTTCGCATGGATTTGACACAGGTTTTCCATATGAGCCGTACACACAGAAAATCAGCAGCATTTACAGTAACAGCAAAGTGGATGAGATTATCAACATCTCATCCAATCATTGCGTAAAAAATCTGCACAAAACCCGTGTTAAAATTGAAAGGCGGTGCGGATTTCCGTAGAATGTCAATTACAGCACCAGTTTTTTGTTGCAGATTCCATCTCTTCTAATGAGGGGTGATGTACGCACCAAAATCCACGTCAATCGTGCGGTTCTAGATGTGGATTTTGCAGCTGCGGACATTCCGCAGTAAATGCGTCCTGTTTGGACATATCCTAGAGGGAACCTGCCCTGTCCTGTTCGCTGACTGTGTGCCGCAGGGAGTAGTGACAGACTGAAATCAGCGGCTAGTCGCTAAGGCCTTTGGCGCACTCTGTTTTTGGGAACATGTGCCGCCTGTGGTCATCTGATGGACAGCATACAGCTCTGTTATAACCGGTGAGGCTATGCACAATGATAGTTTTTCACATGGACTGATGGTCTGCATAAAAAACTCATAGCACAGACGAGAAATAGGACACGCTGGTACGGGTCAGTGAGTCTGTGTGCTATCTGATGCCTTACGGGGTAAGGTGTGGGGGTTTTAACACTAACTGCCATGTGAGTTGTATTTAACTTATGCTAGCTTTGAGACCGGGGCCTCATGAAGCATATATAACTACTCATCTCCAAAAATGTAAAGTGTGAAAGCAGCCTAAGCAGTTTATATGCTCGTATTTGCGCAGTGAAGTGTGCATGCAAATTTTGCATGTGTAGTAAACAGTGAATAGAACCCATTAATTGCAATGGGTTCAGTCACATGAATAATTTTTTCATGTGATGTGCGATTGCATGAAAAACTATATGACATGACCTAACTTGGTAACCACAAGAGACCATTAAAATGAATGGGATTGCGCAAATGCACACAACAAAGACAGAAAACCTGCACCTTTTTTTGATTGTGTGCAAACTAGCAGTGTATTTGCACAAACAAATACAGGCTGCAGCCAAAATACGCAGGAGAAAAGATAGCGTTCCTGACCCACATCATAGGCCTCTTGCTAGCCAGGGATACTACTGCACACTGATGAGGGGCGAACACCCTAAAACAGCTGTCTGTGTATGGATTCTGGCTTGGCTTTCAATTCTCAGTTATTGTTACAAGGCTTGTATAAAGAGTCTAACTTTGTCTTGCAGGGATGCTGCCTTCCAATAGGTGGTGAGCTGATGGAATTGTTCCATCTCCCTTAGGCCTCCCTCACACAGGGCGTTTTATACAGCGTTTAGCGCTGCCTTTTCAGCCCAGCGCTAAACGCTGTACAACACTCCCATTCATTTCAATGGGGCTGCTCACACAGGGCTGAAAACGTAGCACCTCCCAACGCTGCGCTTTGACAACGATGCATGTTCTATTCTGGGGCGTTTTCAGCCCTGCGTTGCCCATTGAAATGAATGGGTAGCGGTTTTGGCACTGCTAAAAACGCGGCAACACTTGGTGCCGCGTTTTTGGCAGCGTTAACCGCTCGCCGATTTTCGGGGTGAGGGCTTGTAATAGAAGCCCTACCCCAAAAATCAGTCCCAGCGGGCTAGAGAAAAAAAAGAAAGCAATACTCAGCTAGCCGCTGCAGTCCGGGTCGCGGCCGCTGGTCTCTGCCGCTGATCCAGGCTTCCTCGGCACCCCAAAGTCTATTGCCGGAGGCCCCTGGCCTCCGGCGATAGAGTGCTGTGATTGGTTGTCAGTGCTTGCTCGATGCCCAATCACAGCCCTTCATTGACTGTCTCAGCCAATCAGAGCTTGCCGGCGCTGATTGGCTGAGACAGTCAATGAAGGGCTGTGATTGGGCATCGAGCGTGCCGATAACCAATCACAGCCCTTCATTGACTGTCTCAAAACGCTGCATTTTGAAAGTGCTGCATGTTCTATTCTTGGGCGTTTTCAGCTGAGTCTCCCATTGAAATGAAAACGCAGCTGAAAACGCAGCTGAAAACGCAGTGTTTTGCAAACTCCCTGTGTGAGGGAGGCCTAAGGGTGCATTCAGACGACCATATATCGGCCGGGTATTCACGCCAGCTGATATACGGCATCTCTCTCTGCAGGGGGGGGGGGCTGGAAGAGCCGGGAGCAGTGCTCTGAGCTCCCGCCCCCTCTCTGCCTCCTTTCCACCCCCTCTCCGCCCCTCTGCACTATTTGCAATAAGAGGAGGTGGGATGGGGGTGGGGTAAGTTTCGGGAATTAGCCCCGCCCCACCTCTCATTAAAAATAGTTCAGGGGGGTAGAGGTGGAGGCGGGAGCTCAGAGCACTGCTCCCGGCTCTTCCAGACTCCTCCCCCTGCAGAGAGAGACGCTGTATATCAGCCGGCGTAAATAGCCAGCCGATATATGGTCGTCTGATGAGCCCTTATTTGCATATTACCCAGAGGAGCATGAATGGACTTATAAGTCTCCTCACTCACTCACCTTCTAGGTGCTCTCCCTAAGGAGAAAAGATAGTGTTCCTGAGAAGGTACAGGTTCATAAAATGTAAGAATCTGTCTCAAAATGGCCGCTAGATACAAAATGGAGCATTATAAGATGTAAATAAGCTTGTGTGTAGTGAAACAATAATTCAAGCAGAAATAGCTTTAGAGCATGAGATTCGGTACAATGTCTAATGATGTGTCTCTGTTCTTTTTCATGAGAACCGAGTCTGGACACAGTTCTTATCAGAAGAAGCCCTCCCACACCTCCATTCGGAGACTTGGACAAAGGAACTGACTGTACTACAGCCACCTGAATCACAAAGTGAATACAAGGGAGGACCAGATAATGCTGGGAGAAACAGACACTTGAGAACATAACAGATATATTCTCACTACACTGATTGCTGAACAATGCATGATTCTTAATGTTTTTCTAACCCAATGAGATTAACCCCGTGACTAATGACGTATTCCTTTCCTGTATTAGAACTATATCAAAGTGAATAAACTTTCAGTGTACGCGCCTTAAGCAGAGTGGGCTGTATACTTGCCGCGGCTCATCTCTACATATCTGTGGGAACTGATAACTATAAATTATATAGTTTTTGGCCTCCTTGATGCATCCAGGTACGAACTAATTTGGACCTCAAGACTTGAAAGGTTACGTGGCCGCGAAGGTCCTTAACATTCCTGAACAAGCCCTTATTCATGAGGCGCTGCTTGCCCCGCCTACCCTCAGTGATTGCCTGCATTCTCATTATGCAGTGTGAATGGTAGAAAACTGGCAATCACGGATTTGCATATGCTCACAGTGGGTCCCTTTCACTCCACCTGTGAATTTCCCCACATGGATTCAGCACCATGAAATGACTTCTTTTTTTTTTAAATCCATGTGCCGTATAGCTTGGAGCCCAAGTTTCAATTAAAATACTTCAAACATCGTTGATGAGGATGAATGAATGTGGAATCGGCTGTGTGAACATGACCTTACCTTTTCAGTGATCGTCGTTTGCTCCTTAGGTCTGTGTCACACAGGCGTATTTGCACACAAAA
The DNA here is from genome assembly GCF_035609145.1 of Eleutherodactylus coqui. Taxonomy (NCBI): domain Eukaryota; kingdom Metazoa; phylum Chordata; class Amphibia; order Anura; family Eleutherodactylidae; genus Eleutherodactylus; species Eleutherodactylus coqui. The sequence continues at coordinate 121,282,941 of NC_089840.1, read as the reverse complement.
ATTGCGCAAGCAATACGCAGAGAGTAGAACCCATCCACATTAATGCATTCCCTCAAATGTGTGTATTTTTTCTGAGCACTTCAGTTGTGCAAAAAAAAAACAAAAAAACCCAACATGCCCTGTTTTCCAACGCATTTGCGCACCAAAAGTCCCCATGTAAGTCAATGGGGATGCGTAAATGCACACGCAATATGCTAAAAGATGCGTCAAACACTACATAACTGCGAAGGAAAAAGAACACATCTGGAACTCATTGGACTAATAAGCCATTTCAATTGGTGCAAATTTTTGGCCGCACACAAATCAACATGCCTTGCAGATGCAAAAAATGAAAGTAAACTACGCCGATGTATGCGCAAAAAAGCATTATTTTTTTCACAAATACGCATACACTCATGTGAAGCGATGTTCACACTTGTTTTCACCGTTGACATAGCTGTGTTGTTTCGTGTTTTGACTTGCATTTTTAATGGCACAACTTTGGGGTACAAATAATGTAGAATTTAGAGATGAGCAAACGTACTCGTCCGTGCTTGATACTCGTTCGAGTATTAGCGTGTTCGAGATGCTCGTTACTCGTAACGAGTACCACGCGATGTTCGAGTTACTTTCACTTTCATCTCTGAGACGTTAGCGCGCTTTTCTGGCCAATAGAAAGACAGGGAAGGCATTACAACTCCCCCCTGCGACGTTCAAGCCCTATACTACCCCCCTGCAGTGAGTGGCTGGCGAGACCAGGTGTCACCCGAGTATATAAATCGGCCCCTCCCGCGGCTCGCCACAGATGCATTCTGACAGAGATCAGGGACAGTGCTGCTGGTGCCGGAGCTGCTATAGGGAGAGCGTTAGGAGTTATTTTAGGCTTCAAGAACCCCAACGGTCCTTCTTAGGGCCACATCTAACCGTGTGCAGTAGTGTGGAGGCTGCTTTTTGCAGTGTTGCACTTTTTTTTTTTTGTATAGAGGCCATGCAGGGCATTGCGTCCTGCAGTAATTTTACATTGTCCAGGGCCAGTAGTGGTGAGGCAGGGACAGAAGACATATTTAGTGTATATGGGCAGTGGGCCTTTCCAAAAACATTTGGGAAAAAAAATCTATTTGGGCTGCCTGTGACCGTCCTCAGTGTACTGGGTCTCTGCTGGGGGTAGTTGTCCTCCTAATTCATACGCAGCCAGCTAAGTGTTACAGCAGGCTTGCGCAAAATTCTTTCCTGCCTCTGTGTTGCCTCTTATATCACCGCTGTATTCCTGTCCACAAGTGTACTGGGTCTCTGCTGGGGGTAGTTGTCCTAATTCATACGCAGCCAGCTAAGTGTTACAGCAGGCTTGCGCAAAATTCTTTCCTGCCTCTGTGTTGCCTCTTACATCACCGCTGTATTCCTGACCACAAGTGTACTGGGTCTTTGCTGGGGGTAGTTGTCCTAATTCATACGCAGCCAGCTAAGTGTTACAGCAGGCTTGCGCAAAATTCTTTCCTGCCTCTGTGTTGCCTCTTACATCACCGCTGTATTCCTGTCCACAAGTGTACTGGGTCTCTGCTGGGGGTAGTTGTCCTAATTCATACGCAGCCAGCTAAGTGTTACAGCAGGCTTGCGCAAAATTCTTTCCTGCCTCTGTGTTGCCTCTTACATCACCGCTGTATTCCTGTCCACAAGTATACTGGGTCTCTGCTGGGGGTAGTTGTCCTAATTCATACGCAGCCAGCTAAGTGTTACAGCAGGCTTGCGCAAAATTCTTTCCTGCCTCTGCTGTGCGTTCCGTAAGCGAAGTCAGCCTCCAACCACAGGCCAATAAGCGGCACATTTAATTACAGCGTTCTGTTTCTGCACTACTGGTAATACACCATGCTGAGGGGTAGGGGTAGGCCTAGAGGACGTGGACGCGGGCGAGGACGCGGAGGCCCAAGTCAGGGTGTGGGCACAGGCCGAGCTCCTGATCCAGGTGTATCGCAGCCGACTGCTGCGGGATTAGGAGAGAGGCACGTTTCTGGCGTCCCCACATTCATCTCACATTTAATGGGTCCACGCAGTAGACCTTTATTAGAAGATGAGCAGTGTGAGCAGGTCCTGTCGTGGATGGCAGAAAGTGCATCCAGCAATCTATCTCTGAATCCTCTGAATCCTCTGGCTGCTGCTCCTCCTTCCTCCCAGCCTCCTCACTCCATTACAATGACACATTCTGAGGAGCAGGCAGACTCCCAGGAACTGTTCTCAGGCCACTGCCCAGAATGGCCAGCAATGGTTCCTCTCCCACCGGAGGAGTTTGTCGTGACCGATGCCCAACCTTTGGAAAGTTCCCGGGGTCCGGGGGATGAGGCTGGGGACTTCCGGCAACTGTCTCAAGAGCTTTCAGTGGGTGAGGAGGACGATGACGATGAGACACAGTTGTCTATCACTCAGGTAGTAGTAATTGGAGTAAGTCCGAGGGAGGAGCGCACAGAGGATTCGGAGGAAGAGCAGCAGGACGATGAGGTGACTGACCCCACCTGGTTTGCTACACCTACTGAGGACAGGTCTTCAGAGGGGGAGGCAAGTGCAGCAGCAGGGCAGGTTGGAAGAGGCAGTGCGGTGGCCAGGGGTAGAGGCAGGGCCAGTCCGAAGAATCCACCAACTGTTTCCCAAAGCGCCCCCTCGCGCCATGCCACCCTGCAGAGGCCGAGGTGCTCAAAGGTGTGGCAGTTTTTCACTGAGAGTGCAGACGACCGACGAACAGTGGTGTGCAACCTTTGTCGCGCCAAGATCAGCCGGGGAGCCACCACCACCAGCCTCACCACCACCAGCATGCGCAGACATATGATGGCCAAGCACCCCACAAGGTGGGACGAAGGCCGTTCACCGCCTCCGGTTTGCACCGCTGCCTCTCCCCCTGTGCCCAAACCTGCCACTGAGATCCAACCCCTCTCTCAGGACACAGGCACTACCGTCTCCTGGCCTGCACCCACACCCTCACCTCCGCTGTGCTCGGCCCCATCCACCAATGTCTCTCAGCGCACCGTCCAGCCGTCGCTAGCGCAAGTGTTGGAGCGCAAGTACGCCGCCACGCACCCGCACGCTCAAGCGTTAAACGTGCACATAGCCAAATTTATCAGCCTGGAGATGCTGCCGTATAGGGTTGTGGAAACGGACGCTTTCAAAGGTATGATGGTGGCGGCGGCCCCGCGCTACTCAGTTCCCAGTCGCCACTACTTTTCCCGATGTGCCGTCCCAGCCCTGCATGACCACGTCTCCCGCAACATTGTACGCGCCCTCACCAACGCGGTTACTGCCAAGGTCCACTTAACAACGGACACGTGGACAAGCACAGGGGGGCAGGGCCACTATATCTCTCTGACGGCACATTGGGTGAATTTAGTGGAGGCTGGGACAGAGTCAGAGCCTGGGACCGCTCACGTCCTACCCACCCCCAGAATTGCGGGCCCCAGCTCGGTGGTGGTATCTGCGGCGGTGTATGCTTCCTCCACTAAACCACCCTCCTCCTCCTACGCAACCTCTGTCTCGCAATCAAGATGTGTCAGCAGCAGCACGTCGCCAGCAGTCGGTGTCGCGCGGCGTGGCAGCACAGCGGTGGGCAAGCGTCAGCAGGCCGTGCTAAAACTACTCAGCTTAGGAGAGAAGAGGCACACGGCCCACGAACTGCTGCAGGGTCTGACAGAGCAGACCGACCGCTGGCTTGCGCCGCTGAGCCTCCAACCGGGCATGGTCGTGTGTGACAACGGCCGTAACCTGGTGGCGGCTCTGCAGCTCGGCAGCCTCACGCACGTGCCATGCCTGGCCCACGTCATTAATTTGGTGGTTCAGCGCTTTCTGAAAAGCTACCCACGCTTGTCAGACCTGCTCGGAAAGGTGCGCCGGCTCTGCGCACATTTCCGCAAGTCCCACACGGACGCTGCCACCCTGCGCACCCTGCAACATCGGTTTCATCTGCCAGTGCACCGACTGCTGTGCGACGTGCACACACGGTGGAACTCTATGCTCCACATGTTGGCCAGACTCTATGAGCAGCGTAGAGCTATAGTGGAATACCAACTCCAACATGGGTGGCGCAGTGGGAGTCAGCCTCCTCAATTCTTTACAGAAGAGTGGGCCTGGTCGGCAGACATCTGCCAGGTCCTTGGAAACTTTGGGGAGTCTACCCAGATGGTGAGCGGCGATGCTGCAATCATTAGCGTCACCATTCCTCTGCTATGCCTCTTGAGAAGTTCCCTGCAAAGCATAAAGGCAGACGCTTTGCGCTCGGAAACAGAGGCGGGGGAAGACAGTATGTCGCTGGATAGTCACAGCACCCTCCTGTCTATATCTCAGCGCATTGAGGAGGAGGAGGAGGAGGAGCATGAGGAGGATGAGGAGGAGGGGAAGAGACAGCTTGGCCCACTGCTGAGGGTACCCATGCTGCTTGCCTGTCATCCTTTCAGCGTGTATGGCCTGAGGAGGAGGAGGAGGAGGAGGAGGAGGAGGATCCTGAAAGTGATCTTCCTAGTGAGGACAGCCATGTGTTGCGTACAGGTACCCTGGCACACATGGCTGACTTCATGTTAGGATGCCTTTCTTGTGACCCTCGCGTTACACGCATTCTGGCCACTACGGATTACTGGGTGTACACACTGCTCGACCCACGGTATAAGGAGAACCTTTCCACTCTCATACCCGAAGAGGAAAGGGGTTCGAGAGTGATGCTATACCACAGGACCCTGGCGGACAAACTGATGGTAACATTCCCATCCGACAGCGCTAGTGGCCGAAGGCGCAGTTCCAAGGGCCAGGTAGCAGGGGAGGCGCAGAGATCAGGCAGCATGTACAGCACAGGCAGGGGAACACTCTCTAAGGCCTTTGACAGCTTTCTGGCTCCCCAGCAAGACTGTGTCACTGCTCCCCAGTCAAGGCTGAGTCGGCGGAAGCACTGTAAAAGGATGGTGAGGGAGTACGTAGCCGATCGCACGACCGTCCTCCGTGACGCCTCTGCCCCCTACAACTACTGGGTGTCGAAGCTGGACACGTGGCCTGAACTCACGCTGTATGCCCTGGAGGTGCTTGCTTGTCCTGCGGCTAGCGTCTTGTCAGAGAGTGTGTTTAGTGCGGCTGGGGGAATCATCACAGATAAGCGTACCCGCCTGTCAACCGACAGTGCCAACAGGCTTACACTCATCAAGATGAACAAAGCCTGGATTTCACCAGACTTCTCTTCTCCACCAGCGGACAGCAGCGATACCTAAACAATACGTAAGCTGCACCCGTGGATGGAAGCATTGTTCTCTATCACCATCAAAAACGTGGACCTTTTAGCTTCATCAATCTGTGTATAATATTCATCCTCCTCCTCCTGCTCCTCCTCCTGAAACCTGACGTAATCACGCCGAACGGGCAATTTTTCTTAGGCCCACAAGGCTCAGTCATATAATTTTTGTAAACAATTTTTATACGTTTCAATGCTCATTAAAGCGTTGAAACTTTCACCTGAACCAATTTTTATTTTAACTGGGCTGCCTCCAGGCCTAGTTACAAATTAAGCCACATTAACCAAAGCGATTAATGGGTTTCACCTGCCCTCTTGGTTGGGCATGGGCAATTTTTCTGACGTAAATTAGTACTGTTGGTACACCAATTTTTTGGGGCCCTCGCCTACAGTATAATCCAGTTAATTTTTTGCCCACCTGCATTAAAGCTGACGTTACATCAGCTGTGTTGGGCACTGCAATGGGAGTTGTAACTGCATGTGTCCACTTCTAAAGAACCCCAGTCTGACTGGGGCATGCTGTGTGGGCCGAAGCCCACCTGCATTAAGCACGACATTACCTCAGCTGTGATGGGCACTGCAATGGGATATATTTATGTACCGCCGGTGGCTTCCTGGCACCCACCCATGCTGTCAGTCCACACGGAGTTGTAACTGCATGTGTCTACTTCTAAAGAACCCCAGTCTGACTGGGGAATGTAGTGTGGGCCGAAGCCCACCTGCATTTAATCGGACTTTACCTCAGCTGTGATGGGCACTGCAATGGGATACATTTATGTACAGCCGGTGGGTTCCAGGGAGCCACCCATGCTGTGGGTGCACACGGAATTCCCATTGCGGAGTTGTACCTGCCTGTGACTATTTATAAAAAACCGCGGTCTGACTGGGGCATGCAGACACCTTGACAGAATGAATAGTGTGTGGCACATAGGTTCCCCATTGCTATGCCCACGTGTGCAGCTCCTGATGGAGGTGGCACAGGATTGGATTTCTCATTGCTTCTGTACAGCATTGTGGGCTATCGCCCCGCCCCTTTTAAAGAGGGTCGCTGCCTAGCCGTGCCAACCCTCTGCAGTGTGTGCCTGCGGTTCCTCCTCATGGCAGACGCACTTATAAATAGACATGAGGGTGGTGTGGCATAAGTGCAGCTGAAGGCTGCGCAGGGACACTTTGGTGTGCTCTGTGGACACTGCGTCATGCGCGCGCGGGGGGGGGGGGGGGGTTGGGCAGCATGTAACCCAGGAGAAGTGCCAGCGGAGTGTCATGCAGGCAGTGATTGTGCTTTGTTGGAGGTAGTGTGGTGCTTAGCTAAGGTATGCATTGCGAATGAGGGCTTTTCAGAAGTAAAAGTTGTTGGGGGGGGCACTGTTGACGCTATTGTGGCTTAATAGTGGGACCTGGGAACTTGAGATGCAGCCCAACATGTAGCCCCTCGCCTGCCCTATCCGTTGCTGTGTCGTTCCCATCACTTTCTTGAATTGCCCAGATTTTCACAAATGAAAACCTTAGCGAGCATCGGCGATATACAAAAATGCTCGGGTCGCCCATTGACTTCAATGGGGTTCGTTGTTCGAAACGAACCCTCGAGCATCGCGATAATTTTGTCCCGAGTAACGAGCACCCGAGCATTTTGGTGCTCGCTCATCTCTAGTAGAATTTTTATACATTTCTATTGAAGGAGATGTAAAAAAAATCCAGAAACTCCATAGTCCTATTTTGGGGTTTTGTTTTGATAGAAGCCGTTCGACACGAAGTAAAAGTCACATGATAACTTAATCCTCTGGATCAGCGTGACTGCAGTGATACCAAGTTTATATAGTCTTTGCATATGTAACTTCTTTTGTACACTAAAAACATGTGAAAAATTATTCCTCTGCAGTTACAAGACTCGTAACATTACTCATCCACAGAGCGGCAGAAGGGCTTATTTTTGTGAAACGACGGGGGGTTTTCATTTGCATCATTCTGGGGTACAGCGGGCTTTATGATCGCTTTTTATTCTCCTTTTTTGGAGGTTGGATCAGCAAAATCCAGCAATTTTAGAATTATTTTTCAGCCTTCTTTTTGCAGCATTCACTGTGCAGTATAAGGGACCTTTCACACAGGGCGGAATATTCTGTGACCGTATATGCCGTCCCTCAATTCCGCACCAAAATCCGCACTACTAACTGCAGATTTTGATTGCCGGCAGGATTCGGCTATTTCCAATTCCACACAAAAAATCCACACATAAGCAATGTGGATTTTGGTGCTGAATATTCGGCATGAGGGCATATCCTGCAATGCTGTTGTGGAATATTCCATGCTGTGTGAAAGGTCCCTAAACTACATGCTAACATCGCTATGCTTTAATGCAATTAAGGCAATACCAAATTTATATAGTTTTTACATTTTTTTACTACTTTTGTAGAATAAAAACACAGTTGTAAAGAAAAAACAGAATTTGCATCGCCACATTCCAAAACCAATAATATTATTATTGTTCTGGCAACAAAGCTAAAAACGAAGTTTTGTTTCTTGCAGGAAGAGTTGTACCTTTTATTAGTACCATGTTGGGGTAACAGCATTTTATAGATAGCCTTTTATTGTGTTTTTTTGGGAGGCAGATGAACGAAAAATAACTATTCTGGCATATTTTTTTAAAACCTCATTCACTGTATGGGGTAAATGACATAATATTTTTATTTGCTTGGGTTGTTAGGAACACAGCAATATCTATTATGTGCATTTTTAACATTTAGGTAAAAATACGAAAAGGTGCAAAATATTTAAAAAATCCAGTGTAAAAAGTGCACATTTTGCCCTGACAGAATCCTTTTTATATTAGGGTTTTGTCAGGGTAATATGTGTTTTTTTAAACTGCTTTTTTAAAATTAAATATATCATATAATATATCAAACTTTTATTTACAGCATTTTCTAGTGCTTCAAGGGGGATTGAAGATGCATGTTTTGATCACTAGCATAGTTCACTGCGTTACTTATGTAGTGCAGTGAACTAGGCCTATGATAAAGCTTTGAGCATGTTATCATTCAGCATGCTCGATCCTTCTCCCTACCCTTTCCACCAAAAGTTACCTTCGGGGAACAGCCAGGACTTCAGATAATCTGAATTCATAGCTTCAGTTGACTTTTCCCTTATGTCTATTGATATTTTATATTACTCCCTCACAATGACAAATAATAGAAGCGTGTCTCCAAGCAGAAACCGGCTACTTTGAAAACAGACAGTGCCTTCATGCGTATTGCAATATTATTACTAATAACGCCCGTGAAATAATATAATAAGGGTCATACAGTGAATGCGATACAAACATATCTCCCAAAAATGGCAACATGTTTTTCCATTTCACTTAAAATTTTTTATAAGATTTTCAGAATATTATCTGGAATATTAAATGTTAAAAAATATAATTTGTCTCGCAAAAAAAGAAGCTTTTATATGACTTTGTGGACAGGAAAGTAGCAAAAAGGTAAGGCAAGGGTAAAAAAGTAAAAATGAAAAAACAAAGACTGAATTCCGCACCACAGGGCAATTTCACAGCAGATTGTGTGGAATTTCTTTCCTGCAGGATGTTATGCTCTCATCCACTGTGCTGCTACTTTAAACACTGCGCATTTTTTGCATGCAATTCCACTACGGAAAATCCCCAACATTTCTGCCCCATATAGCCGCACCATAATGGTTCCTGCGCCATATGCAGAGAATAAAACCTATTGATTTCAATGGGTTCATTAACATGTACATATTTCCTGCGCAGTTGCACAAAAAAAGCATGCTCTACTTTTTTGCGCATTTGCACACCAAAAGTCCCCATAGTTAATGGGGTGCGCAAGACGCAAGGAGATGCATGATAAACTGCATAATTCTGCTGGAAAAGGAACACATCTGGTACTTATTAGACTAATTCGCCATTTCATGCGTCTTTGTTTGCCACGCAAAAAATGAACTTGCGGGCGGAAAAGAGCAGTAAAATATGCCGCTGCTCATGCAAGGAAGCGTTGTTCACTCCACAAATACGCTGCGCTCAGGTGCGTGCAAATACGCTGCGCTCAGGTGCGTGCAAATACGCTTGTGTGAAGGGGGCCTCAATCAAATGGATACATAAAAACGCATGTAATACAGTTGACGTGTTTCGAGCAACTAGCGCTCCTAATCTTAGCCCTTGAAACGCGTTATCTTCCGCACAGTTTTATGTAATCTTTGGAATGAAGCTCCATTTTTATTGGAACGAGTGCAGCGCTGGATTTCCTTCTATCCCCTAAGAGTTCTGCTATTGTTACATGGAAAATTATTATAGAGCTCTAAATCAGGAAATCTGGCCAGATTACCAAAATTTCTATATTCTCAGATTACAAGAAAATGTGTATTTGTATACTTTTGCGGCACAATGTTTGGATGAGTAAACTGGCATTATTAATTGAATGAGGAGTAATAAGAAGAATTGCTCTTACTGTCTTTTAAATTCCCCATAGATACGTCTCAGGTCTTCCTTACTGGTGACATTCATTCTGTCAGTGTCTTCTAGGTGCTTCAGAAAACATTCTCCTGCATTTTTCAGGTCCTTCATGCTATATTTAGGAGCCATTGTCTCCTATTAGGATTCTGCGAAGTCCAAGAGACAACCGGTGAAACAAGTATCAGGAGAAGCTGAAAAGTTCTACTCACTTATATACACATAGGGGGAGTGTCAGAAAACAGAGAAGGGAAAGAGGAGAAACGAAACTGAAAGATTTATGCCATAGGAATTACTCAGAAAGGAAACAGTGGATATAATTATGTAAGACTCACCTGATTCAAAGTAGACACAGGAGACAGGGACATAATTACTTTGGATAGATGTCCTGGTCTTCTGTTTAGTTCTAACTTTTGTGTTTGGTCTTTGCAGCCAAACTTTTCTCTTAAAGAAACACTGCAGTTCACCAGGAAGGAGGTGTCTGTGAGTGTTTGTGGGGGGTGGGGGATGGGAGGGGGGAATTGCAGTAAAATTCGGCAACAGGACAAATTCCACATGTAAAATCACACAAAAATTTCCATGAAAAAGATGCAGATTTTGACATGAGTTTTAGAGGAGGAATTCACTTGGATTTTTTTCCATGATTAATTTCACCAGGTGAACGTACCATAAGGCTGACATCACATGGGTGAGCTCGATATGGGCCATAAATCCCCCCTCATATCACACTTGCCATCCATGTGAAATCCCTGAGGATGCGAAGCGTTTTCAAGGCAAAACAGCCTAGCATCACTTTGCAGATTATCTCCCATTGTTTTCAGTGGGAGACCTCGCATCGCGTTGCATGCACCTAGCACGGATAGCGATGCTGCTGCTGGCCCCATTGAAAACAATGGTCAGTGCAATGCGAGAGCACGCTCCGAGACAACACAAAGTAACATAGTATGTTAGGCTGAATGAAGACAGTGTCCATCTAGTTTGGCCTGTTTCATCCCCTCCCATTGTGGATCCAGAGGAAGGCAAAAAACCCCAAGAGGCAGAAGCCAATTAGCCCATTCGGGAGAAAAATTCCTTCCCGACTCCATAATGGCAGTCAGAATAATCCCTGGTTCAACCTTTGATAGTTCCTACCTGACTGTAAGACCTGGATCAACAACCCGCTGGTCACCTAATGTCTATATCCAGTAATATCATAGCACTCTAGAAAGACGTCTAGTCCCCTCTTAAACTCCTCTATGGATTTTGCCATCACCACGTCCTCAGGCAGAGAGTTCCACAGTTTCACTGCTCTTACGGTGCGACTTGTTTCCCGCAGAGCATCGCATCACGGTGCTATGCAGTAAAACATCACTCATGTGTATGACTCTATTCAAAAGAATGGGGTTTGTATTTGTGCATCTCTCAATGCACAAATCTCACGCAATTTTGTCACCAGTGTGAAGGCGACCTAAGGGTACGTTTGCATGTTTTGGTGGGAAGCTGAATGGGGAGCCCCAATGTTGATCCAAAAAAAACTCCAATGAGGTAGAAGCCAGTTTTCCTCACTTTAGAGGGAACAAATCCTTCCCGACTCCAATCTAACAATCAGAATAATCTCGTGATCACCGACCCTACTGAAGTAATGAGTGACTATAACGTAATATTGTAACATTCAAGAAAGTTGACTAGGCCCATCTTAAAGGGGTTGTCTCGCGAAATCAAGTGGGGTTATATACTTCTGTATGGCCATATTAATGCACTTTGTAATATACATCGTGCATTAAATATGAGCCATACAGAAGTTATTCACTTACCTGCTCCGTTGCTAGCGTCCTCGTCTCCATGGTTCCGTCTAAATTCGCTGGCAGCTTGCTTTTTTAGACGCGCTTGCGCAGTCCGGTCTTCCCCTTTCAGCACGAGCCGCTTCAGTGTGCTCGCCGCTACAGCTCTTCTGCGCATGCGCAGACGAGCTGTCACTGCTCGGGAGCGCGCTGGAGCGGCCATTCTGTACCATCCTCTGTTAGAGGAAGGTGCAGAGCCGCCCAGCTGTCCCGAGAAGCCGCCCAGCTGTCCCGCCGTCCTGCCGCCCAGGTAAGTGATGGGCCGGGGGGGCTGCCGCTGTGCCAGGGGGGGGCTGCCGCTGTGCCGGGGGGGGGGGGGGGTCTGTCGCTGTGCCGGGGGGTCTGTCGCTGTTCCGGGGGGGGGGGGGGGGGGCTGTCGCTGTGCCGGGGGGGGGGGGGGCTGTCGCTGTTCCGGGGGGGGGCTGTCGCTGTGCCGGGGGGTCTGTCGCTGTGCCGGGGGGGGCTGTCGCTGTGCCGGGGGGGGGGGGCTGTCGCTGTGTCGGGGGGTCTGTCGCTGTGCCGGGGGGGCTGTCGCTGTGCCGGGGGGGGGCTTTCGCTGTGCCGGGGGGGGGGGCTGTCGCTGTGCCGGGGGGTCTGTCGCTGTGCCGGGGGGGGGCTGTCGCTGTTCCGGGGGGGAGGGGGGGTGTCGCTGTGCCGGGGGGGGGGGGCTGCGCTGGTTACCTGCTGCCTGGCGGTGGGTGACTGTGTGCCGTGGTCGGCCGCGTTCAATCCAGGGGTCCGGTCGGCGGCTGCGGGGTGTCTGGTTGTTAGGTAGACACAGCTGGTAGCGTCTCGGGAGCGCGCACGTCGGGCTACAGCAAGCGATGGGAAAAGAGCTGGCGGCCATCTTGGGAAAATTTTTATAAGTTGCTGAAACGCTGGAACGGTAAGTACAAACCAGCTAGAAAAGTCATTTACAGGGGGGCTTAGTAATGTATGCTTAATTAGGGGGACTGGGCAAAAAAAATAAATTCACTGCTTCCTCGAGACAACCCCTTTAAGCTCTTTTATCGCATTTGCCATCACCACGTCCTCAGGCAGAGAGATACATAGTCTCACTGCTCTACAGTATGTGCTAGTTCACAGCTCCCAATACATAATTGATGGAAGGCTAAGGATATGTTTACACGTAGCGGAAATGCTGTGGATTTTCCACAGTGGAAGATTCCATGGCAAATTCCGCATTCATTGTTGTGTTGTTAGGTCCACAATAGGTTGTGTCATTAAGGAGTTAAAAAGTAAAGAAACTATTTTTTTTTTTAAATTGACTCAGACTCCTTTTTTTACAGGGTGAGCTGTAGTTTTGGGGTACAAACATGTTTTTTGATTACTTTTTATTCAATGCTTTGAGCAGCTGAGGTAACAAAAATAAAAGCAATTCTCTGACTCTGTACTTTTTTTTATGGTGTTCACAAACATAGTGATACCAAATATGTTTTAACCCAATGTTTAGGCACTGACAATAATTACATCACCTGTGCAATACTGAGGAAATCTTGAAAACATGACCTGTTGGGGTGCCTTGAGGACCGGAGTTGGGAAACACTGGTCTAGGACAAGAGGGTCGCTTTATTAGGCATTTTTGCATGGTAGCCATGGGTGTGTCACTCACCACCTGTTCTCCTGGCATCGCCACTCAGATCCTGAAGGTGACATTGCAGTGGTCACGTGATTCCCTGTCGAACTGCAGCGCTGGATCTAACTCATATACTCTTTTCAGGGTGTCAAATAGGTGAAGGGACCTCATTGACCTCCTGATACATGAGAACCCAGAGAGGACTACATAGTGCACCATTAGTATTTGACTGTTCCTGCTCCTGAGTATGTGCCACTCCTCTCTGACATGGAAGCTACATATGAGCAGCTACACAAAGACAAGCATTTCTGGAGACCTGCTCAGTAATGACATGTGGCCCAGGATCACCGGTTGTGCATCCCTGGACTAGAGCAGTGTAACATGCTTTATAGATATGGAACAAACTTTTCGACAATTAAGCCCCCACACTGAAAACTGTTGGTGACAAGGTGAAAACGCAAACATTGGTAGTAAGATGAGATAGAAATTTCAAGCTATGTTCTGTCCTAGGTCTACTATAAACCTGGACGCATGCTCCATGGGGGGTTGGCTTCTGATAACTGCAGTAGCAATGAGCAGCTCTTGCTGATATGAATTGGCCTCTGAAATCTAGGCCATTGTCAATAAACTATGCAAACACTTCTGGCTGTAATATACTGTTGGCTCTGCCCAAAGATAAAAATAGAGAAACGAAACTATTCTAATAGTTTCCTCTTTTAATGTAATTGTGTGACATCAGTGTTCTTCATGACAGTGGAGAAGAAGCATGAAGGCACTGCCTTGTTCTCTATAGTTTTTATATATGATGAAAAGCAATATGGATTCCAGTAAAAAGTACAATACTATAATGATCACAGTCTCTCTCTCTCTCTCTGAATATATACACACAGGGGGTGGACAAAAATGTGGAAACAGCGTATGAAATACATGGGATTTGCTGCCGTTTTGACCCATGCTTGGCTGAGAGCTTGCCCTGCTCTGGGTGATTTTGGGAGACAGCTGGTAACAGCAGATGAGTGGCTGTAAGGATTAGAGATGAGCAAGCATGCTTGTTTAAGGCTGCTCTGCTACTCGATCGAGTAGCAGTCTTATTGAGTAACTGTGTACTTGCCCGAGCAGCATGTGGGGGAGGGGGGGGGAGCTGGAGGGAGCGGGGGAAGAGTGAGAGAACTCTCTCTCTCCTCCCCTGCTGCCTCCCGCTCCCTCCCCGCTGGCCACCCCCCCATTCCCCCCGCGCGCGCATGCTGCCCGGTCGAGTACACAGTTACTCAATAAGACTGCTACTCGATCGAGTAGGAGCCTTAAACGAGCACGCTCACTCATCTCTAGTTAGGATATATGAGGCTGGCTTGTTCCAGCAACAACTATATCACTTATATACAAATTATGTAACTAGGAAAAATAAAGAGAAAAGAAGAAAACAGCAGAGAGGAAACAAAGGTAAAAACAAGGTGAGGAGAAAAAGGGGGGAGGGGATAGGGAAGGGAATCCAGCCCAACCGCCATTAAACTGTTGTCTATCAGCATTCAGCCAACCCAACATACATTAGAAATCGTTTGGGGGGGGAGGGAACAATTCCATTTAAGACCCTAGTAATCAGGTCTGGTGTATCCCGGAACCAGCTCCATGCAGCCCAGACTACCATGTATTTGTCACGCCTTAACTCATCTTTGGCACATAGTTCCTCCTGGAGGGCAGGGTCATAGATTTCCAATTTCTGGGGATCACCTGACATATCACCAGGATAAAGAACCTCAGCGATAATCTCTCAGTTTGTGCCAACGAACCTGGCAACATGGAAAGACATGAGGTCAGCCGGACCTGGTCTGTACATACCCAGGAATATAGAGCACTGACATCCTCCCACAAAGGAGACACCAGTGGGCATGACCACCATATGTGGACATAAGTACATCTCTCCGCCAGGCATTTTCAGCAGGTATCCGCGTACTGGGGGAACATCCTGGCCAACCTCTCCGGGGTCCTATACCATTTCGTCAAGATCTTATAATTCAACTCCTGCAGTTTACTGGAGATGTTTATTTTGTGCATCAAGATATAAGCTTTCTTCCACGACTCCACTGAGGGCAAGCCGCCAAGCTCCCTTTCCCACTCTTTCTCTAAATCTCTTTCTCTATCCCTCGTGTCCTCTCTCAGCACGAACCTATATAATTTAGATATTTTACCTTGGGATGTGGGGTTAGTAATATAAAGGCTCTCAAAAGGTGTTAGAGGAATTCCAACCCGACTAGTCCCACCAATTAATCTAATGTAGTGGCTTAGTTGAAGATATTGGAACTCCCCGTCCCACAGATTTCCCTCAACATCTTAAATCTCCCTTCTATTATCATGTCTCGTGCCCTTAGGGTCGTCTCTGGTCGGCCCGTCACCAGCATGGTCGCACAGCTGCCCCCCTTAAAAAGGTCGAGAGCTCACAATTTTCCACCTGTGGAGTCAGCGGACCTGGTCTAGTGATTAAACCCGTCTTAGTAGCTGGGCCTATCCAGGCAGAGAGTATGTTTTCGGTAAATGGGAATAATCCTAGATTTCTGTGTTTCTCCTGGCCTGGTATCCATGGGAAGCCCACTCTGCCACTGGGAGCTAAACCCTGCTCCATTGCTATGCAGCGCTTCTGTGGTCCCCTGTTGATCAAGTCTAGAATTTGCCGCGTCATGGTGGCCCTATAGTACAGGGCAATATTCAGGATTCCCATACCCCCTTTCTCTTTTGGACTGACAAGGGCCCTCCAGTTACGTTGGGGCCTGCCCCTCCCCCCCCCCCCCCCCCACACACACACACAAAAACCGCATTAAGGATTTCCTAAACCAAGTGAGAAAGGCCCCCGGAAGTCATATAGGCATAGTCTGAAGGAGGTACAGGAATCTGGGAAGAGCGTTCATTTTCACAGTGCTAACCCTAGCAAACCATGAGAGGAGCAAAGACTGCAATCTGTCGAAGTCCCTCACTAGTCCCTCCAGTAGTGGTTTTTTAATTATTCTGGAAGAGATCCTCTATATCGGAGGTAATCACTGTTCCTAAATATTTGATCCCCTCTTTTTTCCACTTAAAAGGAAAAGCTGATTTCATGGCCTCCTCCTCGTTGCTAGGAATGTTAATATTCAAGATCTCAGATTTGCTAAAGTTAACCTTAAAGTTCGAAAGCCACCCATGTCTTTGGAACTCCCCTAGTATGTTGGGGAGGGCTATACTGGGATTAGATAGGTAAATTAACAGATCGTCGAGATTAAGAGCTATTTTTTGCTCTCTGTCTGACATGCAAACACCTTTTATATTGGCGTCTGCCCATAGAGCGTTTGCTAGAATCTCCATTACAAGGATGTATAAGAAGGGAGACTGGGGACAACCCGGTCTCGTGCCATTTCTAATTTGGATCTGGTGTGATAGTTGGCCATTGACTTGCACCCACGCTGAGGGATTATTATAAAGAGCCATGACCATCCCAGAAATCTAGGGCCCAAGCATATTTGCCTGAGAGTTGCCTCCAGGAACCCCCAGTCCACTGTATCAAATGCCTTTTCTGCATCGACCGACATGAGGTACAGGGGGTCCTGGATTTAGAAGCCCCTGACACAAGTGCTAAGGTCCTGATGGTATTGTCCCCTACCTCCCTTCCAGGATGAAGCCCACCTGCTCCCCATCCCATGGATTAGCGTTGGGATATGGGACTGCAGTCGAATAGCCAGAATTTTAGAAAACAGCTTCGTATCTACATTTAATAGTGATATTGGCCTGCAGCTCCCACAACAGGTAGGGTCCTTTCTAGGCTTCGGGATAACTCTAATTACTGCCTGTAGAGCTTGCGCAGGGAATGGGTGTGTCCTAGAGGCTATGGTAAAGGCCTCGAGCATTAGAGGAGCGAGTTGATCAAAGCAAATCTTATAGAAACGGGGCGTGAATCCGTATGGGCCCAGACGTTTACCTATTTTAGGAGATGGCTCTACCTCTTTTAGCTCTTGTGAAGTAAAGTCTTCCTCAAGAGCCTGCTTATCTGAACTTGTAATATGTTTAAGGGCGAAGGTCGCAATATATCTGTCCCTCTCTTTCTCTAGTTCCTGTGCCGACCCCGATTGTCCCCGTTCTAGGCTATACAGATCCTGATGAGTGGAAGCTCTTTAGTATGCTAGTGTTATCGTGTACTAGTCCCTCCTCTGTAGAGTTAACCGCGAACACATAAATCTGGGGTGTTCTTGGATTAAGTGTCCTGGCTAATCTCTTACTGCACCTATTCCCAAACTCATAGAATCCTCCTATCCTGCTGACATAGTGAGGCCGCATGGTCTGTAGGGGTTGTTTTATTGGTTGTTTCTAGACTGTCTAGTTGCATCAGTAGACTTTTCAATTTTGCTAATCAGTCTCTTTTGAGTTGGGTACCATGGGATTCAAAGATTCCTCGGAGCACACACTTGAGGGCCTCCCATTTCATGGGAGCCGGAGTAGAGTCTGTCTCATGATCTATTTGAAAATTGTCTATAGCTTGCTGGATATCCAATAGGCATATCGGGTCGTCCAGCAGGTTGTCGTTAAGACGCCAACTAGAACTTATCTGGTCTCCCCGTGCTGTCCTGAGGGACTGGATCCGACCATATAAAAGCTGGGGCGTAATCTGACCATATAAAAACTCCTATTGTGCAGGAGGGGCTTCAGTCTAATAGCTCGTGAGACTCAAATAAATAGTCTAATCTATGGTAGCTGGTATGGACAGGAGAGTAAAAACTAAAGTCCCTCTTGCCTGGCTGTAGGGTCCTCCACAGATCCACTAAGCGAAGATTAGCTAATTCTGACTTCAGTCTACGTATTGTTGTCAGGGCAACCCCTGACTTACCCCCCCGAGCAGTTGTGTGCCAGATCCATGCTGACATTAAAATCTCCGAGAATGATCTTAGACTCATCAGCGAAGGCCGCCAGAGCCCCCAGCATCTGGACCCCAAAACGCTTCTGATCCTGATTCGGGAAGTAAACATTAGCAACAGTTAATACTTCGTTAGATATTTGAATTTTTAGGAAGAGATACCGTCCCTCAGTGTCCATTTCAGACACTATTAATTTATGAGGAAGCTTTTTATGTATTGCACTAGATATGCCCCTTTATTTCTTCGTGGGGTGTGGGTTATGGTGCCATGTTGTGTAATGTCGGGATTTGCAACTGGGAGTTTTGGAATCTTGGAAGTGCGTTTCTTGTATAAGGGCAATCATGATCATATTGCGATTTAGATGGTCAAGTATTTGACCCCTTTTAGAAGGTTTGTTTAACCCCCTTACATTAAAGGTACCAAATGTTAGGTTAGCGATCAGGATTTCTAGTGAAGGAGGCGTAGGGTGTGGGGAAGGGGAAACAGGAGAAGAAGGTGGGGTGGGGTGACAGAACAGTAGGAAGGAAAAAGAAAGAGTATAATAGAAAAGGTTTAGTAAGAAAAAACCTTTTGCAGCATTGAGTAGCTGCCATTATTGCCAGGGTGAACTGCTGGCCTACCCACTGCCAACGTCTGCACAAAAGTGCAGTTGGTCACCCTGTGTGGGGCGTAGAAGGATTCCGACGAAGACCAGTGTCTCCTCGCATCTGACCCAGGATGAAGTGCCATATCTTGTAGAATCAAAATAGGTCTACCCTTGTACTTTAGCTCGCCTTTTTCTCTGACCTTTTGTAGAATATCATCTTTATATTTAAAGAAGTGGATTCTACAAATGATGTCCCTGGGGCAGTCAGGGGCAGTCGCTCTGGGTCTCAAGGCTTTGTGGATCCTGTCGATGTCTATGGGGTGTTCTGGGGAGTGATCTAGGAGCTGTTGGAAAAATGTTTGCACCCATGAATCCAGGTGTTGTCCCTTCACCTCTTCTGGCAATCCCCTTATGCGCATGTTGTTCCTTCTACTCCTATTCTCCAGGTCATCAAGGTGCATTATGATGCCTGCTATTTGATCCGCTTGCGCTCAAATAGCTTGTCTGTGAGATTCCAAAATGGCCGCTGCACTCTCCTGCGTTTCCTCCACCTGCAGGACCCTGTGACCCAGATGTTGTATGTCAATATGGATGCATTCTAATACTTGTTTATTGGACGCTTCAAGTCTCTTAAAGAACTCATCAAAGTCGCTTTAAATAAGAATAGCCACAATGCGTTTTTTCCAGGCTTCATCTTCTGTTTTGTTAGGTGCATTATTTACCCACTTGCCCATTGGGCTGCCCTCTGCACTTGTTGCTGGTGACTGGGGCCAAAGGGGGGGCTGCTACTCCTGTCTGCTGCAGGGGACTGTATTGCAAGAGTTTTGGGCCTTGTGTGGGGACTATCACCCTCATCTGATGTCTGGAGTTGGACTGCTGGGGATAGTGTGCTGTGTGTGGGGGCTGGTGCCACTGTTACTCACGGCGTCCCCCTCCCGGGACTCCTCCATCTCATCCTGCTCCACTGTAACTGGTCCTGTGGGTCTTTCTAGAGGTCTCTGTCTGCCCCCAGCCGTGGCCTGGACATCATTCTGCCCGGCAGAGCCCTCTGGATGCTGAGAGCTAGTGTCTGTATCGGAGTGCTCCCGCTCCAAAGATCTTGTGCCATCTTAGGTCCTGCTGCTGTCTCTCTGCCGGCGCCAAGAAAATTCTACATGGAGCCCTTTCCTCTGCGTGGGGCCAGGGTTTGCGGTCTCTGGGGCTTCCCCTTCCTCATGCTGTCCTCAGGATACCAATGTGGAGCCTCTTTGGTGCTCAGAGCTGCTTTCTGGGTAAGGGATGCGGGAGCTCCTGCAGCGTGCGCCCTATCCCACCATCAGCCAAGCCACGCCTTCAATAAACACATTTTTAAAGACATGTTACAATGCATTCCCTCCATTCCCCCCAAAACACCAGCTGATTGGAAATACTGGTTCCCATGTATTGACTTTGGTTTATTCTGGGACAATCATATTTTCTTTTTGGAGTTTATTTTATGCTAAATATATCTAATTTTTGCACGCTATTTGTTGACTGTGTCAGATGTTTAATTTTGTAGCTTATGTTTTACATCAGCCTGTTGGTCCTTTTGCAACTGGCAAGGAGAGGGGGAAGGGGACGGAGCCCCTGGTTAGTTATTGTTTTAAATTGGGGTAAACATCCTGTATCACATCGTGATGCCACCGTTCCCACACACCATTATTGTAGGCGGCGGAGTAATAAACACAGAGACTTGTGGCAGACAATTATTGAAGAAAGCCTTAGCCTAGATGCACCCCGCACAACATCCGCATGGGTGTCACAATTACATACCTCTTTGTGGTGATCCTAATGGCGGATGGCCACACGGAAAATGATGCCTGCAGTGTGAACGGCTACCTGTTTTAGTGGACCGAGGAAATACGCTCTCTCTCCTATTCCATCCATTCTCCAGATTTTACGAGTAGTTGTTCCTCTTCCTCCATCTCCACCAACATGGAAGCTAAAGGTGCTTCCATGTGACTCTGTGTTAGCCCTCAGTAGCAGGTAAGATGGAACCCTACTCTAACACAGATTAAAGAAGACAGCCCTTTTCCTTTCAGACACTCACTTTTGTAACCTCACTTGTACCACATGACATGGTAGGATACATACATTCAGCAGCAGATCTGACAGGCAATAATTTTATGGGAGTTAACCCTTCAGACACTGCAGCTGTGCAATACACATACAGAAAGTTGACATGCCAGATTTGCACAGTGCAACCACATAAGATAATACATGTATGACAATTATTGAATGGACCAGGATGTTATTCTGGGACACTACACTTTCATAAAACCGCTGGCTTGGCTAACATGAATCAAAAAGTCAGCAACTTGGTAGAAAAACAAGAGAAGGACCCAGACGAAACTCTGAGGCAATGCATTTCAGTGCTGCATCGCCATCTTCATCTGGTCATTAACACAGAGTGCAAAGTACGTAGGATGCAATGTTAGTGAAATATGAGGGGGTACTGATAAGTATTGAACCTTACCCAGAAAAATTGAGCTAGGAAGCTGTAAATTGCATTGTCTAGATTCAATGATGCAAAAATCAGCTACCTATGATTTTAACTTATCTTTTTTTTCCGGTTCAAAGTGAAAATGGCAGCATCTCCAAACACGTTCAGTGTGGAAGAGCATAGGACCACAATCATGTTCCTGTTTCTCCAAGGGAAAGGTGCAGAGCAGATCCATGATGAAATGTCACACACTTTGGGTGACAGTTGCCCTTCATATGTAACAGTTAAACGTTGGGTTGTAAATGATAAAACTGGCCATTTTTGTGTTGAAAGTGAGAAACCCAGTGGAAGGCCTGTCTCCGTCTCCTTGCCTGCAAATGTGAAAGCCATCCGTGACATGATCAGGGAGGACTGCGGAAATATCAGCCAAAAGTATTGCTACATATTTGGAGATATCATGTGAGATAGTTGGTGCCATTATCCACAACGACTTGGGAATAAGAAAGCTTTCAGCCAAGTGGATCCTGAAACGTTTGACAACCGAACAGAAGAGGAGACGTGTGGAGACAAAGGTGGCTGTTTTGGAGAATTTTGCAAGAACTGAGTCAGATTTCCTGGACAACCTGGTAACTGGTGATGAGACATAGATCTACTGTTATGGTCCAGAGACAAAGGAACAGTCTAAGGAATGGAGGCACAGTGGTTTCCCCAGGCCAAATAAGTTCCATGTGCAAAGGTCAGCGCAGAAGCAAATGGCAACGATTTTTTGGGATAAGAAGGGAGTTCTGCTCGTTGACCCCCTCCCAAAGGATTTGACCATCAATGCAACATATGACTGTTCGTTGTTGACAAAGCTGAGGCAAAATATTAAGGAAAAACATCAATGAAAGCTCTCCAAAGGTGTCATCCTGTTGCATGACAACGCCCTGTCACACACTGCAGGTGACAGTCTCGCAAAAATGGCTACTACTACTTTCAATTGATGCCCCATTCACCTTATTCAACTGACCTGGCTCCGTTTGACTACCATCTGTTACCCAATCTCAAAAAACACCTAAAAGGACACCGCTTTGGGAGTGTTTTGGAGGCAACTAATGCTGCAAATGAGTGGTTTGACCACCAGTCGGAAGAATTCTATTTGCAGGGACTTAAAAAACTGCAGGAGAGATGTCACATCATTCTGGACCCCCCATAATTGTCATACACGTCTGTCTTATGTGGATGCACTGTGCAAATCTGTTGTGTCTATTTTCTGTATGTGTGTTACACAGCTGCAGCGTCAGCTCTACTGCATGCTGAATGTATCTATCTTACAGTGTCATGTGGTACAAGTGAGGTTATAAATGTGAGTGTCTGAGAGTGGGAAAGGGTCTTCTTCTTCTTGTGTTAGAGCAGGGTTCCATCTTACCTGCTGCTTGGAGCTAACACAGAGCCGCATGGTAGCACCATCAGCTCCCGTGTTGGTGGAGATGGAAGAGGAGGAACGACATACCGTAGCGCATGGGGTGTGGATGTAAAGGAGTGAACACCGTCCAGAGAGAGAGAGAGAAAAAGAGCAACCCAAATCCTAATTTCTACTAAACCAGGTACCTGTTCACATCACAGGAGTTAATTTTTCCTGTGTGCCTGTCTGCCAACAGATCACCACAGAGAAGTACATGATTTCAACACCCACGTGGAGAATGTGCAGGGTGCATTTAACCTAAGTCTTTTGCTAAGTAATTGTATTTTGCAATAGACTATGTGTAGAGGATCTTGTCTTTTTACATCCTCCAGAATATATTTTGTGTCCAGGACCGGTGACATATACATAACGTGGACTATAGGGCCGTATTGTTCCTATGTATTTTTGCCTCCCAACCTCTGAGCTTCTGTCTGTAACTACTGTCGTGAATCTACCTGTAACTACTGCCGTGATTACCTGTTTTGCAAAGCTATTCAAGTAAAGTTTTACCAGTCCTCAACTGTTCCTGAGGACCCGAGGTACGATACACTTGTCCAGTGTTTATTGATCCGCCGTGTATGAATGTTGGTGTGTGGAACTGTGGCGTCACGAACTGACAACTACTACGCCCCTCATCCTGAGGACTACTAGCCCAATTCTATGCTGCAGTAACTCCCTCCAGGAACAGGAATTGGTAAGTGCCGCCGTGACAGGTCCATGCCCTACACCCTCCCAATGTCGTATGCTTGGGTAGCGAGTCATTTCCCTGCAGTATCCCAATCTCAGGAGCTACCATCTCTGGTGTTACTTATAGAGTACCACACATTGACATCTTGGGTGAATATGTAGACTAGTGGGGCAGTTTCAGCTTCCAAGCTCAATTTTTTCTGGGTAAGGGCTCTTTCCCACGAGCGCTGTAATCTGATGCATTGGATTCCAATGCGTCAGATCACAGGGGCGTATTTCTGAGACATAAAAACGCCCGGCCAAGCCAATATAGCGCTTGGCGTTTTTACGTTGGGCCCAAAACATAGTCCTGGAACTATGTTTTGAGCCGCAATGCGTCAGCCGCTGCATGGGCCCCTATGGGAGCCCATGGCAGCGTCTGTAGATGGGAGAGAGTTTAGCAGCGTGGCTAAGCGCCCACCCGCCTCCCCGTCCCTTGTCCATAGCCATCAATGGGAGGAGGCATGGCAGACTTGCACTTGACTCTACCCCGCCCCCTCTCATTGCACAGAGCGAGTGGGGAGGAAAGAGACGTGAGCCTGCGATGAGGGAGGGGGGGAATGGGCGATGGAATGGTGAGCTCAGCACATTTGCACTGGGCTCACCCAGCCATCTGAATGGGCGCACAAACATTTGATTTCTGTGCCTGTTCACCAGATTTTCCTTTCCTATTGTAGTGTATATCGGCTGGACATGAAAACGGCAGCCGATATGCGCTCCTGGGAATAAAGCTGAAAGCTCAATACCTATCAGCCCCCCTGCTTCTTGGTATCTTTTCAGGTCGCCAAATCAAGTGTTAATATTCAAGCACGAAGAAGCTAACAAAGCACACACTGCATTGAATCTGATTTATTAGTCAACCTGCAGACATATTTTATACAAAGACATTTGAAATGAGGATAGAACATGCCTCACTTGTAATAATTATCATTTATTATAATTCATTTATTATCATTGGCTATTAAAAACTCAGCAAGTGCAGTGATATCTCTTTAGGGCTCTTTCACACGAGCATATATTGGCCGCCGGTTTCACGACCGCCTGATATACGCTATGATCTAACGCATTGGATTCCAATGCATCAGATCACATAGCCGTATTCCCGCGTCATAAAAGCACCCGGGCATGCCAATATAGCGCAGGCCGCTTTCACGCCGGGCCAAAAAGATAGTCCTATGGGAGCCAATTACAACGGACGGAGAAGGGAGGCTGCTAAACTCTCTGCCTCTTTTCTCCTCCTCTCAGCTGTTTGTAATGGTGGGAGGGGAACAGGGGGTGGGGAGGGGGTGAGTGCTTAGCTCCACCCCCATCCCACCCAATCCCATTGCAAATAGCCGGAGAGAAGGAGAGAGAAGGTGAGCCAGCGGGTGCATGTAAAAATGCCTACAGCCACGTGAAAGAGGCATTAGAGGCCAATTAAAGCTGTTTCTCATGAGACACAGGATAGGAAATATGGAGGATAGGAAATATTATAGCTTCTCACAGAAAAATGAAATAAAAACCACAGGCAAAGCTGTTTGTGACATTAGTGTCATGTGACCAAGTCGCATGACTCCAAAGAAATTTTAATATAAGTACATATATATATAAAATAAACTGCACATAACATGAAAACAAAAGAGCGGTTAGAGAGATCTACAATTCAGAGGAGGATAATAAAAACCTAATCGATAAAGCATTATACGTATAGAGGGATAAAAACGACAAATGGGCAAACATAATCTGTTCATAATATAATTAGGATGGGTACAAATCAATCTATAAAACAAGGCTTAAAATAATTTGGACCATTATGGAAAAGCCAAGGGTAGTCATGCAATTAATAGGGACAAATAGGCAAGCATCGTCAGCTCTTGATGATGACTTAATTAAAATGGCTAAAATGCAATCGATACAGCAATCTTTAATAGGGCCATTACAGAAATAACAACCACGCCGTTAATCAGGAGATAAGTGCTAAGAAAATTCATAATTAATGGTAATGTAGCCAATCAATACAAGAATAAATAAAATACAATCCAAATCAGGAGTGAAGGATATAATAGTAATAATAGTATGTGCTTACAGAACCTAATGAGTAATAGCAATATATGGACATAAAAATAAAAACAATTTTTTTAAAATTTTACTTTAAGTCATTATCAAGAGTTAACTTTGCTTGTCTAATTGTCCTTATTAATTGCATGACTACCCTTGTCTTTTCTATAACTGTCCAGTTTAGTTTGAGCATTGTTTTGATTGATGTACAGGCTCTTTTACATCTCTCTAACTGCTTTTTAATTGTTTTTTAGTTCCTTCAGGTTATGTTCGGTTTAGGGCTTATTTACACGAGCAAATATTGGCTGGCGTTTTCACATCTGGCCGATATACGCTTCCATCTAAGCAGTTCCCCCCTTGCCTCCCACTCACCGGCTCTCTGTCCCTCTCCTCCCTTCCGAGCAGGTTGCAGTGGGAGTGGGCGTGTTGGGTGCGGAGCTAAGCTCCCACCCCCTCCCCTTGTCCATAGCCAGCAATGGGAGTGGGTGGGACAAAGCAAAGCTTAGCTCCGCCCTGTCCCACCCCCTCCCACTGCAAATGCCGGGCTGGAGGAGAGAGGCAGAGAGTCGGTGAGGGGGAGGGAACTGCTTAGATGGAAGTGTATATCAGCTGGGCGTGAAAGCCCGACCGATATACACTTGTGTAAATAAGCCCTTACGTTGTATATGTACTTTTATTAGAGGGCTTTTGAAGTCATGTGACGTCACACGTAGTTTTGCCCACAGTTTTTAAATGCCCTGTGTGCACTTTTGTCAAGCACCCAGGAGGAGGAGTTTTGCTGCATGTAGTTACATCTCAGGCAGATATGTAAATGATTAGAGTTGTGGTGTGATTAGATGAATGATCCTGCCTCCTTAGGGCCTAAAAGTGGTTCCATCCTTGCCTCCTATTTCCGCTTGTGTAGAGCTTGTTGACCACTAGACGCCTCGAAGAGATTTCACACCAGAGTCTGAGAGGGGCGCAGTATTGAAATGCGAGAAGCTGGATGGTCATTTCTATAAATTGCCCACCACCTGGGCCGTTCTGACCAGACTGTTAGGTGTTGGGACCAGTGGATGCGTGAGGCCACACAGACAAGGCAACTGGGATTAGGACATCCCTGACAGGCCACCAGTAGAGAGGATCATCTGATCATCCGGCAAGCGTGAGCAGCTCCAACAGTTTTGTTATCCACCAACCAGAGATAGATGACACCACTGTTAGAAGCCCTTGTGTTTGTCAGAACCATTTCCAGGCATATGCCTTAACTAAGGTCTCACAGGGCCCATTACATGTACTGCCTTTAATACCCAACCCACCATCGCCTCTGTTTGCAGTGGAGTCATGGACAATACTACTGGATAGCTACAGAGTGGAATTATGTGATCTTCAGCAACAAATCCAGGTTAAGTTTGGGAACAGACAACAGCCATATTTGTGTCTGGAGACCTAGGGGGCAAGAGGCTCAATCCTGCCTTTTAGCTGTAGAGCGGCACACTGCCCCCACTGATGGCATGATGGTCTGGGGGTGCATCACATATGACAGTCGGTCACCCCTAGTAGTGGTACGAGGGACAATGACAGCTCAGCGATATGTTCAGGACATCCTGCAGCCACATGTGTTCCTCTCAGACGGCTTCCAAGAGGCATTTTCCAGCAGGATGATGCTCGGCTAGACACACAAGAGGGAGACAGGAATGTTGCCACAACATGTATGAGACCATCTGGACACCAACCTCGACAACCTACGAGTTTGTATGCCTCCATGCCCGACCATATCACATCTTGCATCCAAGACAGAGTTAGCCCAACGGGGTACTAGAGCCTCAGTTCAAGTGTTCTGTCTTGCGCAATATATTCTCCTTTTGCTCTGACATTGTAATCACTAATCTCAATGATACAATCACACACAATGTTTCATATGATTCCCACAACTACTTCTAGGTGCTGGAATTTTTTTTTTTAATTATTGAGTGTATTTTGCATTCTGTGTTAATGGCCATATGAATGTGCCAAGTGTGGCACTGAAACACGTTACCTTATTAAAGTTTCTTCTATAATGGCCCATATTTGCACGGGATAAACTGCCAGGCAAACGATGCCCAACCGTGTGTTCCAGTAAAGCTCGCTCCTGTGCTGTTCCACAGGATCGAGTATCATTGGCATCACTCACAGTGCTGCCAGCATGGAGAATTAAACGACTGCTGTTTACACTGAATGGCTAGTTGTTCAAGGTTTCTGCATGCATTTACATGGGACAACCATCGTTCAAATATTCATGGGAGCGCGGGGATTTGAATAACTCTGAAGGATAATCGACCCATGTAAAGGGGCCTTAAGCCTGGGTCCTTCTGTTTAGTGCGCTGGATACCCCCACTTTTTTACGGATTTGCTGATCTGTCTACAGAGCTCTGCTGTTCCAGTGGGGAGGCTGCTGCCTTATGCCTCTTTCACACTGGCTTTGTGATTTTGAGACCAGAAATCGCATGAAGAGAAAGCTGCGACCAAGTTGCAGCTAAATCTCACCCATTCACTCTGCCAGGTGCGGCGTATATACACCACAGCCCGGCATTTCATCGGCCGGGGAAGTGTTTAGCGATGCTAAGCTTTCTTCCCCTCCCTTTACTGGCTGATCGTGGTAATAGAAGCTCCTATAGAAACCTATGGGAGCTTCCGGCAACGGGAGGGAGTTTAGCAGCACGAGCCGCTGCTAAGGCCCCTCTCCCTCCCCTCAGCT
Organism: Eleutherodactylus coqui; assembly: GCF_035609145.1. Classification (NCBI taxonomy): domain Eukaryota; kingdom Metazoa; phylum Chordata; class Amphibia; order Anura; family Eleutherodactylidae; genus Eleutherodactylus; species Eleutherodactylus coqui. The sequence goes on along the minus strand of NC_089840.1, from coordinate 121,255,021 downwards.
TCCATGGGAGCCGCTGACTAATCATGGCCCAAAGATAAGGGCAAGAGCTATCTTTTCAGGCCACTTGTAAAAGTGGCCATCTGGAATCTGCAGTATGCGCGCTCTTTCCCGGGTGGATGATTTTACGTGCTGGAAAAAAAATCGCTCATCCGAACAAATGCATTGGAAGCCACTATTTTCGGCCAATGTTTTATTGCGGACAAATAGCCGCAATAGAATGTTCACGTGAATAAGGCCTGTAGAGATAGGAGTCTTTACATGTTGAGGCAGGGCACAACCATTCCAGGTACTATTTTTCCTACCGGTTTGGCTTGGTTATCTCCGGATTCTTGCAGTTCTGGACCATGCAGCGCTGTTTTCTCTTATTTACAGATGAATCACAAAGTGGCGTATAAGGCACAATCGGTAACTCTTTCTGTAGATATACAAGTCCAGGAAAGTATCAGCTCACCTGCAACACGCTGTGGTCCAGAATTACAATGGAGTGACCGAAAGAGACCAAGTCTAGCTAACGTGTAACTAGGAAGCTTTAGCACGGCCAAGTCCAGTTGGAAGTCCAAATCTTTATTGAAAACGTGTTGCTATTTCAACAAATACTGCAATGCATTTCACAATGTAACGGCACTTGGAGAATGCCTGGGGATTGGAGCACACTGCAGGCAGCAAAGACGGTTCGGGCTGCTCACGAGACCCACAAGCTTAATTCATATGTAGTGCGGGAATGATTAAAAGGACATTTTACAAGGTATGAGGACATTAGTGGCTATAACAAAAGACAGCCTTAGGAATGCGCTGTAATTTATCATCCCCCACTGTTGGTTTTACCAACCCCAAGTTGGTGACAAGATGCTTTTAAAGGGAACTGGTCATCACTCCCATAGAGTGTGTGCGCTAACTACTGAGAGGAGTCCGGTGCAAGAACCACCCGCTGACTTCCAGGGATGACAGTGAGGAAGCCAGGTAAGGATGGGGGGGGGGGGGGGGGGGGGAAACACATCCCTGGACTCCTTGACTCTTGTCCTATAACCCCCCCCCCCCCCTTTAAATGGTTGATTGAAACACAAAATGTTATCTCACAAAGAATTTATCAAGTACCCCGCTATCTGCTGTCCTTAAAAGCTTTTACATTCAAGTTATATCAGTCTCTTGAGAAGGTTCACTAATGAACTAGAGAATTGTATACCTAGTAATTCCCCAATATAAGGTTATCATCAGACTATCAGGATCTGCTTCTTGTATGAGCAGGGGAGGTCTGATAATTATACACAGTGCAGAGTATTGAGAAGGGAGGAAATCAGGTTTTTCCTGCCACTGTAATAGGAGTTTCTACCCACTGGGATTTTGATTACTCAGGTCATACCTGTTCAAGAATGCAAATGGGAAGATGGAATACTACTAGAGATGAGCGAGTATACTCGGTAAAGGCAATTGTTCGAGCGAGCATTGCCTTTATCGAGTACCTGCCCGCTCGAGATGAAAGGTTCGGGCGCCGGAGCGGGGGAGCGGTGAGTAGCGGCTGTCAGCAGGAGGGAGTGGGGGGGGGGGGGGGGGTGGGAAGAGGGAGAGCGAGATCTCCCCTCCGTTCTGCTCTACCCCGCAGCCGGCACCCGAACGTTTCATCTCGAGCGGGCAGGTACTCGGTAAAGGCAATGCTCGCTCGAGCAATTGCCTTTACCGAGTATACTCGCTCATCTCTAAATACTACCTCTACAGCGCCACCTATTAAAAGGCAGCATTCCTACAAGTTAATGTCAGACCTTTTAATGAGCATTGTTACAATGACAGAGAATTGTGAGCCAAAGCCAGAACTTTCTCCAGAAGGAGAAGATAACCATGTACAGAGAGCTGTATCAGGGTGATTGCCCCTCATCAGTGTGCAGTAGGTTTCTGCAAATAAGGAGCATGAACGGCCTTATAAGTCTCCTCACCTTCTAGGGGTTCTCCCTAAGGATTAAAGATAGCGTTCCTGACCCAGTAGGTTTCTAGCTTGGCTAGTGAGAGGCCTAGATACGTGGGTCAGGAAGAGTATGGTTTCTCCTTAAGGAGAGCACATAGGTGTGAGGAGACTTATAAGGCCCTGCATGCTCCTCTGGAAAATATGCAAAGGGAAAGATGGAACAATACCTCTGCAGCGCCCCCTATAAGTTTTCTTAGACCTTCTAGGTGCTCTTTCTAAGGAGAAATGATACCCTTCCTGGCCCATGTTTATAGACCTCTCAATAGCCAAGCCAGAAACCTACAGCACACTGATGAGGGGCAAACACCCCGAAACAGCTGTCTGTGTATGGTAGTCTTCACCTTCTGGAAAAGATTCTGGTTTTGGCTCACAATTCCCAGTCATCGATACAAGGCTTGTAAAAAAGTTTGAAATTGACTTGCAGGAAGGCTGCCTTCCAATAGGTGGCACTGCAGGGGTATTTTATCTTTCTATTTGCAAATTTCCACAGAGAAGCATAGATGGCCTTAAAGGGCTCCTCACACCTTCTAGGTGCTCTCCCTAAGGAGAAACGGACAATACCCGTCCTGATCCCTGTTAAAGAATGAAAATTATAAATTGCATACAGTGTTTAGATTTTTCTGCCCACATTTCTGAAAGGTAGAATTTGCCAAGACTGGTACATACAGTAGCAGCAGACCAAGAATATACTCCCACAACTGCAATTTTGCATAGCCTTGAAGATGGTCACTGAATCCCCCCCTCAGGGCTGGTTCTTGTAAATGATGTAATTTAGATTATTGCCTCTTTTCCTCTCTGCAGTGGGCTGGGAGTTTGCAGTCTCCATCTTCACTTGTTCCTTAGGGTACTCTTGCATGTAGTGATAAATCGTTCGCCTGAGGATATGTCAAAGTTCGCTTAGGGGGTCAGTTTAAAAAACACAAAGAATTAATTTAATTTTTAACGGGATCCTTCAGTTCACTGTATAAGTGAACGTTTGGTGTTTAAACCGAACGATTAGCCTGCACAAAATAACCAATGAATCGTTAGAACTGAACAATTATTGCTCAGATTCGAATGATCTAGCAATTTTTTTTTGAATGATCACGTTCTGTGTAAAAGCACCCCAAGACCTGCATCCTGTTCAATCATCTATTTACAGATAATGTCTGAGGATATGATGCCTGGACACGGTTTTACGCGAGGTCGTTATTACGGCGATTTCACATATATGTTGGGGATTCCGGTCTGCTGCTCTGTTCAGGGAGCAGGAAAAGGGAATTCCCACAGCTGAATGGTTCTGTCTCTGGACGGACCTGAATAGCGCTTGATGGACCCAATTGACTATAATGGGATCCGTCTGCTTTCTGCGCAGCTGCACAACCTTTAGACAAAAGAAAAAAAAAATACATATAGTGTTTTCACACGGATCTGTGACGGAACCTCCGTCCTTAGGACGGTCTTACACGACCAGATTTGGATTCCGGAATCCGCAATAGTCACCTGCACAGACACTATCCACAGCATTCTATATCCATTACAAGAATTCAGCATTCATTTAAGCAAGTAACAGATTTCCACTTGCGGAAATAAAATCACAGCATGCCCTATTCTTGTGCGGTTTCCGCATGGGCGGCTTCCATTGAAGTCAATGGAAGCTGTCCAACCCGCGGCCCATTGACATTGCTGAAAGGGCGCGTGTACTTGCGTCATCACCTAGGGATGGTGCAGGCGTGCGGGGGGATCTGCACTGCGCATGTCCAACGGCATGCCACCAGGTCCATCTGCAATTCAGGTTAATCCAGGCACGCACGGACACCAGATTCCACTGCGGGCTCCCGCATGTGGAATCTGACCAGCCTTAGAGCTACAATGAGTGATTTTTTGCAACTAATGGCAGTCTAAATCTAGACTATGCTCACCTATAATGTAGGTCAGTTTAGGGGTAGGTGCCTGCGGAAGATGCTCTTTAAATACTACAGGTTTTCAATGGTGTGTCAAATAGAATGTAGGGGACCATCACATTTGTGGGAATGTGGAAAGAGACAAGGTTGTATCTTGCAGGTTTCACTTTGGTGCAAATCTTTATTAATGATTTATACACGGTCATCAAATGTCCATATAACTGTGGTACAATCTCAACGTGCCACAAATCCATTAAAGCGCTAGAAGATGAAGACATTTGCATTCTGTTTCTTAGCCTTATGCTCCCCTATCTAAAGAGTATGAAAATTTTTTACCAGTTTTATACTTGTTTTAACACAATGAGGATGCTTGTTACAAAGTGGGTGGGGGTGAGAAAGCAAGGTATGTACTACTGATCTAAAAAGGTTTCAAGTTTTCATGTGGACTGTAAAAAGAGGATCAATGGAAGGTAATAGCAGGGAGAGCAGACCTGAACAAAACTGAGTATTGCATATGGAGTTAACCCAATTCCGGACTATCTGGCTGCCATCTTTTCTTAGCCAATATTACGAAAACAACTGATATTGCAACAACTGTTGTAAGATGCCTTTAGAAGAAGTGAAAGACCAAATTGTTGATTATGCCTGATAAACGCACGTCTTCTATGTGTTGGACACCTGGACATAGCCAGGTTTAAAGAATATAATAGTACCATAACCAGGCATAAAGGGAGCGAAATTCAACTATTCCTAAATGGCCAAGTTTTAAAAGAAAAGTTAAACAGCAGCCGTCATGCCAATAGCCCAGGCTTATACGGCAATAGACACCCCATACTGCAGTTCATTCACAGCTGTTGGAAGGAATCAGTCGCTGGACCTGCTATCCCGGTAATCGTAGAAGCACAGTGCAATGCAAAGAGAATAAGAATGGAAGAAGAGATTCAGTTTTAGGCTTGGGGCATGGTAGGGGGAGAATATATCCGGCTTATGGGACATGGTCTAGTATTCTAGCATTTGAGAAGTGCTGAGATGTATGATGAGGATAACTAGTAACACCACTTATGGCTATATGTAACAAGCTGAAATGACTACACTGGGCAACGAGATTAATGTTACAAGTGCCATTGACTTAGAGGAAAACATTCTTTGATTTATCCCTAGCTCTATAGAGCTGAAAAGAGCGTCCAAAGCTGGTATGTTTTCTAACACCAAGAAGTCAATTGAAAAGAAAATAAGAAAACAAAAAAAAAAAAAAAAGAAGAAAGACCCAACATACACAGTGATCACATTTACAGGCTCCTGGGAGAAGAATATAAAACAAAGCAGATTGTTCTGCAGCGCTTCTAGGTTAGAAAATACATTAACTTTGTAGGCCCTAGCAAAATATCACATTATATAAACCCCCTTTTTTTTCCTTTTAACCCCATTAGTGCCAGAGGGCATCTAGAAGAGAATCGTCTGCTGCCTGCTCTGGCACACAAGGGGTTACACAGCATACGTGTAAGACCAAACACTTCCGACTTTGCTTTGCACACTAGACGCCGCTGTAGCCCTCTACAAAGAGATCAAGCATTCTGCATTTCTTTGCCAATCTTGTAACTGAGGATTTTGTTCCAGTCGATCTTGGTGCGGGTGACGGGCAGCTGCCGACGTAAGGCTTTGAAAGTGGTGTCTGACATTGTCTGATAGTTTTCGCTTATAGCAGTCTGTGGGAGAGAACAGAAGTCACGTGGTTAGAAGCTTCAACAAATGTACGAAGACGCAAACACAGACTAGAACGAGAAGTGATGTCCGTCTTGTGCACATGCGTTACTGATGAAGCATTCTCGGCTTACTAAGGGTATGTTTACACGAGGCGAAAATGCTGCAGAATCCAAAATAGCCCAAATCAGCCGTGTACCTGCAGCTGATTTCAGAAGATACAGCACTCACCTCCCAAGTCTTCGGTTGTCAGCGGACTCCCTCACCGGTATTTGGCGGCCTCTAGTGAGCGCAGTGCTACTGGTCAGGTGATGCAGAAGTGCCATTACCTAGACTAGTTGCGCTGCGCTCAGTACAGGCCACACGCTACTAACTCGTGATTAGGGCTTCTGTATGGCAAGTTGGGATATAAACTGTACAGCAGCAAACAAAGACTATTTAGGAAGCAAGTGAACAAGAATAAAAAAAATAAGTACAAAAAAAAAAAAAAAATGTCCATCGTCTTCGTTAGTCACGTATGGTACTTCAGCAATGACCACCATAGGGCTAGGCGATTATACAAACTCATTTGCCATTTGGAGGTCTGACTATCTTTTTTAACACATTAAATCCATTTCAATGTATCTTAATAGGATAGGTGCCACTATAACGTTTTTTTTACAATTAGTAAAACTTTATTTTTCTTTTTTTTAGCCACCCTAGGGGACCACAACTAACAGTGCTTTGTTCGCTCCTGCAATATGATGTAATACTGCAATCTGACGGGCAGTGTATCAGGCCACCCCATGGGGATAGCTTGATAGGCAGTCTGCCGGTACAGCCCTGGGGCCTTTCAGGAGGACCCCGGCTGCCACGACCGTACGGGACAAACGAATATCGTTCAGAGCATTTAAAGGGTTAAGAGCCGGGATCGGCGGCGCGGCTGAATGCAGCTATTGCCCGCGGGTGTCAGCTGTAATAAAAAGCCGACGCCTGTGCTGTATGAAGAGAGGTCGCCCTGCGATCTCTCTTTCTACATACCCTGATGCTGCAGGACGTAACTGTACGTCATATAGCGGGAAGAAGTTAAGGAACTGCTGCGCACGCTATCCCTTTATGGCAAAAGTTGTCCTAGTATTTTATCTGCTTTTTGCCCAGCATTTATTAAGAACTCACTGACTTTGCTGCTGTGATGTAACGCAGATTTTGCCGACATTCCTAGCATATTCGCCCCATGTAAACATACCCCAGACTTCTCTACAAACCAGCAGCTGTCTGCTATACCCCTGTTCGGTGAAGTTACAAGACGCGGCTCACCTGGTAATCATTCTCTGCTTGCTCTATGATCTTTATGAAATCCTTGGCAGTTTGCGCCTCCCCCTGAAACGAAACCACAAAGCAGCACATTGTAAACTGAACGGAGAACACAAGTTATAACTTGTTTTATTTAATGGGGAATACGCAAGATTTCAAGGGCCACTCCAGTGATCCCCCCCCCCCCCCCCCATTCATTCATTATGTAGCTATCCCCCAGTATATACAAGTGAGCTGATGTTACTTTGGTTAGCTATTTCTGTCTAAAAGTCCTGGGATCTTTTTGCTCAGATGGTCATGTGATCTCTGACCAGCTCAAATCTGATTGACTAGTTTCAGGCATTATAACCAATTTCTCAGTTTGTGGGATGAAATGATCCCTACCATAGAAACTGCCTAGAAGGGGACACAGGCAGTCCTGTCACAGTTGCATATAATGATCACACAACTGTCACACAGCTATAATACAGATCAGAGCTCAGTCTCGTGACTCTAAACTTATGGTCTGTAGCTTACTTAAGCCAGGATCAAATGGGCGATGAAAGCGAGTGAGATTTGTGCGTTTTCAGACACACAAATATGAAAGCCATTCTTTTGGATGGGTTCATACACGAGTGATGTTTTCCTGCATGGCACTGCAACGCTATGCGGGAAACAAATCGCGGCATGTTCCATCTGGCTGTGTGATCTCGCATCTAAGCCCCATTGTTTTCAATCGGGTGGGCGCTGCCGGCCGCATTGGGAACAATGGGAGAACGCCGCGATCCTCTGCTGCGGCTGTGACAGCTGCACCGTGGGGAATCCCTGCATCCCCGAAGTGATGCAAGGCGGCTTTACCATGAAAACGCCTTGCATTCCTTGGTATTTCACATGGTGGGGAGTGCGGTATGGGGGTGGAATTCCCGGCCCCATATCGCGCTTGCACGTGTGAAGTTAGCCTTAGGTGAATATAAAAGGTAAGTAGCAGGAATACATAGAGAAAACCTCTGACAGGGAATTAGATGAGGGGGTTAGGGATGAAAAAAAATGTGTTTTCACCAGAGTGGCCCTTTGCATAACAATATACTGGAATACAGCAGATGGGTGCTAAAGCTGGCAATACATAAACATAATAAGCTTGCTAGTACACCGATAGAATTAGCGGTTGTTGTTACTTGGCTCATATTGTTCATCACCTATTGGACAAGTACATGAGCAGCACCGGACAATCCATAGCTCGGAACACAGTAGGATCTTACCATTTAATGAGCAGAAGGTAAAGGTGGATGGATCAGATAGTTACTGGTCCAAGTAGGTGGGAAGCAGGTTCTTCTATGGCTAGGCTTACACAAGCACAAGTTTACTGTGTATTATTATGCGCGCGATGTACGCGGTAATTTGCAGGCAATCAAATACATTGCTTTACGCGGTTCCGCTCACATTTGCACATAGGCATTGTGTAATACACACAAAGAACGCAGTATATTCTATTTTGCAGCATATTAAACAAGAGGAAGCCCATTGTTCACTATGGCTGCGTAATGCATGCAGAATAAGCAAAAGAAAACAGATGGACTGCACATGACAGCATGCGTAAGATATGCTGTTATGGGCAGTACAACATCTGACATACGCAGTAACAGGCCGGGTGGTATTTGAGCACAAAAATGTCACCCAGAAAATAAGAACCCACTGATTGAATAGGTTCGTTCCCAAGTGTGTATTTTGCGTATGCAATTGTGTTGGGGGAAAAAAAACAAAAACTGCAGCAGCATGCTCTATCTTCCTGTGCAGGAAAAGAACATATCTGGAAGTCATTAAACTAATTGGACATTTCAATGGTTGAGTACTTGTTTTTCTGCATACGCAAATTGCACACAACTTGCGTGCGCAAAAAGTACAGTAATAAAAACAAAAAAAAAAAAACGGTGTTGCGTGGCGCAAATATGCTGTGTAACCTAGCTACTTACAGAGATAGTTATGGATTCCTGCACGTCTTTATGGCTAACAAGCTGAACATTGCCATCTTCATAGTAATGAACCTGCAAAAGAGACACGTTTAGTACATCCGAAGCAGGGAACTCCCAAACTTGGAGGATCCATTTCATTATATAAGGTGGGATCAGGGCACTAGTTTAGAGATTTAAAAGCTTGAATGACGGATTATTAACTCTCCGTATTATTCTTCTTATTTACCTGAATCTTAAGCACTCCGACCAGCTGAGCGGTAGACTGTGAAATAGTGAATTTCCACTCAGATCTCCAACGGCCATTCCTACAGGAAGAAAAGAGTGAATTAGGATAGGAGGTGGCATCACACAGAACTCCAGTTTTCTATAACTGGCTATTCCAGTTGCAAAAAAATGTACCGAGTCGTCACTCCTGTCACTAATATTTGCTTGACTCTCCTCCACTAAATGTATATGAAGCACTATATGAGTATTATCCAGGTTAAATAAAACTAGTTATAAGATATTACTTATTATATACCTAACCCATTCTATATATCCACCCAGTTACAGGATATAGTCCTCTAGACATAAAACTGTAAATAAATTAGTTCGATACCAGGCAGCATCCGAAGGGTACTCCGAGAAACCCATTTGTTCCTCCATTATGAAAAATAGTAACACTCCCAATCTCTACATGGTCTTTGTCCAAGACCCAAGTCAGGTGGTTATATTTTCTAAGACCGAATTCGAGTGCGAGCGGAGTCCAGGATTCTTGGGTGTAACTCACATTGGGGAGCACACGGACACCGCATCCATAAGCGGTCAGATGTGTGGGACACTACACATGCCCTAATCTTGTTTGAAAAAACACTGCATGTCCGATTCTCAAACGTGAACTATCACTGAGGAGTGAAAAATCGCGTGTGTGAATGAACCCATTTCAAATGAATGGGTTTGTTTTCAGTGCGAGTTCTTCCATCTCGGCCTCTGATAAAACTCTTGTGGAAAACTTGCCCATGTGAATAGAGCCTAATGGAGGGATGAACAACCGATTAGTTTGGTTACTCCTTTGGATGCTGTCAGATATTCAGGTATGTATAGACTGTTGGTTGCTTTCAAGAAGACTCCTGGGAGGAGTGCTGGGTGCATCCGATTATTTGATCAGAGAAACAGATTTGTTGTCTGCTGCAGACAGTTAGGAGTGACTGTGACAGAAACAAAAAAATACTACGAAGCATAACTCCATGAGCAGTGCGGCCTTCATCATTTTTATATGGAACAACCAGGACTCTTCCCAGAGCTGGATGACCTGTCAACATAAATTAGGAGTGAAGGGACTTCGTAAGAGGTGACCAAGAACCCAAGGGTCAATCTGGCTGAGCTCCGAAGATCCTGTGTGAAGATGGGAGAAACTTCCAGGAGGTCAACTATCACCGCAGCTCTCTATGGCAGAGCAGCCAGAAAGAAGCCTCCCCTCAGTAAAAGACACATGAAAGCCGCCTGGAGTTACCAAAAAGCATCTGAAGGCCCCTCAGACTGTGAGAAACGAGATTCTCTCATCTGATGAAACCAAGATGGAACTTTTTGGCCTTAATGTTCTGTCTGGAGGGAACCAGGCGCCGCTCATCACCTGCCCAATACCATCCCTACAGTAAAGCCTGGTGGTGGTAGCATCATGCTGGGGGACAGGGAGGCCGGTCAGGGGGGATGAAAAGCTGAATGGTGCAAAGTACAGAGATATGCTTAATGGAAACCCGATCCATAGCGCAGGGACCTCAGACTGGGCAGAAGGGTTTACCTTCCAATAAGACAATGACCCTAAGCACACAGCTGAGACAATACAGGAGAGGCTTAGAGACAACTCTGTAAAAGGTCCTTGAGTGGCCCAGCCAGAGCACTGACTTGTACCTAATTGGACATTTCTGGAGAGACCTGAAAAAGGTCTGTCTGCCTCCATCCTGACAGCACTTAAGAGGATCTGCAGAGAAGAATGGCAGAAAACCCCCAAATCCAGTTGTGCAAACCTTGTAGCATCATAGCCAAGATGACTGGAGGCTGGAATCGCTATCAAAGATGCGTCAGCTACGTACTGAGCACAGGGTGTGAATACTTATGTCAATGCAAAAAATTTGCTTTTCAGTTAAAAAAAAACAAAAAAAAAAAACACAAAGATTTCCTAACATTCTGTTGTCACTATGGGGTATTGCATCAGAATGATGGGGGAAAAAACTTTTTTTTTTAAATTGGCACAAGGCCACAAAAATGTAAAAATAGTGAAAAGATCTGTAGACTTTCCAAGTGTATCTGATCCTTAGAATAAAGCTTGAAGAGCATTCACAAGACAAAACTGGTAGTTACTTGTGACTCTTTCCTTGACCAACTCCCACACGTTACCTGTACAGAACACAGAGATAAGATATGGGGGACAGATACTGGTCTAAACCCCCTAAAGGGAGTCTGTCAGCTCAAACACGCTGTCCAAACTGCAGACATCATGTTACAGAGCAGGAGGAGCTGAGCAGGCTGATATATAGTTCTATGGGGAAAGATTCAGTATAGTTTGTATTTTATTCATTTATATCTCCCCTCATTCTGCTCTGTCCAGTGGGCGGAGCCATCAGTGATTGACAGCAGGGTATGATTGTAAATAGAAGGGTAGCCATCATTGGTAGGACCACATACTGGACTGTTCATCTCAGAATGTACAGAGATTTAGATGAATTTTTTCCTGCTGCATTACGAAAGCAATAACTTGCAAAAAAATAAAATGTCATTTGCTTTGTGTTGCCGTATTCTGAGAGCCATAGTTAAATTTTCCATAGATATGTGAAGGTCTTGTTTTCTGTGCGATTAGTTGATGGTTTCGCTGGTACCAATCTGGGGCACATGCCATCCTTGATTGCTTGTTTTTTTTTTTTTGATAGGCAGTTAGAACAAAAATGAAAAAAATAAATAAAAAAAGGGAAAGCAACAATTGTGGCATTATATAATATATTTTTTTTACAACATGATAACTTTATACAGTGTTTCCCCAAAAATAAGACCCTGTCATTAATTTTTACCCTAAAAGAAGCGCTAAGTCTTATTTTCGGGGGTATCTTATTATACTTACCTAGCAGGCTCCGACCAGGTCCCTCTTACTGCTCATTCATAACTCCAAAATCCCGCCTCCAGGAAGCGATTACTCCGATTGGTTCTCGAGTGCTGCTCAGCCAATCAACGCAACGCTCGATGAACCAATGCGATGGCTGTGATTGGTTCACTGAACGCCGCATTGAGTGGTTCTTTGACTGCTGCTCAGCCAATCACAGCCATCGAGATGTGGAGGCAGGATTTATGAATTACCTGAGCTGCGGCATTGATTGGCCAATTCACAAGTCACTCCCCCACAACTCGATGGCTGCGATTGGTTTTTCGACCGCTGCTCAGCGAATCAATGCAGCACTTGATGAACCAATCACAGCCATCGCATTGGTTCATTGAGCACTGCATCGATTGGCTTTAGGGAGCAGGAGGAGGAACCTGGTCCGAGCCTGCTAGGTAATGTATTCCTATTTTTTTAATATAATGCAGCTGGGGGTTATTTTTGGGGTAGAGCTTATATTTCAAGCATCCCCGAAAATCCTGAAAAATCAGGGTAGGGCTTATTTTCGGGGAAACTGGTTAATCTTAGCGTTTGGGTCATTACAATTACCAATTGTTTGCATCTTTTTTCACTTAAACATTTTTATTGGAAAAAAAACCAAAAACTATTAGAACATTTTGAAGCTTTTTTTTCTTAAACTTGTTTCAGTCCCTCTAGAAGACTTGAGGGGGGTCACAATTCTCTGATCGCTCATGCTTCCATATTACAGTTATGTCTGGTCAGCATTAGTATTAGGCTTTGCCTTTAGGTACAAAGACGGCAGAAATGGGGACCAGGTGTCCATGACAACCCATCAGCACTTTACACTCGTGTTGCAGGGTGCTAGCTGCTCTTTATAACTGATTGCGATTGGCTCTTGCACTGAAACGATTAAATTGTCACTGCAGGTGATACAATGATGGTGCGGGCGCATCTCCTACGTCATCACTGTGTAGTCAATGTATGGCAGTTTGCACCAATGTCTATCCACCCACGATCTAAATGGGTGTCATGGGGCAGGAAGAGGGTTGCGTGGTGGTTTGGACAACCTTGTTTTTGTAAAAGGTTTTCCCAATAAGAAGAACAGTTAAGCTCCCACGGATGAGTCTGCATCTAACCTTGCAAAAAAAAAAAAAAGATAACACACACACACACATTTAAATATATATACACATACATACACACACATACATACACACATACACCTATACATATATACACACACACACACACACAATCTCATCCTGTGGATGCTGAAGAGGCCAAGTGTTCCCAAAGGTCTAATCAGGCCACAGCAACTGTAGGCCTTTCTGAGTTTTCAGGTTTTGAGTGCAACTAACCTTTCTGAAATGATTCAAGTACTTACAGCCAAACATTAAATAGAAGGTACCGCGTTTCCCAAAAAATAAGACCCTGTCTTATATTAGTTTTTTACCCCAAAAGAGGCCATGGTCTTATTTTCAGAGGAGGATTGCCCAATTCCTAAATCCCACCTCCACAACATGTTGGCTGTGATTGGTTCTTTGACTGCTGCTGAGCCAATCAATGCAGTGTTCAATGAAGCAATCACAGCCGTCACATTGGTTCTCGAGCACTGCTCAGCCAATCAGAGCCATCGCTACCTGAAGGTGGGATTCAAGAATTCCGTAACCAGGAAGTGATCTTCTGTGGGCGGCCGAGAACTGCAAAAAATGCGCCGGAGCTCCGGAAGGGACCTCTAGATAATGTATTCCTTAATGTAATGCAGCTAGGGCTTATATTTCAAGCCTCCCTTCAAATCCTGAAGTCGGGGTAGGGCTTATTTTCAGGGTGGGTCTTATTCTAAGCAAAACAGGGTACATGGTGCAACTCAAAGTCCAATTTATACATTGCGTTGAAAACCCAACCGAGCGCTTCAGGTGTTTGATATAACCTTGCTCTGCAACTATGAAGTCCCTTTCACTTTGTGTCTGCCAGATTTAGAAGGGATGCAATTGAAATTCCTCAAAATATTCACATACCAAAAGTTTTTCGGCTGGAACTGGTGACTTTCAATACAGGCTATTATTGTCTGCTGTCCATCTATAGTCTTTGCATAGACCTGCAGAGAATAGACCAGTCAGTGGATGGAGACAGTATGTAGCTGTTAGGTCCTTAGAAAAGAAATACGTCACAAAACACCAAAACAGATACTTAACAGTACAGACTCCATTGGGATAATGATCTTTTACATATGCCCTTAAGGCAGTGTCACAAGCATCTCTCCAGGACTTTAAAGCGGTGTCTGTTTCATCGGCATGAGCATCACTTGCTTCCTTTCTTAGATGGTCAAATTTAAAGGAAATTCTGTTCCGAGGATCCAGAAACCTGCTGTTGCCCAGATCGCCATGTTCCGTAATTAGGACCTACAGAAATATTACAGACAATCATTAAAAATGAGTAAACTATTAAAGAGTCATCTCATTAGGAAGCTCCTGATTCCTCAGTAATGTTAATCACTGGATACGGCTATTTAACCCCTTAACTTAAGGATGTAGCCCCATCCCCACCCTATTTTCGGGTTTTCCTTGCCCCTTTTAAAAAAACCCTAACTTTTATTTATCCATCGAAGTAGCTGTCTGAAAGTTTGTTTTTTGTGGGAGGAGTTGTATTTTTTGATAATACTATTTAATGTACCATCTAATATACTGGAAACATAAAAAAAAATACTAAGTGGAGTAAAATGGAACAAAAACGAAATTCCACGGTATGGGCTGGTCTAGTTTTTACAGCGTACACACTGCAGCAAAAATGACACGATAACTTTATTCTATGGGTCAGTACGATTACTACCACACCCAATTTATATACTGTATATACTCGAGTATAAGCAGAGTTTTTCAGCACACTTTTTTGTGCTTAAAAAGCACCCCTCGGCTTATACTCGAGTCAGGGAAGGGTTAAAAAAAAAGCAAAACAAAAAACCTCCACACTCACCTCCCAAGCCAGGGTCTGAGTTCCCACTGGCAGTGCGGCAAGCTGCTTGAATCCTCCCTGCTGTCAGGCTGTGAATGATCAAGCGCCGGCTAGGATTGGCTGGCACTCAATCCAATCATAGCGCTTACTTACACAGCACTGACAGATGACAGCTGAGCAGAGACGACGATGGGGGATGACAGCGGGGAGAATTCAAGCAGCTTGCTGCAGAGACACAGACGCCAGTTGGGAGGTGAGTATGGAGGTTTTTTTTTTATTTTTAACAGTATATACTCGACTATAGCTTGGCTTATACTCGAGTCAATAAGTTTTCCCAGTTTTTTGTGGTAAAGCTTATTGACTCGTCTTATACTCGGGTCAGCTAATACTCGAGTATATACGGTAGTTTGTTTATCTGTACATTTTTTCCCAAAGATATTTAATTTTTCGAAGTTATTCTCAGCCGCCATCTTCTGACGGCCATAACTTTAGTGTTCCGTCGACATAACTGTGCAAGGGCTCAATTTTTGTGGGACATCCTGTAGTTTATATTGGTAGCATTTTTGGAGTACATATGCCTTTTGATCACTTGCTCGGGTGATTTAAAAAAAAAAAAAAAAAAAAGCACAAGTGTGGCATTGTTTATTTTTTTCCCTCCTGACGACATTTCCTGTGTGGAGTAAATAATGAGTTAGGCCCCCTGTCCATGTCAGTTTATTCGAATCATGCCGTCCGATGCTTCCCATAGCATTGCTATGGAAAGCGCTGGCACCTGTCCACAAGCGGAGAATCATTGCATTTCTCCGCGGTCAGCCTATTAGATAGGGCAGACCGGCGGAGATTCGGCGGCGGCTCCCGCGCTGAAGCTTCGCCGCGGGATACCGCATCGCCCGTGGACAGCCGGCCTTACTTTGATAGATCAGACTTTTACGGAAGCAGTGATACCAAATAGGTTTTTGGTTTTATTATTTAGATTCTTTTATTATGAAAATTGCAGAAATATCCGTTTTTTTCCCCCCTTTGAATTATTACTTTTTTTTTTTTAATAAAAATTTTAAAAACGGATTTGTTTTTCTAAGTCCCCAGAGGGGACAAGAACTTGTGATCTTATTGTGGGGGCAGTGCGGGACCGTTTACATTGAACAGGCATTTTAATGTCGCTGTCAGAATTGACCGCAGTATTTAAAGGGTTAACTGCTCCGATCAGCTACGTTTTTAGGAGCTGTTGTGGACGGATGCTGGCTATAAAAAACAGCCGACACCCGCATTGCATGGAGTGGGATTGACCCGCGATCTCCCTCCATACATACCCCGAATCTGCAGGACGTAACACTATGTCCTGTAGCATTGAGGGGTTAAAAATCTGCATGGGCTCGTAGAATATACCTATGAGCTACCCTTCCGTAATTTAGAGAGGATTGCGAATGAACAGTTCAGTAGAGGACAAGTGTTTTGTAGTTCAGCACCACTTTAATAGAAGCATCCAAGGACGCCTGCAAACGCCAAGGATCAAAAGACACTCCCATATTGTCCGGCACGGGTCTGATCCTGAATACAAACGCTTATCTTGGAGCAGAACGTGAAATCATGGGCAGTTTAGCCGACATACCTGATGTGTACAGCACTACATGCATATAAAAGGACTTCATATATGTCAAGTTGTGATAAACTGCAAAATTACTTTACAAACTTCTAGAATTCAAGTAAAAAAATCTGATTTATTCTAATGCTCCTTTTTGACTGGTTGAATAATCGGTTCAATCTAATGAGCACCGATTGAAAAGGCACGCTGATCGGCGCGAGTTTAATTCTCCTTTACATTAGCCAGGAATCGACCTGTGGGGCCAAATGATCGTTTGTCCCCATAGGCCGACTATACTCTCCCCCCCTCTTAGTAAAGGGAGAGGCACAGCCGATCAGCGAGCATCTTAAAGGAGTTGTCCGGCCATAAACATTAGGTCTCATTACTTCTGTTTGCCCATTTCCATGCACTTTGTAATAAACATTGTGCATGGAAAATGAAGCAAACAGAAGTTTTGGACTTACCTGAAGGGATACCCCCCCCCCCCCGTGTTGCTCCTCCGTCGTCCCTGGTTACCACAAGAATCTTCTCCTCTTGTCAGGCCGCAGCAGCTCTTGTCGGCGCGGGAACGAGTCCCTTCTCATCCGCGCATGCGCAGTTCTTCTCTCTGCAGCCGGGACCGATATACGATCTTCTTGTGTGCAGGGGGGCAGGATGGAAGAGCCTCAGAGCAGGAACTGAGCTCCCGCCCCCTCTCTGCCCCTCTGCACTATTTGCAATAGGGAGAGCCGAGATGGGGGCGGGGCTAATTCTCGGACCTTAGCCCCGCCCCCGTCCCGCCTCTCCTCATTGAAAATAGTGCAGAGGGGCGGAAAGGAGGCAATGAGGAGAGGCGGGACGGGGGCGGGTCTAAGGTCCGAGAATTAGCCCCGCCCCCGTCTCGGCTCTCCCTATTGCAAATAGTGCAGAGGGGCAGAGAGGAGGCAGAGAGGGGGCGGGAGCTCAGTTCCTGCTCTGAGGCTCTTCCATCCCCCCCCCCCCCCCTGCACACAAGAAGATCGTATATCGGTTCCAGCTGCAGAGAGAAGAACTGCGCATGCGCGGATGAGAAGGGGCTCGTTCCCGCACCGACAAGAGCTGCTGCGGCCTGACAAGAGGAGAAGATTCTTGTGGTAACCAGGGACGACGGAGGAGCAACACAGGGGGGGGCATCCCTTCAGGTAAGTCCAAAACTTCTGTTTGCTTCATTTTCCATGCACAATGTATATTACAAAGTGCATGGAAATGGGCAAACAGAAGTAATGAGACCTAATGTTTATGGCCGGACAACCCCTTTAAGTCGAACCTGAACGTTGGCTTGGTCATTGACTGCTCGTTGGCCTTTTACACGGCCCACCTGTGGTTCGGGGGAATTTTTGGGCCCGATAATTGAAAAAGGAAATTAAAAAAAAGCTAAAACTCTTCTTACCAGGTCATCGTAACCTTCAATCTTCACAGGGGTAAACTGATCCATGTTGTACTGGGCAAAGGCACTGGGAAGCAAAGAGAAGTGGGAAAATATAAATGGGTTTCATATATTTACTTCTAAGAACCAAACTGTAAACTATAAGGCCACTAGAGAAGTGCCGGCACTTTACCAGTAGATGGAAAAATCAAACAAAGTCCACCGAGGACTACCTACAGAGGACATAGCTATGCATAAGTGTTACTGATCATGAAACCAGCACTCAGCTAGCTCCCTCGGTCCCACCGTAATGCGTGTGCGATTCCAAGCCATCCTACATTTATTCTCCCATTTTGTGGACAGGTTTGGGATCTAATCCCTTATTGTCCTGCAAGGTGGGGCTCCCACAGCTAGATGGGTTTGTCAGAATATCCTGCAGACGCTTGATCAGATTAAAAGTTGGAAGAAACTTGGAGGCCAACCCAACATCTTGAACTCTGCCATGTTCCTTACATTTTGCAGCGTGGCATTGCACAATATGTAGCGGAAAGAGTTCAATGTCATTATGGAAGACTGCTGTAACAGAGGGGTGCACTTGGTCTTGGTACAGTCAGTTTTAAAGTAAGATACCAGGATCCAGGGTTTCCCGGCAGAACACTTCTCAGAAAACTACGCCGGCTTGCCTTCTTCCTGCTGCCATCTATTCTCCAGGTAAGTGACACACACACAAACTGTCCATCGATAGGGTGTAAAACCTGTCAGATCAGGCCGCCCTCCGTTGCTTTATCCAATTCGGATACTCACATGCCCATTCTAGGTGCTTCTGATGGGGGTTAGTACAACTGGTCTACAGTCAGGCGGTCACATACACAGCAAGCTGTGATACACGGTGTTCTACATTCCACTGACCTTTTTCCTGTAGACGCATCTTCTGCCCCACGATATACAAGTTGGGTGTGCGCTCACTTAGCATTTACTACTTAACGAACTCTGTCACAGGTATGTTATCCCTGATGAGGATTGTAATGTAACGATAGGTATGAGGTTTTCCCCTCATTTTTCGGGGGTGCTTATCGGCCCCCTAACATCACTATACCTTTGACAAATACTGGTTACTTTATTCAGGTTTTTCATCTTATATTAGACGTCTCAGTGCTTTATAGTCCACTATACTGACTTCCATGATAATCATGTACTGGTTTCATATCTAGTCTGTTTAGGGAGGCTCTTCGTACACCTGCAAAGTTGTAATATTTTATTGTGGGGTGCCCTCACCCTTAATCAGATGGGCAAGACTGGATTTAATGTACAAACGTGGGTCTTCATGCTTTTTAGAACGGTCTTATTCTTTTATATGTGCTAATAAGTGGATTGCCATCTTCTGCGCACACTGAATTTTAATTAGTCGCTCTTTTATGGGATCGGCCAGCTATCAATCCTCACACACTTGCCCATTTTTCGGCACATCCTCTTCCAACAGCTGATGGTTGACTTGCTGCCTAATATCTCTCATCTTTTGACAGGAGCCAATGTCACAAGATAACCAACGTCATTCACTTCACTTGCTGGTGGCTTTAAGGCTTTATGGCTGATTGCTCTAAGTGAATTTGGTAAGTTTATACTAGGGTGCTTTCACATCTGCATTGGGATTTCCACTTTTCTGATCCATTCGGGGAGCAGAAAAGGGGAATCTGTGGGGCAGAATGGTTCAGTCCTGAAGCTGAATTTTAGACAAACACACTTTAAACTAATACAAACTGCGGCACCTTTCATGTCTTTTGGTGACTGCATCAAGTAAACCTCCACAGTGCATGGAGAAAAATGAACCTTTGTATTAATGACCTCTCCCAAAACTAATTAGCAAAAAGTGTTGATTACCCCTTAGTGACCAAGCCTGTTTGCGGTTTAATGACCACGTCACTTTAACATAGAATGACTCCGTAAAGGTTTTGCATATCTAACTGATTCTGTCATAATTTTTAACCACATGTTGTACTTCATTTAGGTGGTAAAAATAGTCCGATAGAATTTGTGTATATTTATTAAAAGTGCCAAAATTAAGTCATTTTTTCACATTTTCAATTGCTATATCTCAAATATGTGCAAACATACTGTACAAAATTTTGATAAGATATATATTTCCATCCGTTTACTTTATTCTGGATGCACATTTGAAAAACTTTCGTGTTTTTTAACCATTTAGGAGACGTACAAATTTAACATTACTTTTCCGCATTTCGAGAAACACTGTTTTCCTACACTAAGCCAAGATTATAAAGGCTCATAGGTGTCAGAATGCTAGATACCCCCCACAAATGACCCAATTTAAAAACTACACCCCTTAATGTATTCACTGAGGGGGTGGGTCATGAGTATTTTGACCCCACAGCTTTTTTTTCATGAGTTAATGCAATTTAGGGGAGAAAAAAATAAAACTTCACATTTTTGCAAATAGGTCATCTTAAAGGCAGTTTTCTATTGTGCACATGAAAAGGAGAATTTACACCCCAAAATGGATATCCGTTTGTCCTGTATTCAGAAATATACCCATTCTGGCCATAATCCTACGTCTGGATGCACAACGGGGCCCAAACCAAAAGGAGCAGTTGGTGGCTTTCAGTACAGAAATTTCACTTGGAAGTTGTTTTAGGCCCCATTGCCCACTTGTAGAGCCCGTGAGCGGCCAAAACGACAGAAAACCAACACAAATGACCCCATTTTGAAAACTAGACCCCTTAACGAATTCATCTAGGGGTGTACTGTGTTTTGACCCTACAGTTTTTGAAGGAATGTAAGCAAAGCAGTAGGAAATAATTACGATTTTCATTTCTGTGCCAATTTAAAAAGTGTACAGCACACATATAAATGAAGACTTGCGCCCCAAAATAGATACCCTTGTTTGTTCCGTGTTCAGAGACATACCCATTGTGGCCCTAATCTACTTACAGGACACATGGCTAGGCCTATAATGAAGGGAACACCCATTTTATTTCAGGGTAGAACTGAATAAATTCCAGGCCCAATTTCCCACTTGTACAGCCATTGAGTGGCCAAAACGATGGAGAACCCCCGCACATAGCCCCATTTTGAAAACTAGACCCATTAACTAATTCCGCAATACTTGTATTGCGTATTTCGACTCCACAGTTTTTGTATGAATCTAAGCAAAGCAGAAGAAAAAAAAAAAATGAAGATTTTCAGTTTTGTGGCAATTGGTTCATTTTAAAAACAGGTTTTTTTTGTACATCACACTTATGAATGAAGAGTTGCACCCCAAATTGTATACCAGTTTGTCCCGTGTTCAGAAACATACCCATTGTAGCCCCAATCTACTTACAGGACACATGGCTAGGCCTGTAATGGAGGGAACACCCGCTGGATTTCAGGGCAGAATTGAATTGCCCCGTTGCTCACTTGT
Organism: Eleutherodactylus coqui; assembly: GCF_035609145.1. Classification (NCBI taxonomy): domain Eukaryota; kingdom Metazoa; phylum Chordata; class Amphibia; order Anura; family Eleutherodactylidae; genus Eleutherodactylus; species Eleutherodactylus coqui. The sequence continues at coordinate 121,233,814 of NC_089840.1, read as the reverse complement.
GCGGGAAAAAAATGGACTCCCTAAAAATTTCCCCTCCCCCATTTTTTGGCATTCCCTAAATCTTAGATAAAAGTAATAATGTAAACTGTGTGGTATGTCTGAAGACAGGGGTAATTATGGGGGCCTAGTTGGGATGGGCACATGGGGCAATAAAACCGGATATCCCTCCTCCTCCCATGCTTTTTTGTGGGGTATTTCTTGACCTCAGTGGCGGGTATGGGGTGTAAAAAGTGGCGCTCTGTGAGGCTTCGTAAGCTTGCGGAGGTTCGGCGGTCTCACACAGAAGGCGCTCAACAAGCTGCTCCTGGAACTGCAGGAAGATGAGCGTTCGAGGGGCTTCTTGTAAATTGCGGATTACAGGTAGCGGTCTGAATAAATGTCGGTCTCACACAGCTGTAAGTGGCATGCGAAGGCCCCCGTAATGTACTGCACATAACTCCGTACTCATACAGGTGATCATGCGCAGTACACCTTTTCTTGTTTATATTTCCCCCGCCGTTGCTTACACAATGTAGTTGTGTATGGGCTGCAGGTATATCCACGGCTATGGAGCACAATGGGCTCTATGTCACGGATATCCACGCAGCTCCTCATGACATCTCTAGGCTTTCGACTACCTTTGGTCATGTATCCGCTATTATGCTAACGGTCACATGCGCTGAAGTTGGAGGAAGGTCCGCAGATAAAGATCCCACTGTGGGACAAATCCGGGGACCTTAGTTATGTAATTCTATATCCTCTCACGGATACAATCTGTAAGGGGAGATGAAACTAACTTTTTAAAATTTTTTTTACACTTAACTTTCCATGATCACTGTTTCCATGGATAATGGTGATCATGTGACCAGGAAATGCATATGGCGGTCCCTGGTGACATCTTCTTGCACTCAGCTATCTTTGACAGCTGGGTACAGAGGAATTTTAAATTTGCCGGGCTCTCCACAGCTGTGGTAGGGGATTCTTTACTCCTATGTTGTGTATGCACTGTGTTACTGCATTTCCCATACATACGCAGTAACGCTGCGTATGCAGTACCAGTAGCGGCTGTATTTCCCACCCTAGGCTTACACTTGAGTCAATAAGTTTTCCCAGTTTTTTGTGGTGAAATTAGGTGCCTCGGCTTATACTCGAGTATATACGGTAATTCCAAAAGGGTCGGTTTATAGGCGAGTATATATGGTAATTCCAAAACGGTTGGTTTATACGCGAGTATATATGGTAATTCCAAAACGGTCGGTTTATACTCGAGTATATATGGTAATTCCAAAAGGTTCCCTTTTTTCCCAACTGTATCCTCCAATAATGTATCCTGTATCCTAAAAGAGCACATTTTAATCTGTTACTGTTCTCACTATACAGCTGCAAAGAAAGAAAAAAGGCTGTAAGGGGTTGTTCACACGCAGGGTTTATTCTGGCTCCGAAAACTACATAAAAAAATTTGGAGTGGACTTGTCTTTGTGCCTTCTCTTGTGATCCGCAGCCAAGTTTGGCTACAAAAACCTGCATAAAAAAACCTGCACATATGAACATACGTCGAGTCCTGCACAGAGTCATCTACAGTCCGCATCAGCTGTTTGACTCGCAGTTTCATCAGCAAGAAAAACACCCCTGAAAAGAATCCACCTTGGAGAACAAGTTTACATCCCTGTTTTTTGGATTTACAGACATTATGAATATGAAGACTTACTGCGCTGCTCCCTCCCTGAGGAGATTGTCATTGTTGAGGAGTAACCGCACATCTGAAACAAAAATGGGAAAAAAAGTCATTTCCACGCGCCTGTCAGCTTTTACTTTAAAGAGGGACTGAACTTTTTATAAACTTCTGACATTGTTGCCCATTCACTTTAGCAATCATACGGGTGGGAGGGGGGGGGGTCTCCTAGTACTCGGGCCCCCACTGATCAAAACTTCTGGCAATGTCAGAAGTGTGTAAAAAGTTCAGAGACCCTTTAAATGGTCACTAATGTTTAGAGCAACTTGTGTTATTATAGGTTATGTGATATGTAGCAAAAGAGCAAATAACTTACATAGTATGTTAGGCTGAATGAAGACAATGTCCATCTAGTTCAGCCTGCTTTCAGCCTCCTTGTTGATCCAGAGGAAGGCAAGAACCCCAATGAGGCGGAAGCCAATTAGCCCTTTCAGTGGAAAATTTCCTTCCCGACTCCATAATGGCAATCAGAATAATTCCTGGATCAACCTCTGATAGTTCCTAACTGACTGTAAGACCCGGATCAAAAACCCGCTGGTCACCTAATGTCTATATCCTGTAATATCATAGCACTCTAGAAAGACGTCTAGTTCCCTCCTAAACTCCTCATTGGATTTTGCCATCACCACATCCTCAGGCAGAGAGCTCCACAGTCTTACTGCTCTTACAGTAAAGAACCCCTTCTGTGTTGGTGATGAAACCTGCTTTCTTCTAGACGTAGCGGATGCCCTCTTGTTACCGTCGCAGTCCTGGGTCTAAACAGATCATGGGAGAGATCCTTGTATTGTCCCCTCACGTATTTATACATAGTTATTTGGTCGCCCTTCACTTAACTCTTTGCAATCCAATTTTGGATTCAGGGTTTTCTAAGGGGTTTTCTCTTTCTGCCATTATAAAATGACGTCATCTGCTGGCTAGAGCCAGTACTGCAGTGTGGGACATGCTGGAGAGGCCCCAACAACAGAGCGGCCAGTAATATACAGTAAGAATACCCTGCTGGACGTCTTCCGACATCAGAGCTGTACAGCCTTCAATCAGAATGTCTGAAGACATCAGACAGTGGATTGGAAAGGGGTAAAGTGGCATTTTTGTGTTAAAACTTCCTTCCAAGCGCTGACTACTAATTTGCCCACTACCTGTAGTCAAGTGATATCCATCTCTACTAAACAGAGAGAAAAAGAGACCAAGAAGTGAAGGTGAGGATTCATCCTGCTCATTTAAGCTTATAGAAGGGAGGATGAAGACAGAAGTAAAGATTTGCACGGAAGCTGCATGCAGCTAATAGTAAGTGATTTACTGTGCTACAGCTACTGGAATCTCATCTCCACTGCTCAGAATTGATGATGTTATGTGCATGCTTGCACGTTTGTTAAGAGCAGAATCTTCAGTTTTCTCTGTATACATTGTGTAGAACCAAGCATAACAGTAGGCTCTGCCCAACGATTAAGAACTGAAAATCAGAGCTTTATCTAGCCAAAAACAAAAGACTATTATATGTTGAATTCCAAATGCCGATCTTCATCTCCCCCAACATCTGCTGTCAGATGTCCCGTGTAAATGGCCATAAGCTATATAACTGTCAGATTAGTCTGGCATGTTGACAAGAAAAATCTAATATATCGTTAGTCGCAGCATTCTGGCTGTTTCTAATCTTAACTATATGACGGGCTCAGAAGAACCTGTGATATGCTTGGGTCAACTTTGAAGCTGTAGCCCTGCTTGCTATTGCAGCTCATCTATTGTCCCTACTCCCCACTGCTAGACTTGATAACTTGCAGATCTGTGGAGTTCTAACCACTGGGACCCCCATCCATTGGGAAAAGAGGGCCCCAGCATGTCCCAAAGTATGGACAACGGTGGTTGAGCATGCACTCTTTTTTACCAGTTTACATCAATGGCATTGCTGGAGACAGACTTGAAATACTCTGGTATCTCGAGTAGTCCTATCGAATTGACCAAATTAAAGGGGTATTTCCATCTTGGCACTTACTGGCTGGCTTCTCAACCACCTCGCCAAGTGTTACAAAAATAGCTGACGACGACAGCCTTTTGTTCTTTCTGTAACTCCCATGGAAGTAAATGGGAGTTGTGGAAACGGAGCAATGCCCATTTACCTGAGATGACTGTTGGCTAAGCGATCTGCACAAGCAGCTGACATCACCGCTAGTTAATAGCGCTCTTGCAGATCACCGCTAAGTATCGCTCACATCTCACCCAGCACTTCATTCTATGAGGAGCGGGGAGCGTTTAGACGCAGTGACAAGTGAGCGGACCACTGATGATTTTACGTTGGTTTGAAGGGACGACAAGTGACAAGTAAACAATGTCTTGTACTTCGCTGTAACGATTAGCGCATATTTTCATCTGAACAAATTCTGCGCCATAATCGTCCCGCTAAGATGGCCCTTAAGGCAGCTTCCATAAGGTAAGCCATCGCGGATTTCTCATCCCAGCCAAGAAGTGAGGAGATGTGAATACCCCTTTAAGTAGTATAGATTTAGGGACATAAATAGGTCTTCTGCTGATTGCTATTACACTATTTCTAGTGCTGATGAACCGTTCTGTAGTGAAGACATTGCCTTAGATGCCCTGACTGGTTAACACATCTGAGGCTTCAGGGGGTGGTGCGCTGGCCATGAATTAAATATTAACCTTCAAACTGAGAGAAATTCCATGTAGTGCCAACCGGAGCATGACCCGTGCCTACTTCTACCTACCGTTAAAGACCTCGTTGAATTCCCCCGGGGGTGCGTGAGTGATGAATTTTGCAGCAATACGCACCTGCAGTGACATAAAACGAGCAAAATTAGGAGTGAAAACATTTGTCGTGAAGCCAAATAAAGCAAAACACGACATTATGAAATATTTAACAAGCGTAATAACTGTTTGCAGATAGCTTCAGCGCAGTAATCGCCTCCCGTTTCCATTGTTGTACATGTTGGGCGCAGTTTAATGAGGCAGATTATTGTTTGTAATGTAACCAATAACTTGTGAATCATCCAAGTCGTTAGCAGAAACTATTCATATCAATGGGGAGAAAAGCCAATCAGTCCAGAATACAACAAATTCTGTATCTAATATAGGATTTCTGAGCTCTACACAACTGCAGTGAAGACAGATGGTCTCTGCGGCACCGTTATCGCCTGTCAATATCACTAAAACATCAAGGATCTCATTGGATGCCATTAGTCCAGCTTCAGAGGATCCCGTCCTCTGACACAGAAGGAGTGTATTAGCCAGAAAACCCTTTAACCCCTAAAGGACCAAAAACTTCTTAGGGATTTTACCCATATGGTGCTTTTATTGCACTATTTTTTTTTTTTACTTCAGCTTACAAAATTATTTTTGCCACTTTTTTCCACCTATTTATATATCTTTTTTTCACTGACTTTTTTCTGTTTAGTTTTACTGGGGGTAAATTTATTGTAGATTTTTAAAATTAGTATATTTCTGCTGAAATAAAGTACGAGAATTGGTTCCCCATTTTGTTTTGGACATTTTGACATCTACTCTGTACAGTTTGGGATTACAGGGCACCTATGGCAACGGTTATGGTTGGCGTCGGGTCATTTTCTTTATGTATATATATTTTTATTCTGTAATTTTTTTAAATGTATTTCTGGAGCTTCTGGGGGTCTGTCACTTTTTTACATTTTATTTTATACTTTTCCACTGTAGCATCCATAGGAGTCCCAGTTACAGAGTAAATACACCCCTGTAGTGACAATAGTCGTTAACAGAACTGATGTGGGTCTGCTAAGACCCTGCAGCTCTGCTATGGCAGGGAGCATCTGGCGGTCATATGATCGCCTGGTTGAATAGTGGAAGGAATACTTCCCCTTTCTCTCTGCACTACAAAGCACTCATTGAGCACTATGTACCCTCTAAAGGAGAAGGCAGAAGTAGTTAAATGCTTCTCCCTTCTCCTCTGGGTCCTCTGCTGTGTCTGACAGCCGAGAACCCGACTTGCTCCTACTTGATTGCAGCAGCTTTAATCCTGCGCCGTACTTCTGCTATTGGCCGGGATTAAATCCCAGAACCAAGCGCCATATATTTACCATGTATGGTCTTTGATGTTTTGTGAAAACCCTTTTAAACATACAAGGCGATTTCTACTCATGAGTGGAAATGTGAAGACAAATAAGTCGAACACTTGTGTGATATCACATGTATAGAACCACCGGGCAGATAATTCTGCATTCAATCTCTTACAATAGCTAATATTGCTGCATATCGCTCTTCACAGCAAGAATGATCACCAATTACATTATTCCCATTATAGTTGCTAAGCAACCAGCCCACGCCTCGTTTATTTATTTGCCATTATTAATGCTGAGTTATTTTAGGTTCTTAAATCCACTGGCAAAAGTTTGATTAATTATACAAGCTTGAGCAAACTTGTCGCCATAATCTGACTTGGGCTTCGTTCACAATCGCGCTCAAATATTCTGTTTTTCTGCTTCGGCATGGGAACAGGAAAACGGAAGTGCCAGACAGAAATGGACGTGTCCTATGATGAAACACAGCGCCTGATGGACTCAGTTGACTATTACAGGGTGCATTGGGCCACACATCCACATGCTGGACTTTGCACCAAATCCGCCCCAGAGCCTCCGATGCGAATGTGAAGTCTTAGATAAGCCAACAAACAAGGGTGTTATTGAGTTCCATTGAGAACTTCCACCAAGCCAATAACATACACATGGTGTAAGTAGTGAGCCGGGGAACCACTGCTTCCGAGTTGCAACAGTAGTATGGGGGTTTTCCAGCCCAAAGCATCGGGACCCCAAACGTTCCAACACCCTACTGAGCAAAGTTGATGTCTCTGTGTACTATTATGGCTCTGCCCATCATTTGGCACAGTGTAAGGCTCCTTTAAGACGAGCCGTTGATCATTTGAAGGAATGACGTCAGCGCCAGCTCTTTCCGATATATCGTTGGCTCATTTAAAGAGAAATGGCTCACCCTTTCCCATTGGCTGTATACGGCCCCTTCACATGTATATTTGTGTGAGCACGAGCGCAGGGTTTTTACACAACTATGCTTTTTTGCACGCTGTGGAATTGAGTTGCGCTCGGCACGAGTTTTGTGTGAACTATTTCCACATTATGTGGACGGGATTTTCAATATCCCAATCACTGCTGTAAATCTGTACGGAAATTTCGGCAGCAAATCTGTCCGCCTGGATATTCATGGGTCCCTATAAAAGCTGTGAAATTACACGGGCAGTACAATTCAATATAGAGCCACGTGCCTCTAGCGTTAAAGCCTACGTTATATGTGGGATGGGGCAGTTTTCTCTTTCATCCGATTACGGTAAAAAGTAGAGTTTATATTGCATGCAAATTACAGCAGAAAGCTTGAAGTACAAGGGAATGGGGATTTCTGCTCTGAAGCCTGCTGAACTGTGATTACAGCTCTATACCATAATGCTGGATTTCGGCTGTGATCCTGGCCGACGACCCCGTGTACCCGATTTTTCTGTATTACAAATAAGTCCGTGAGATATCCCCCCTAAGGGCTTCTTCACACGAGCGTGTATGTGCACGCAAAATCTGTACGCAGTAAACACACGGACTGGAACCAATGTATTTCAAAGGGTTCGTTCTCATAAGCGTGTTCTGCGTGCGTATTTCGTAAGCACGTAAAGGAGTGCCACGTGCGTGTGAACTGGCCCTGTGCGTGTGCAACACCCCGATTATGGTCCTCCTCAAACCTTGGCAAGGCGCAGATACGTAGCGGAGAGTGTCTTTGTGTATACGCTTGTGTAAAGCCGCCCCGATACTAGCTTGGAGCTCCGGCTTGGAGCCTTTAGAAGATCAGCCAATACAACTGCTGGGCACAATCATTTGATCAACTATAACGGCAGTTTGTGGGGTCCGATTACTGTAGTTTCCATAGAGCAAGATATAGTAAGCCCCCTGTAGCCCCCCAATAACTGTCGGGACTCTCTGCTGTAAAAGTCTCTGACAGCGAAGAGTTAATATCTCCCCCAATCGTACTGAAGACACCTCTGCACTCAAGGAAACCCAAGTCGTCTTGGCTCCCCCACCCCTCCTACCCTACATGGTGTCCGGCCGGCGCACAGGCTTTTCTTAGCACATGTGAGCAGGTGCCACAACCGGGTCCCTCTAAGAAACCACTTGGGGGGAGCGAGGAGGAGTGCGACAGCGCCAGGTCTGACCCTCGAAGGAAAGGAAGAAACCTCTCACTATCCTTCTCATCAGCAGTGCTGCAGGCTAAAAAATAAATTTAAAAAAATTACCCAGCAGTCATTAACTCCGAAAATGAAAAATTTAGGAAGCAAAATTTTTTTTAGTGGTCCAAATTAAATCTATAATTAGTGTTGTAATAAAGACGAGCAGCGCCCCGCCCCGCTACCCCTCCGCGCATTAGGGGCTTCTCTCCAGGGACTGAATGACTGCAAAATTACGCATCAAGATGTCCTGCTTTCTATCGTGGATTTATAACCCGTACTGCAAGTCCACTGCGGATCGCCTTTGTTGAAGTATCACGCACATGGCGGCGAATTGGTTCCACAACGTGGATGACTTCGCTGTAAATACCCTCATTGTCAGCGCCGATCCCTCCTATAAAAGTTGTTGGGATGGAATTAAACTTTGTGTGACTAATTAAAGCATGCTGCGCCATTTTGTCTTGTAAAATGCCAGTAGCCCGGCCAGAAAGCGTCCAGAACCGGTTATAGGCAATGGCGCCGTTGGGTTCCGTCTTATGACTGCTACATTCAGGCTACGGCTGCCATTTTTGCAGCTCCATAATGGAGCAGGAAGATGGAACCTAAAGGCACTGATGCGAATGAGCCCCAAGGCCATCGTCACACGGGCATATGCGTATTTGCGCGCACATAAGCGTAGCATTTTTGCGGAACAATGTTTTTTTGAGGGCGCATCGGCATATTTTACATGTGGCAAAAAAATCTGCCCCGACTGATAGGAGTGATTAGCTGAAGCCCTAGAGGTGTTCTTTACCCTGCGCAATTATGCAGTGTTTCACGCATATTTTAACGTATTTTGTGTGCATTTTCACATCCCTATTGACTTCTATAGGGACCTTTGGTGCGCAAGCGGGCAAGAAAATAGAGCATGCTGCTTTTTTTTTTTTTGGTGCGTCAGAAACGTGCAGGAAAATTTGCGCATGCGAACAAAGCCAGTGAAATCAATAGGTTCTATTCGCTGTGTATTGTGCGCAAATACTGCCATGTGATGCCGGTCGTACTCGTACCCTCTATGAAACAATTCTAGAGCATCTCTGACAGCGCCGCACTGTAGAATTTGTTACTCCTTCTAGATGTTTAGGAATAAATTGACAACTGGGTGTTACCGCATGAGGAATGCAAGTATTTACCAAGGCCAGTTTCACATGGCGTGAGATTTGTGCGTTGCAAGACCAACTTCACACGGGTGAGTGCGATACGGGGAAGTAGTGATTCACAGCCCGATATCACGCTCGAAAACATACGATTTCCCCGAGGATGCGATGCCTTTTTATCTCAAACCGCCTAGCAACACATTGGGGAAGTAGTGATCCTTCGCCGCGACCGAAAGCCACGGCGGAGGATCATGGATTCCTCCACCACGTGGACGAGCTTTCTTACAATCTCATGCACTTGTTGATAATTACAAAAGCAGGCAATTCCATTGCAGGAAATACACAGCATATCCGTCCTCTGCGGACATACCCTCAGGTCGGTGTCACACGGGCGGATGTGCATTTGCACGAAAACAAAATTTTGTGCAATTATGATTTTTCGCTGAAACATCAGCACGCAAGGCAAATCTGCCCTGATTATAGACTAACTAGGGATTTCAGTGAGTTTCAGATTTGTTTTCCTGTGCAATCACACAGTATTTCACGCATCTCCTAGCATATTCTGCACGCATTTGCGCATCCCCATTGAGAAAAAGAGAACAAGCTGCATTTTTCTTGTGCAACCGAAATGCGCAGGAAAAATACATGCATGCATGCAAACCCAATGAGGTCTGTGCCTTTCATATTGCGCGCATAGATATGCGTGAAAATACACCCGTGTGACGCCAGCCTTGGTTTTTGGTGGCCAGGAACTATTGTGCAGATTGGGTAGCCCAATCATTGGCGATCAGCAGCTCTAGGGGGTCTCCTGCACCGCTTTTCCTTAGACAAGACCGTTCACAGAAGAAAGTACCCTAAAACATACAATTCTTTATTAGTATATACGATAAAAACTTTGGGCTGTGAACTACCAAGACGGACAGACAGACAAGTCTACAGTTTCTGTATCAATGTGAGTTAAGCCTGGTTTAGACAACGATTATTGCTCAAAAGATGTCTTTTGAGCAATTATCTTTGTGTGCATTTACAGAGCAAGGTGATCGCTCAAACGTTGAGCGATTACTTCGCGCTCCGAGCGGGGGATGCAGAAGACATGCAGGGCCGGTTGTCTTCTGCATCCAGCTGTTCTCTGCTTGGAGCGCCCAGGTGTTATACAGACAAGCGGAGGATGCAGAACAGAGCTGGACCGCTGTGCTCTTCATACCCCGGCTGTTCAGAGTGCTCAGCTGGTATACAGTGTGCGCTCCGTGCGGTGTATGAAGAACAGAGCTGGACCGCTGTGCTCTTCATACCCCGCCTGTGTTCAGAGAGCAGGATACAGCTGAAACAATAGTATCAGCTGTATGCCTGATAAGGCTCATGGCTGTCTTTTAGCATGCTGAAAGACAACGATCAGCAACTGCTTAACGAAAACGGCAGTGGTTACATGCAACGATTATCGCTCAAAAGACGGCTTTTGAGTGCATTTTGCACGATAATCATTGTATCTAAATGGGCCTTTACACTTAGGCCGCCTGCAGACGGGCGGGTCGGATCCGGCGGCGAGAATGCGGCCTCGGCTCTTTCATGTGCCGGCGCATGGGCAGACCGGAGCCGCCGGCCGGGTGAGTGACGTTTCTGTGCGAGGCTCTGCGGGCCCCGCACAGAAATAGGACATGCGGCGGTTTATTTGCCGCGCAACATTTCGCGCGGCCAAACCGCAGCCGTCTGCATAGGAGTGCGTATTGTAATGCACTCCTACGCAGGCTTTCGGTGGCGGAAATCCCGCCGCGGGATTTCCGCCCGTCTGCAGGCGGCCTTAGGTTTTTCAGACTTCAAAATAACAAAAATAAAGTGTAAATCATCCACCTCTTATTAGTTTGAGGGTAATTAGACTAACCATAACAGATGCAATCCTAGTACCCACTTATAGTCCTCTCACACCCAGATGGACCCCTGATGTGGAGCTAGGCTATAACAAATAGTCCTCTCATAGCGCAGAAGGACTAGAACCAACCAATCACTGAATGGCTGTGACTGATCGAGCGTCGGCTCTGACTGGCTGGCGCTCGATCCAATCACAGCACTCGCTTGCAGGAGGCGGGTAATTCAAAAACGCTGCTACCACAAAGAATAGAATCCCTGGTCAGGCTAACGTGGCAACCCGCCGCTGCGTCAGAGACCAGCTCGAGGACCCAAACACTGGCGGCTAGGTGAGTGTGTGCTCCCCCTAAGTAGTATAGCTAGGGCTTATTTTCAGGGGAAGGCTTATATTTCAAGCCTCCCCCGAAAATCAGGGAAGGGCTCTATATCGGGTAGGTCTTATTTTCTGGGAAATACAGTATATTGCTGCAAAATTCTTGATTCTCAGGCTACAAATGACCTTTGATAACTAAAATAAGGAGAAACCCTACTGCTTCCTTCCATTCTGGATTCTAATGTATCCTCCTAAACAGGGTGCAATCCCCTGCTGCAATCTAAAATAACGGAGATAGAGAGAGCAGAGTAGCATAGCTGCCAGCCCTGATAGTGGAGAGGACCACTGCAAGATGCTACACAGTCAGAAGTGACCATGCAGGCGTAATATGTGGGAAAGAATGGCGAGAAGTATTACTGCGACTACTGGGGGCAGAGGGGGGGGGGGGGGGTGTTCATTTTTTTTTCTACATAAATTGCTCCTCCAATCGTGTTTTTGCCCTCGGCCCTGTGGCATGGCGTTGCTGCTCCTAGACAGTTTAGGATTTCCTCTGGGCTGGCTTGATACGAGTTTACAAGGGCCGGCACCCCACAGAGGAGGGGATGGGTTTTACTATCCAGTCATCATTTTTACTGATCTCCATGCAGAAACTGAAGGCTGTACTATATTTGGTTTCTCAGTCATAAGATAACGGCCGTAAACACGCATGCAATGATCTACTGATGGCCCATCGCGCCCCTGACAAGACGTGCCAGTGCTTCCATGTAGGGCTGCACATCAATAGGCAATACTTATAGCATATAATGCAATACAGAAATATTGCAGTATATGGTACAAGTGATTGCAGGTTCAAGTCCGCTACTGGGACATAAAAAATGGTTAACGACATTTCTAATAGTGTATTAAATATCAAAAAGTTCAACCCCCCCCTATTAAAAAAAATAATTTTAACAATTAAAAGAAAAAAAATTTGCTATCGCCGCACTTGTAAGAGTCCAACCTATTACAATATCACATTTATCCTGCATGGTGAACCCGTAAGAAAGCCATATACAAACTGCAGGTTTTTATGGGACATAACATTTTCTAAAAAACCTTCAATAAAAGGTGATTAAAAAGTTGGGTGCAGCTCAAAATCGTAGCATAAAAAAGAGCCAGCTCGACCCACAAGCGAATCAGGCCTCTCACAGAGACGCTTTTTACAGCGATTAATGTGACGTTTCGAACAGCGTGTTAATTGTGGAATAACACCCCCACTGAAATCAATGGGGCCTGGAAGACATGTGCTCAACCAGTACCACGATTTTAGAGCAGAGTCGGCATTCATGTGTGAGAGCGGCCTACGCCTGCAAAGTTAGAGAAAGTAGCAGTGAAGCATCACAAAAAAAAAAAAAAAAAAAAAAAAAAAAAAGAGCCACTAAAACATAAAAAGACAAAAAAAAAAAAGTTAGAACTTAGGGACGAACCCCCCCCCCCCCAAAAAACCGAACAACAAAGAACACACGCTGATCTTTAAAGGGTTAATGTGATTTAGAAGATGCCTAATAAAGTTCCCGCGAGTGTCTGAACTTCCCGATATTACATAAGTGCTTTGTAGAACAAGTTACATCAGGAGGCGACGCCACTCTCGCTGCGCCGGGACTTCCTGCTTTAGCTTTTACCATTTCAGGCAATTTTTAGAAACGTCTCCGAAGCGACTTCCTTTGAGCGGCCTGAATTTCAGTGTTAACCCCTTCTGCTGCCTTATTACTATATATCTATAGGTGACATTTAAACTGGCACTAAACTTTAAAGACTGACTTCACACAACAGAAGCCACTGAGAAGGTCAAGTTAAAGTCTGCTACATCTGTATGTGGGGGCTCATCAGTGTTCGCACCTCCGTTCCTGACTTGCCTTAGAATCCAGGACAAAAACAGCGCAATTATGTTCTGGGAACTCCAACGTGGATGTGAAGAAGAACCCCTCATGGATGAAACAAGCCTCATTTTAATCTCCGACTCGCCACGCTGCATCGTAGGAGTTGGTGGGTCTTCTACCCCTTTCATGGCTTGGAAGAACTATGGATATGCTTCCAAACTTTCTGAATTCACTTCCGACCTTCTCCGCCTGGACCCCATTTGTCTCGCATTCGCAGATTAACTTCAACATCCATCTGGAGGAGCGCCAGAGCCCGCTAGCGACTCACCTCACTCATCCGCGATGTAGGGGTGGAGTAAGGCTGGGTTCTCACATGGCGTATTCCCGGCGGAAATCTCGCGGTTTGTCCGCAGTGGAAAACTGCAAGATTTCCGCCGGGAAAGTGTTGCTTCAAAACCTGCTGGTTATGGAGCGGCTTAGCAGCACACTTTTCAGTTGCGGTCGGCGCTCCCATTGAGGAGAGCAGGGCCGCAACGGAAAAGAAAGAATGTACATGCTGTGGCCAGCGAATCTGTGATGCAGCGCAGGCTTTGCCGCGATGGAGTCGCCGTCTCGTGTGCACGATATTTCTTTCATTATTACCCTCTTAGAGGTGTGGGAACATTTTTCAGTCCACTTTCATCTGGCTGTGACCCCGGGTCCCTCCACCCTCTTAGGGCTCACTCAAGCAGATCTCGGTGTATTTTTACAGCGTGTGGATATTCGTATTCGCAGGTCTACTTTATTTCTGCGTGTTATTACCTATGCATGTTATATTTTACACATGCAAAAATACAAAAAAAATGCACGCTGGCCCAAATTACACTGGGACAGCCCTGTCATAGCGCCAACATATCTATGTATATTGAAACATGGGCATCCGCAGCTGAATTAGGAAAGCACGAGGATTTGCTCTGCGGACTATTGGATGTGGAAATCAAATCACAGCGTGCTAAATTTCAGTGGTCCTTGCACGGACGGCTTCCACTGAAGTCAATGAAAGTCATCTGATCTGCGGCACATAAAAACAAATATTTATATATATATATATATATATATATATATATATATATATATATATATATATATATATATATATATATATATATATATATATATATATATATATATATATATATATACGCGCGCCTCCGCACACATGCACAGTACAGAAAAAAGAACAGACAGGCAAGCAGGGTCAGACTCCGCTGCAGGCTCCCGCATGCAGAATCTACCTCACCCATGGACACGAGGCCTTAATACAGTGACACATTTTGGGATTGAGAAAATATATATATTACACACTAATATATACATACATATACACACACTAATATATACATATAACACACTAATATATACATACATATACACACACTAATTAATTCACACACTAATATATACATATACACACACAGCATCCATCACACGCTGGCCATTCTAATTAGGCTTTTCTCCTAAATGGTTCCCACCAGCAGTAGGTAACCTTCCAGTGACGCCCGTCGCTATGAGAGAATGAGGAAGTGTTGCTTCATGTATGTTTGCCTGAGAGGAGAGGAAGCCGCACCCTGTGATAGTGCCAGGAGGCCGCTCGTAGGACCAGACTGTGCACAATGTCACTTACATGACTCGCCAGGCCGGGTGCCATACACATTGGTGCCCCTACAACACAACCATCAGGATGAGCCTTATCAGGGATTCACAGCAGGATACAGCTGATACTATTGTTTCAGCTGTATCCCGCTCCCTGATGACAGGCGGGGTATGAAGAACAGAGCAGTCCAGCTGTGTTCTCCATACCCTGCACGGAGCACTCAGCTGTATAACAGCCGGGCGCTCTGTGCAGAAAACAGCTGGATGTAGAAGACATATCCCCGCTTGTCTTCTGCATCCTCCGCTTCGAGCGCTTGACTGTATAACAGCGGGGCGCTCGGTGCAGAGAACAGCTGGATGCAGAAGACAAGTGGGAACATCCCGCTTGTCTTCTGCATCCTCCGCTCATCTTGCGCTGTAAATGACAATGATTATCATTCAAAAGTCATCTTTTGAGCGATCGTTGTGTCTAGATGGGCCTTTACAACGGCACACGCGTGTCCAGGGTCACTCTTCCCATGTAGTTACAAGGCTCTCACCTGTATGTGTCCTGCGCATTACACACAGATTTTGCATATGCATGCAATACACAGTAAATGTGTATACATGTGTATTTGCTGCGTATATTCAATCTCCACCGCCTTCATTGGTATATAGAATTGCGTATTCGCTCACGTCAAAAGGCCGCCTGAAAATGCGGGTACGCCAACATCTTGATGTAGAGATATGCCCATGTCCAGGATGACCAGCCACGTGTAATACCCTCTAATGGAAGTCTAAGGCTGGCTGTCCCCATCGACTCGTCATAGCGTGATCTGCAGCGATAAATCACACGCGGAGCACACATGACACGCTTTCCATAGGATAACTATGGAAAGTGCAGCCCGGGAAAAACGCTTGTGATTTTCCGCTCACGTCTAAAAATCACGGCATGCCGCGGTGACTATCATTAAGATAGGTTCATTGCGGAAAATCGTGGTGACATTAGTGCTCCCCGCAGTGGAATATTGCTCGCAATATTCCGCCCGCCCGTGGACAGCCTTAGTAACAGACGACAGCAAGCAGTTCACATCTGTGTTGGAACCCCCAGAGGATCCATCGTAGTTCCGGCACAAAATACCAGAAGAATAAGCGCCGCCTATAAGCAAGTGATCGACCATCTAGATCTGGGATAACTTGGTACAATCCCTTTAACGGGAAAAGCTGCAACGCGTGCGATGAAAGACACGGCGGCACAAACCACAGAGCTCCGCTGCACAGCGGGTTCGGCGCTACATCATGGTAAAGGCGCATAACGAAACCCTCGATGTAGGCGAGAACAGAGCGTAAAGGAGCTGCTACACGGCAACAGCGGTCGGCTGAACCCTCAGGCAGCTAAAAACCATTTTCCCCATACACAAACGCGCGGTTCGGACAAACAATGTGTGTAACGTGTAGAGGTCCACAGCCGGACAGCTCTGGTGGACACTTATCTTCACCGGAACAACAAAAGGTGTGGAAACTCAACATGGCCAATTCATTCTTTTTTCTCCCCAACAGTATCCGATGAGGGGAAAACAGAAAGCCTCCACATACACACGAGTTGGCTGATATCGATTGGTTTGGCCAACTTTCCCAGAAGTCTACGTTAGCCCGAAGAGCAGAGGAGAACACAAGTGCAGCCCCATCATTGGCCATCTGTGACTCCATAAGTAGCATCGGGTATTGCAGCTCATCGCTGGTCCCTGAATCAGGGTGCTGCAACAGTCGCACTTCCCAAAGGGCAAAATTCGCAGCAAATCTGTACGTTAAATGTGTGACTCTTCTTTAGGGCGTTTTTCCATAAAAGTACCCTTGTTGTTAGGCATTTAGGCGTTCACGACCCTCGGTGACCCTAAAGGGGAGCTCCCGCAATGTTTTTTAATAGCTTTTTTCTGTTGTGTGATATCCATGCCAGTAGCGGCCATCGTGTCCTTCGGCGGATGGTCTACTTTTGCCGCTGATCTGTCCAAGAATTATAGATTTTTCTAGCGACTCTTAGTACCCTTAACCAATTCCAAGCGAGTGTGTGACCTCGTCCGACAGAGATTTTCCTGCATAGCTTCCTTGTCGGGCGAGGTCCAACACTATGCAGAACAGAGCTCCGAAGTCAGAGCTCTCTTCTGCATAGTGTAATATACATATAGTATAAGAGCTGGGGAGTGTGCAAGTGGCAGGAAATCAGATTGGAAAGGGTTAAAAGTGCACTTGTGGTTTCAGAAAACCTTGGATATTACATTGTGAGAAGTTCCCACTGATGCCGAGCCACCCACAATGACTACACTAAAACCTGGAAGAGCCGGGCAGTGTATGGCTTCTCGATCGATCACAGCCCTCAGCTGCCCGCTTCTCTCTCTTGTGTCGGCAATCAGCGGGGGTCTCGGCCCATAGATCACACCTGCCTAAAGGTCTGGCAGCCACCAGAACATGTCAAACGTTTTCTCAAGTCACAGGGACATTAATGTCCATATTTTTTATTATTTTACAGTGCAGAATGGGACATGACTACGGTGTGGGGGCAGAGTGGTATACCATGGCGGTCAGCAAGCTGAGGAATAGGCACTATGGCTTACTTATAGCTAATAGGGCTTATAGACAGCAGTCGTCCTTACAGGAGAACGCTTTTTAAAAAATATTCTTAGGCCCATGTCCACAGGCTGATCGGACATCGCATGTGGGAGCCCGCAGCGGAATCCAACCCTGCCCGCGGCCGAGGGCACTGCAGGTCTTCTGCTTACCCGTCCAGGTCTTCATTCTCTTCACTGCGCAGGTGTGTGGAAGCATCGGCTGCTGCACATGCGCAGTGAAGTTTAAAAAAAAAAAAAAAAAAATTTTAACTCCTGCTTTCCCGCGGAATCCACGGCCGTCTGCAAATCAATCGACCTCAATGAAAGCAGTCAGTGCGGGATCAGAAGTGAAATGGAGCATGCTGAGGTTTGTTTTCTGGACCAAAAGGTCAGCAAATCAAATCCACATGCTTTATTTAATTTGCGGACACCCATTCTTCCCTATGGATGGCTTGATTTGCAGGGTGCCCCACGCAGAATCCGCAAATCAAACCCGCCTGTGGGCACTGGGCCTTAAAGCCGTTTGCCAAATGGACAACAAAATCTCTAAAGAACTGACCAGTCAGCTTCAACTGTCAGACATCCAGGGTTATTGCATACAGTCTGTCTATCTATCTGTCTGTCTGTCTCTGTGTATAGATAAATATATGTGCGCGGCCCACAGTCAGTATGTGATGACACGGTGTACTGGCTGCACGCCGCCCATCGCCAGGTACTATCTTGGCGTGTCTGTACACATGTGCCCAGAGAGAACATGCTGTGATTTTTCTTGCATGTGTACTTAGCGCTATTGGTGTGAGCAGAAACATGGCTGCGTACGGGAGATTTGCGCTGTACCGACACGCTCGTGTGCGCCCGGCCTAACGTGCAGCTTTTCCTGAGGATATCGGCTCAGTGACCGGCCCAAGGAAATACAATAGCGCCATAATTCTGCTCTCACATGCGGCGAGGGTTACGCTTCCCTGCTTTATTCAGGGAGCAGGAGAGGGAAATCCCTGCAGCTGAACGAATCCGTCTTATGATGGAACCGAACGGACCACATTCACTACAAGTGGCGGTCGTTCGGTTTCCACTCCGCTGTCCGCCATGTTACCGGAAGAAAGTGCTGCGTGCAGTGATATTGCTTCCAGTATTTTGTGCTGATCTGTGACGCTGAACCCGGCCTAAGCCGGTTATTACATGAGCGCTCGGGTTTTACCGACATTTGTTGAGCTGAACCTACAAGCACAGCCCAGCAATAAGCGCTATTAGGCAATGTTGGGAAACAAGTGCTAGCAGCAGCCACTCGTATAGTAGCGCCCTGAGGCCGCGGCCCCATCTGTGCTGGTGGCTCCGCTCAGAGCTTCCATCGCAGATCCGGCACAAAATACTAGAAGGAATAGTCAATGGCGTCCATTCGGTTCCATCATAAGATTCCACTTTCCTGCTCGCCGAACAGAGCAGGAAAACTGTAACCCCGAAAGTGGCCCCAGACACGAGCTGTCCAGTTGGGACTAACCATCGATGAAACCCCGGTGGCCGCGCTCTCTACAGAAACGGCAGGTTGGAAGATCATCTATATTAGCCGTTATGGACGGACTCTGCGGGCTTCCTTCTATATCCTGATACATTCCCGATCACTTCTGCAGCTGTGGTAATACAGATGAGCAGCCAGCGAGCCCCCACAAGTCTCCTTATAGAGGCGCGGGATGCTATTCTGGCCGAGGGGCTATTCTTAGGACTGAGCGGCGACCCTATGGCCGGCCGTGTAATAAGAGCCTGACGAGCATGCTGGATCTTCAGGACACCCAGCTATTACTAACAGCATACAAGGATCTCCAGGACAAGCCAGGGGGCGCCGCACTCACCCAGCAGGAGTTGGGGGTCTATACATATTGTGCACATGGTACGGGATAGCGCCAAATTCCCATCTAAGTGGGGCGGATTTTGCTGAGGGGCTCAACCCTTGTATGCAGAATCCGCAGCCCAAAAAGGCGCGCGGTCATTTACAATCTGCAAAGTCCGTGCAGTAGTGGCTGGACGGGACTAGAACACCAGTCTATCAGCGATGAGTGATTGGAGAGGAGATAAGCCAGTTTCTCATTTAAACAAGCCAACGACGTCGTTCGGTCATTCACATTCTCTATCTAGATGAATAAGAATGACTGAACGATCTGTATTTAACCCGATGATTTTTATACCTGCGGAAAATGAATGAAAAGTGAACAATTTCTCATTCGTTGTTCGATCGTTGGCTGCGTTTACACTGAATGATCATTCATTTTCACTCATTTTAACGATAAGTGTTCCATGTAAAAGGGATTATCCACTCATGACAACTCGTCCATACGGCCTCTTCCAGAACCATCCGGAAGACATGCCATTTATTACTAGACCGGCCACTGATTACACTCAGCACTGCACAATACCAGTGCTCACACAAGTAGGTTTACCTGCAGTTCCTCTGCCGGCCACTAGTGTAGATACAGCAGTCTAAGCGAGCGCCCACAGGTTTTATGGCAGTTTCTTGAGCCAGAAATGGATATAGAAGGGGAGATATAAAGGAAGGACTTCTATCTGCTGGATCTTCTGGTTTTGACTCAATAAGCTGCATCAAAAACTGCCCCAGAAATCCTTCGCACACAGATTCCGCATCAGATCCGCACCACATTACTTTCAATGGGAACCCATGCCATATCACTGACAAAGCTAAATCCGTGCCATGTGCGGAAGGATCCAGCGCAAATTCTGTTGTGTGACTGTACCCCAGGTTTTCACATGCCCAAACCAGAAGATTATAGATTCGGGAGACATGGGGAGTCTAAAGAGATCACTTCTGCTTCCTGCTTAAAAAATGTTTTTAACCCTGTATGAAACCTCCCCAAGACCGGATTCCCGCGGCCGGGAGTGAGCAGCACCTCAGATTCTCAGGGACAACTCACATCGCAAAGACGCCCCTTGGTGTGATATGTGGGACGCGGCACTTACTCCTATGAAAATAGGCCTTGCAGCGATTTTTCAAACATGGACCATTGGCTTGAGTGAAAAATTAGTCACATGAATGAACCCATTCAAATGAATGAGTTTTTTCCCGTGCAAGTTCAGTCCATCTTGGACACAGATGGCGCTCTTCCCATGTGAACACATCCTACAGGTTTTCCTCTATACTTCCAAAAAACTCCATGCTTGATAGACTAATGGGGGTTCAAGCAATGAGACGCCTGCCTCCGTTTACTTCTGGGGGACGGTTCACATCGAACAACACCCTCTTTTAAAGGGCCGGTTTCAGCTAAGACAACTTCCATGAATGCAGAGCCCCCCCCCCATCCTTCCTGCAACTCATTGCCAGCCCGGTGCCCCGCTGTAGTTACACGCCATCATTAACAGTTGTGCCAAGTTAGAAAGTTATTCCCCTACTCACAGGAACAGGGGATTATGTTATGATCTGTGGGGGCCCGACCGCTGGGACCACTACCAGTCCTGAGGATGGGGGTCCAGTTGGTTACATAGGGGTCTGCTGATCCAAGGTCAGTGCTGGGGATTACAAAGTGCTTGAACTCTAGTCTCTGGCGCCTCCGCTTCGTTCACTCGGCAACCAACTGGACCCCCATTCTGAGGATCTGAAGGGGTCCCAGCAGCGGGACCTCCACTCTACCCATTGGATGGGGATAACGCAATAACTTGGCACAACCCCTTTTTACGAACAGTTTAAAGAGCTGATACTCACGACTCTCTGTGCGCCCCCTGCTGGTGGCTTCGGGTCTCCTCGTGGACGCCATATTTGCAGGCCACATTCAGCCTGAGCGGTCGTGTAAATAGGCCATCACATCCAGCGGCGGACTCCGCGGTCATCGGGACGTGACGGGCTGACTGCAGCCTGGAAACAGAACCGCACAGCCGACCCGTACGGAAAAGCAGTATTTTATGCCAGACAGCCATGGTATGATGCCAAGTCTGCCAAGGTGGGAGTGGCGATCACAAAGAGGTTTATGCTCTATAGTGTTCGGATGTCATTGGACAACCCCTTAAAGGGAAGAGTCACCTGCCTAAAGTGCCACGATCTAACGCCCCCTTGTGGACGGAACGATTAGCATTCAGAACAATCGTGCGAACGAGCAAAACTGAACGATAGCGGTCCGGTCTAAGCGTGGCAACGACTGAATGATGAATGCCAATCGTTTACATAAAACCCATCACGGCTCGGTATAACCGGCGCTCAGTCAGTCCATCGCAATCCCGTATACAGCGAATATGAGCGACTGACCGATTCCTGCGCCAACGATGTATCTGCTGTATAAACAGCTGCGGAGCGAACAATGGCGTCACTGGCCTATGGGATCGGTAAATCGGCTCGTCTAAAACCGCCCCAACTTACGGTGCTGTTAGACAACATGGCGGGGATGTATTCGCTATAGTCACCGGCGGTGTCCGCCCGAGGTCTGTGCGCCGGACTCAGTCCCATGGAAGGATGTAGGGGGCGCACACAGGACTCTGAAAAGAGTCCGATTTCTGTCCGGCGTACGGACTTCAGCGGGAACCAGGGAGCGGGCCCGTCTACATAAAATAACCCACCACGACACGCCGCCAGCTAACAGCCCGTACCTTCACTTACAGTGCCACCGGCTGTTGACAGCGGACACCCAACATCTCCTGATCTAAGTGATGGCAGCGACTTGTCACAACCTGCAGATCACAAACACCCCAGCCTTGCCGGGACCCGCTGACGTCGCAGTGGCGGTCGCCTGACATCTACGAAGACGCAGCTTGAGAGGCAGGAAGCAGTCCTTTCTTCCCTCCTGTAACTTGTGGGGACTGATAACACTGCAGCACATCCGGTACCGTTGCCTCTAGCAACCACATGACAGCTGTCAGTCCCCGGCGTCGCCCACCCGCACAACACCGTCCGGGAGAGCAGCAGCTGTTAACCAGTCACCTGCCGGGCCCAGGTGTTCTATACTAGTGCACATAGCGCCCTACCGGAGAGCAGTCACTGGCGGGAATAACATGGCCGCGGACGACAAGCGGGGGTTATCTCCGTCCTCCGGTAGCAAGAACACACATCACAACCTCCACAAAGGCTATTTACCTTCTCCTCATCAGACACCCGATCCTCGTAGTCTGCCATCTTGGCTCCAACTGGCCCAGCCCCACTGTGAGGAGAGCGCAAAGCACCGTGGGAAGGGAGGGGAACTTCCGGTCCAAAGCGGAAGTGGGGATCCTGAGCGGACGCCATTTTGGTGGAGTCGTTCTATCATTGTCTGTGGAGAGCAGCGCTGCGTTTGGTGTGTGCTGCCCGCAGCCGGCTCTCACGGCAGTGGCTGACTACGCTGTACATCTCACAGGGTCCCTGCTGTAGGGGGACACGGCGGACCCTGCCAAGTCCCCGCTCACCTCTCACGTGCTGCTCTCGCCCAATCCGCAGCCGAGCCCCGCCCATTTTTTTCCTGCCAGAGCGGCGGGGACAACAAACATGGCGGAGTCTGCTGGTGTTGGCGCCTCCAGGCCTGCTCTCCTTCCCCGGATGAAGGGCTGGCTGTGCAGACACCGAGTGTACGTGTGGCTGCTGCTCCTGGTGGGGGCGCTGCTGCTCCTCTATCACTTCAGAGCGGCGCTCCGCCTGTACGAGGCTGCGGTGACCGGTGAGTGCCGCCCCGCTACTCTGTTGCTTAGCAACCGGGCTGTAGGTGCACTGACACACCCCTGCAGGTAGCGCCAGGCTGGAGCCAGAAGTAGTCCTTCATAGAGACCCCTTGTCCATGGCGGCCGAGTAGCTTCTAGGAACAGCTGCACTTTTACATAGCTCAAGTTTAAATCTATAAGGTGGGCCGCAGGAAAGTAGCCCGGGCAATGAGGTTCAATCGGCTAATCGGTGCGTTTGACGGAAATGTGCGCGCCAGAAATACACCTGATAAATGCCGCTGATATTAGTGGGCGCCGCTCGCTCTACCGCCCGTAATCCGCAGCACACATGCGTTCGTGTGGATAAGCCTCAGGGCGCCGTTACACGGAACCATCGTTAAACACAAGTCGCTGGATCATCCGAATCTGATAATCGTTCAGCGTGAACGCGGCCAGGTGGGGAAAGGAGCGATCACTGATACAAATGTGAGCGCCATTGGTGTCCCGTTTGGTGTAAACCCCTGGACGCCGTGCGTTTTACGGTGCTGCACACTGATCAACCGTACGGCTAAACGCTGCAGAAAAATCGCACTGTTTTACCGCCGCGGGGACCTGCGTATCGCTGCATGTTGTTGCGTTTTGCCTGCGCATGAACAGCGCACTTCACGCACGCCGGCCTCCACCGCCTTCATGGCTTCTTTTTGTTTTTAAAACTTTCTTCTGATGTTTCCTCGCAACATGCGTAAAATCCACCGCACGTCCGCAACGTAATTACGTATGGACTGCGTACATAGAAAACAGTGGGGCTGTACGGGGGGAAAACAACAGGCTGCATTCTATTTTACGTGCGTAATTTCCGCAGTAGATAATCTTATACGTTCATTGACTCTGATCACCGCGTGTAAGGTCGGGCTCACACCAGCGCCATTTAATTGCGTATTGCGTGCACGCAACACGTGGTGAATAGAGCCGATGAAAGTCCACTGATTGTCATTGATCCGTTCGCACTTGTGTATAAACGCCGTAATACACCGTTACATTTCACATGCGGCGATCTTATGACTAGCGGTCCTGGAATATACAAAGTGGGCCACAACAATGAGCCCTGCACCACACTGGTATGGAAGCGGGCCAAAAGAAAATCTGTGTTGCCCGTAGCAACCAATCACAGCGCAGCTTTCAAGTTACCTCAGCAGTATAAGAGATGAAAGCTGAGCTGTGATTGGTTGCTATTGGAAACAAAAATTACAGGGGACGTCGGTGAGTTTTCGATTTTTAAGCAGTGTTTTCGCGGCGGCGGCGGCCATAACCCCTTCTCACAGTTAACTCTCCATTTCATGGACCCCCAGTGAGGCGCGGCACATTGCCCCAACTTGTTAGAAAAAGCAGGATATTCTTTGTTCTCATGTTGGTTGGTCATAAAACCCGTCAAACGCGTCCGTATAAACTGCGGTGTTTGCAGGTGATTTGAAAACAATTGGGCCCACTCCTCGTATTCCTGACCCGGCGCACCCAACACTGATTTCTGGCGCTGCGATGGTGGGGATTGTCAGTAGACCGGGGCTTCGTATTCTGTGAACGCACATGGCCCGAGACCGCAGTTCATCAAAGTACAGGAAGGGGTCCAGAAGTCCTCTACCAGTCATAATCGGCAACCCCATACAGTTACTTACGCGTTCCGCCTTGTTGAATCCTCTCAGTTCCTGCACACGTTCTTCAGATTGGTTTCAGGGTCTGAGATCTCCGCCTCGCCGACACGTCATTCTTCATTTAGTAGATGGTTTGGTACTTGTCGACGAAGGGATCTTGCGATTCCTAAATTGATCTACTTTGCCCATAGCCTTCCACAATACATATTCACTGTTGCAAGACGAGCACCATGGGGCCGATTTATGAAAGCGGTCTAGAAGAAAATCTGTCTTTGGTTGGTTGTCCATGGCAACCAATCACAGCGCAGCTTTCATATACCGATGTGGTAAGCTCTTTTCTAAGAGTGCAGTATCGAGATCGGAGGAGGCTAATTTCCTATGGTCTATCCTATGTTTCCTCTAATTACATTAAAGTGCTGGTGTACAGAATGACAGGCCGACCCACCGCAGACTGCCCCCAACCCTGCGGTAGAAAAAATAATAATTGGGGTAGGGAGGAAAAATGAGCGAGCGTGAAAGGCGCTGCGGCCCAGACATGTTATATATGTATGTTGCCAGAAACGCTTTGGTGTATTTCTTATTCCAAAACGTTACTGCCAACCCGTCGTGGGCTGTAGACATCTTTACAACGTGAAGCTACAGCTCCCTGTATCACCTTGTCGATACGATATGTCGAGAGTTGTACTTTCACAAACTACAACACTGCAGCTCTTACACATAAGTGCAATTCTGACGTGACACAACCAGAGCTAGAATGCACAGTGGCCCTCAGTGAATAACAGGTGACATCCTCTGAATTTGTTCCTTTTCTCCTCCATCTGGTCCAGACCTACATGACTTCTCCAGCTAATTCTGGCCTTTGTGAAATTTGCAGCTCAGTTGTCTTTGGCTCCTCTGAAAATAATAGCATCACACACTGTGGCACCTGACAATAGTGTTGGCTCTAGAAATATAATTGATCAGAACACCCACTGTGCCCCTCTGAAGCGAATTATAATACACTGTGCCCCTGAAATTAAAGGGGTTACACAAATAACATTATGCTCCATTGTATGATAACTTTATGATGGGGGTCCGACCGTTGGGACCTCCATCAATCCAGGGCTCCTGATGGTCCCTACATGAATCGAGCACAGGTTCGAAGTGCTGCTGTTCCATTTATTTCAGTGAGCGTTCTGGAGATTGACGAATGCTGGTATTCACCAATTTACAGTGCTGTCATAGAAATAAATGGGGTGGAGGCACATGAGGGGACGCTTGTTTTCGGAATCTGTGGGGGTTCCATCAGCTGGGCATCAGTCATAGTTATCTGTCCTTTAGATCTACGTACAACCCCTTTAATTATAACGCCCACTGTGCCCCCTTTTAAATTATGACATGTTCAGACTGCACTCTCCCCAATGCGTCCCTCTCACACAAGATAACCATATCTACCATAAAATAATGCACCCCTTGTGGCCCCACAGCTGTTAGATCCCTTTATTGGCCAATAAGCTCCACTTTCTAGCGCCCCATTAATTAGTTATTCTTTGTTGCCCCACTTTGTAGATCCACATTTATTAGCTGACCTTAGTGTCCTCGCAGATATTAATCCCTACTAGTTATTAGTATTATTTATAGTACCAGTATTTCTGGTAGCACAATGCGCCACTTATAATATAATCTATAGTACATGACATCACGTGTAACTCATTGAAGGAGCTGTGATGACGTCACTGTCATGTGATCAGGGGCGGAGGTCCAGCGATACAGCTGCTTGCTGAGATGAAGGACCTGTGATGACGTCACTGTCATGTGATCAGGGGCGGAGGTCCAGCGATTCAGCTGCTTGCTGAGATGAAGGACCTGTGATGACGTCACTGTCATGTGATCAGGGGCGGAGGTCCAGCGATTCAGCTGCTTGCTGAGATGAAGGACCTGTGATGACGTCACTGTCATGTGATCAGGGGCGGAGGTCCAGCGATTCAGCTGCTTGCTGAGATGAAGGACCTGTGATGACGTCACTGTCATGTGATCAGGGGCGGAGGTCCAGCGATTCAGCTGCTTGCTGAGATGAAGGACCTGTGATGACGTCACTGTCGTGTGATCAGGGGCGGAGCATGTAACTCAGTCACTCATTGACAAGTGGTCATTAGTACTTTGATTGCGGCCCTACAATAATTAGCTCCCCGTGGTAGCGCCACATGAAATATTTCCCCTTTGTGGCCCCACAGTAATTATCCTCTGTGGCCCCACAGCATTTAGTTCCCCTGTGTGCCCTCACAGTAATTATTCCCCCTTGCTATATAAAATGGGGTTTTCTGGTATTAAATGATAAATGGCCTTTCCTCAGGACTGGTGACCATGGCATCAGGTGAGAAGTGGCCGCAGCACTTGGCTGAGCACCATGACTGCTCCAACCAGCTGATCTGCAGGGCTCACAAGTGGTGGACCTCCGCCAATCAATAGTTTAGTTTCGGAAAACCCCTTTTAGAATACGCTCACACGTAGCGGAAATGGTGGGGGTTTCCTGCAGCCGAAAATCCACGTCATTTCTGTGTCAAAAGTTGAGTCAAAATTCGCACCATTGTGGCAGATCCGCAACAGACTTCACAAACCCTTGGGCCTCCTTCCCACGAACGGATTTCCGCCGCGTAATTCGCGGCGAAAATCCACTGCGTTGCCCGCAGCTATTAGGTTCTATTGAACCTAATAGCACAATGCTCACGATGCGTAATTCCACCGCGGAATTACGCACCGCGATTTCTCCCGTCCTCACCCGCAGCATGCTCTATTTTCTGCGGGTGAGGACGGGCTGTACGCACTGACGGCTTCCATTGCAGTCAATGGAAGCCGTCCGTTCACGCTATCTCCCGCTGTAACCAGCGGGAGATAGCGTGAAAAAACGCTTTCCCGCCCACCGCCGAGCGTCATATGACGCCAAATGACGCGGTCCGGCCGCGTCACGTGACACGGCCGGCCGTGCACGTGACACGGCTGGTGACGCGAGGGCGGTGGGCGGTGACGGGCGGTGACGCGCGGCGGTGGGCGGGGAAGCGATTTCACGCTATCTCCCGCAGGTAAGTATAGGGGCTCTGGGGGGCGCCGTGACGGGCTTTGCAGCGGAATATTACGCTGCGGAGCCCGTCACGCTCGTGGGAAGGAGGCCTTGTACTCAAGGGTGAAATTATTTGCGGATCCTCACCAAAATCTGTCTGGTTTTTGTACGGACTCACAGCTGATTTCACGCTCTGGAAAAAAAGTGTGGAATTTGACACAGAAATTGCGCGGATTTATGTGGATTTTCCACTGCTGAAAATGTGCCCCATCTCGTCTAGGTGTGAGCGTGCCCTCGTACCGTAAAATAAAGGGCTGGACCTCTCCTGCTCTTCCTGGCAGTCTGTTCACTCTCCAACAGCTGGTCACATGTCGGTTGGACTAGTGATTGGCCACAGTGGTCACATGATCTGATCATGTAACTGCTTCCTTGAAGTGGCCAAATAGCTCACGCTGCGTTCTTTTTTTGCTCTTGCATATTATGCAATTCCTACTCGCAAATGTGAGCAAAACTGTGTAAGGCAATGTATTTGATTACCTGTGAACTATTGTGTATCCTCACACGCGTAATACACAGTAATCATATGCCCGTGTCAGCCCGGCCTTAGGATGCGGCAATGCAGATTTAAAAATGTGTTTTTATTGTGCAAAAGTAGGGGAAAAAATCTCTACTAACTTGGTATCACAGTAAGAGCTTATTCCGACGTGCGTATATCGCTTGGGTTTTCACGCCCGGCTGATATACGCTGTCTCTCTCTGCAGGGGGAGGAGCAGTGCACTGAGCTCCAGCCCCTCGCCACTGTCTGCAATGGGAGGAGCGGGAACGGGGTCGGCGCTAAGTTCCACCCCCTCCCATTGCAAGGAGCGGTGAGAGGGTGGAGCTCAGTGCACTGCTCCTGGCCCGCCTCCTCCCCCTGCAGAGAGGGACAGCGTATATCGGCTGGGCGAGAAAACCCGGACGATATACGGACATCGAAATAAGGCCTCATGTCCACAGTGAACATCAGGCCCGCGCGGATTTCTGCTGCGGATGCACTAGAAATGTCTTTTTTTTTCATACAGGAGATGAATTGAGATATGAGCTGTATGAGCTCCCGCGCGCGTGACGCGCATGTTGCGTTTTTAATTCACGCGCGTGAAATCCACAAATCACTTAAAATACCATCCGCGGCTATTTAATTAACTGCGGATGGTCAATGCTTTGCTATGGGATGCGGATTTGCGTTTTTTTCACGTGCAGATTTGCTAAATATATAATTTCCCCGTGGACATGAGGCCTATTCGTGCTGAGCCCGATAATAAAGTTAGCACGTTATTTTTACCGGATGGTGAGCGACATAAAAACAAACCTGAAAAACAATGGCAGAACTTCTGGACATTTTTTTTCCATCTGCACCTGAAAAATTGTAATAAAAATTATCAACACATTATATGTACCCCAGAGTAATGCCATTAAAAAATACAACTTGTCCCCCCCCCCCCAAAAAAAAAACAAGCCCTCCTACAGCTATATGAACAAGTTATTGCTCTTGCAATGCAACAGTGACAATCAAAGTGGACCTTAAACTAAAAAATAGCCTTGTCCCTAAGGGGTTAAGAATAGCGGCTTAGAGGGGGTATAATGGCGTGGGCACAACTGCCCGGCAGCAGCGTCCCTTCTAGTGTTCATCAGGATGTGGAGTTGTGGAAGAGCAGAGCTTGAAGACTGGGCAGAACTAGTAGAAGATTCCTCCGATCTTCTACTAAAGTCCTGCCCAGGACTAGTGCGGCCGTGTTCAGACCTGTGTGGTGGCTTCTGTTGCTGACATATCTTACTGCGTATAACCGGTTTTATATTACAGCTCTTTTCATATGTAGCAGCTCCAGCAAATTCACTGAGCAATAACATAGTTTAGTTTCAAAAGGCTCACTGTGCCACCTACTGGTGGTTTTTATTATCACACCCTTTATATCTCAGAGAACATGTCACCAAAATGTGTTTTTTTTCTGTCTATTCTTTAAAAGGGCCACACTGGCAAAAACACATTTTTCATCCCTGCACCCCTCACCTGATTGTCTGTCACACTCTGAGTGCCTCCACTGTATATTGCTGTCACATCCATGTAGTGCAGCCCTCCTGGCTGACACTTATCCGCTACATCTCTATGGTGAGATTTGTCTCTGCTTTCTCTTTCATTATTCTGTGCTATCAGTTCTATGATACATCAGCAACGCATCACTTAAAGGGGTTGTCTCGAGGAAGCAGTGAATTTTTTTTTTTTGCCCAGTCCCCCTAATTAAGCATACATTACTAAGCCCCCCTGTAAATGACTTTTCTAGCTGGTTTGTACTTACAGTTCCAGCGTTTCAGCAACTTATAAAAATTTTCCCAAGATGGCCGCCGGCTCTTTTCCCATCGCTTGCTGTAGCCCGACGTGCGCGCTCCCGAGACGCTACCAGCTATGTCTCCCTGACAACCAGACGCCCCGCAGCCGCCGACCGGACCCCTGGATTGAACGCGGCCGACCACGGCACACAGTCACCCACCGCCAGGCAGCAGGTAACCGGCGCTAGACCCCTGACAACAGACGAAGGCCCCCCCGGCCCCGGCCCAGCGGCAGCCCCCCCCCCCCCCCGGCCCCGACCCAGCGACAGCCCCCCCCCCGGAACAGCGACAGCCCCCCCCCCCCGACACAGCGACAGCCCCCCCCCCCCCCCCCCGGCACAGCGACAGCCCCCCCCCCCCCGGCACAGCGACAGCCCCCCCCCCCCCAGAACAGCGACAGCCCCCCCCCCGGAACAGCGACAGCCCCCCCGCCCCGGCCCAGCGACAGCCCCCCCCCCCCCCGGCACAGCGACAGCCCCCCCCCCCGGCACAGCGACAGCCCCCCCCCCCCCCCCGACACAGCGACAGCCCCCCCGACACAGCGACAGCCCCCCCCCCCCCGGCGCAGCGGCAGTCCCCCCGGCCCATCACTTACCTGGGCGGCAGGACGGCGGGACAGCTGGGCGGCTTCTCGGGACAGCTGGGCGGCTCTGCACCTTCCTCTAACAGAGGATGGTACAGAATGGCCGCTCCAGCGCGCTCCCGAGCATGCGCAGAAGAGCTGTAGCGGGGAGCACACTGAAGCGGCTCGTGCAGAGAGGAGAAGACCGGACTGCGCAAGCACGTCTAAAAAAGCAAGCTGCCAGCGAATTTAGATGGAACCATGGAGACGAGGACGCTAGCAACGGAGCAGGTAAGTGAATAACTTCTGTATGGCTCATATTTAATGCACGATGTATATTACAAAGTGCATTAATATGGCCATACAGAAGTGTATAACCCCACTTGCTTTCACGAGACAACCCCTTTAAGCAGTTAGTCTATACCATCTCTGCCTGCTGGGAGGACAGTGTGATTATCACTAGTGTGTGTATTCACCTAAATAAGTTACAGAGCATAAGTGTACAGTGAGGAGGATGAGCTGTGATCTCCTTCATTATAAGTGTGGGACAGGAGCTTGTAATCAGAGGTACACATGATAGGAGTTTGTGTTCCCTTCTACTAGGGTCCATGATACATGAGTTTTGCTGACTGAAAAGTGGCTTTTTAGAGGAACATAAAGCCAAGTAAATCTTAAGTGGTCAGAATGAGATCACATGACCCACCTGAGGTGAAGGACTTCACAAAGTTTCCGATAGAAAAGAATAAGTAAACTAGGTAACACTAGCTAACGTATATTTACTGGGGGGATAGTTATATAATGAAAGAGGAAAAAAAATCACTGGAGTGACACTTTAACCCCTTAGTGACTAAGTCTGTTTGGATCTTAATGACCATCTAATTTTTCAGTTTTTTTTCATCATCGCATTCCAGGAGCCATAGCTTTTTAATTTTGCTATTGTCATAGCCATATGAGGGATTGGTTTTTTTTGTGGAACAAGTTGTATTTTTTTAATGCCATAATTTTTGGGTAATATATTCTATAACTTTTATAATTTTTTTATGGGCATTGGGTAAAAAAAGAGATTTGTTTTTGGGATTTCATTTTATGTTGTTCAATGTGCAAAATAGATAATGTGATAACCTTATTCTCTGCGTCAGCATGATTCTGGTGATACCAAGTTTAGGGCTATTTCAGACGACCGTATATCGGCTTGGTTTTCACGCCGAGCTGATATATGGTGTCCTTGTCTGCAGGGGGAGGAGGATGGAAGAGCCAGGAGCAGGAACTGAGCTCCCGCCCCCTCTCTGCCTCCTCTCCACCCCTCTGCACTATTTGCAATAGGAGGGGGCGAGATAGGGGCGGAGCTAAGTACCAGCGCTTAGCTCCGCCCCCGCCCCTCCCATTGCAAATAGTGGCGAGGGACAGGAGCTCAGTTCCTGCTCCTGGCTCTTCCATCCTCCCCACCCCTCCCTGCAGACAAGGACACCGTATACCGGCTCAGCGTGAAAACCGAGCCGATATACGGTCGTCTAAATAAGCCCTTAGGGTGCTTTCACACGTGGGTTTGGAGTCCTTGTAAAACTGATCAGTCTTTAATAAGGATGAGCGAGTATACTCGCTAAGGCACTACTCGTCCGAGTAATGTGCCTTAGACGAGTATCTCCCTGCTCGTCCATAAAGATTCGGGGACCGCTGCGGCTGACAGGTGAGTCGCGGCGGGGAGCAGGGGAGAGTGGGCGGGAGAGAGGGAGAGAGAGATCTCCCCTCTGTTCCTCCCCGCTCTCCCCCGCAGCTCCCCGCCCCGCGGCGGCCCCCGAATCTTTATGGACGAGCAGAGAGATACTCGTCTAAAGCACATTACTCGGACGAGTAGTGCCTTAGCGAGTATACTCGCTCATCTTTAGTCTTTAACTGAATGTGGACAGTATTAGTGTATCTTGACGCCACCAGCCTGAGGAGTGGAGATGGGCTGAGGAGAAGGGATTCCCCAAGGATTCTCATTGGCAGATGCATACACACCCTCAGCGATATGCCCCTAGGTTGAGGGAAGCTTCTAATTGGCTGCATAGACACACCTGCAGTCTTCAGAGATCCCAGAGCGGTAGGAACAGGGGAGCCACCGGCCGCGATTATCAGTGGCAAGAAGGGGGGGGGTTACATCGGGAGCCGGCAGCATGCGGCTATCAAGGCCAGTAGGGGGGTTACAGCGGGAGTCGGGGTAACACTGGGAGCCGGCGTGCGGCTATCAGCTGGAGCCCGGCTGCGTTGATTAGCGGCAGGGCAGGGGGGCAGACAGTGGGAGCATGTCTGCGGCTAGCGGTGCCTGCGGGAGCCGGCGTTCGGATATCAGAAGCGTCATATCGCTGAGGGTGTGTATGCATCTGCCAATGAGAATCCTTGGGCAATCCATTCTCCTCAGCCCATCTCCACCCCTCAGGCTGGTGGCGTCAAGATACACTAATACCAATGTAAACTGATTACAAACTGAAACAGAAGTCATGCATGCAAATAACTTTTTTGGGGTAGCCGATATTGGATATGCAGGTCAAAACCACATTAGGTGCTTTCTGTTCGCATTTTTTTTTTGACGGGAACAATAAGGCTGCAAGCTGTGCTTTTTCCGCTCCAAAAAACTGAAAGCGGATGGAACAGAGTCAAACTGAACCCAAGCTGAGGGCAATAAAATGTTTCGCCCTCTATGGGTTCAGTTTGCTTCTGTTTTTTAAACAAAGACTGGGGGGCGGACAGATGTGAAACCTCCCTTTCACAGTTTTTTTTAATGTCTTTTGCTATTTTTGTACACAAAAACGCACTCCTTTAAAACATTTTTTTAAGATTTGCTTTTGTGTCGCCGCATTCCAAGTGCCAAAGCATTTAATTTTTACATCGACATAGCCATATGAGGGCTTGTGTTTTGTGGGACAACTTGTATGTTTTAATGGGAGACCCACAGTGCTGTACCAGCGCATGTGGACATGAGGCTTTAGCCACACATACTTTTTTCATATGTGGTGTTTTCTGATTGTTTGATCAAGTAGTCTCAGAGTTCTGGTGTGTTTCGCTTAGTACATATCCCCTCCCCCAATGCTGAAGTTACTGCAAATCCACATGCCTGAGACAAATCTTATTTTTTTCAGCAAGAATGAAAATCTAAAAGAGGCAGAAACAAGTGGAGGGAAATGTGTAAATAGATTTTCTGCAAGTACAGATGTAGTAAACATCAACTTGACATTTAAGATGTTCCTACAACTAAACTACAATATACTACAGTGCTGTAGATGAAGTTATCGTGGGTACTAGTGTACCTTGTCTCCACCACAAGTCTGGGTGGAGACCTAGTGATGGGCTGTATCTGCCCAGTGTACGCCCAGCAGGTACTATTGGCTGACTGCATGAAGGTCCTAGCAGCGCTGTGCTGGAGTTTTGTCATGGATGGAGCATTATGTTACTTGCCCTGGCGGTCATTGCTCCTGCTGCCCTTCTGTATGTATCTCTGCCGCTCTTCCTTCTGCCCTCCGGCTGCTAGCCAGAAAACTCTCATGGCCCCGCTGTGCTTGCTCTGCAGTCACTTGTGTGCTCCCTGGCGCACTGGCATCTGCGGTTGTGCTGGAGCTCCCGCTGTTACTCTGCCTGCCGTCGCCTTCCCATCTGCGCTGTCCCTCTCGTGCTTCACGTTGGAGTGCCATGATCTGCGCTGTCCCTCTCGTGCTCCCTGGCAGACTGCCATGTGAGTCTTCTGGGGGCCCCCCCATTGCCGCGTCGCTCGGAGCTCGGCAGTGACTCCTGTACTCCCTGCTGTCATGATATCTGCTCTTCCAGACGTGCCTGTCAGAGATGCCGGCGGTGCCCTAACGGGTGTATACTCCTGCTGCACTGCCGGGGTGATGATGTTACACGGCCGCTAAGGCCTTCACAGCGTGGGCATGTAGTTATGGCTGGGATGGAGGGTTAGGGTTAGTTTCAGTGTTAGGCTTACATTGTTAGCTAATAATGCTGCCATGTTACTGCGGCCCCTCTCTCACATGGAAGCATTTACAGCCAATAATATAAGCCCAATACTGAAGCGAACCCTAACACCCCATTCCAGCCATAACTACATGCCCATGCTGCTAGGACCTTGCACCAGCCAGCCAATCAGCAGCGCGTGGGTGTACAGTGGACGAATACAGCCCATTACTAGGTCTCCACCCATACTTGTGGTGGAGATGAGATACACCAGTACTGTTTCGTGATGCTCAGCCTTAATAATGGTTGCTACTTCTGTACCCTACACTGCTGTGTGCCCTCTTTGTGCTTTCGTTTTTTTTTCTCCAGAAAGGGCCCCCCAATGAGGGATATTCTATGGATGTGTGACAGATTCTACAAGTAGTGTCAATAGCCGCTTATACTGACTTCTGATTTTCCTTTTGTTTCAGTGACCGGATTCATTAACACCTTGACTCCAAAATTTTACGTTGCTCTCACTGGAACATCATCCCTCATATCTGGGTTAATATTGGTAGGTATACGTCGCACCAAGTATGTAGCTGTATTCACTAGAATGGTCAAAAGGCCAAGTTTCCACTTATGAGTGTGGCACATTATGCACCACTGCTGTAAAAGTTGCAGGTTTTATAAAGGCAGTTCTGTCATTTTATGCAAATAAGTGAGATGGAACAATACCTCTGCAGCGCCACCTATTGGAAGGCAGCATTTCTGCAAGTCACTGTTAGACTCTTTATACAAGCCTTGTAACAATGACTGGGAATTGAAAACCAAGCCAGAATCCATACACAGACAGCTGTTTCTAGGTGTTCCATCTCCCTTATTTGTGAAAGAACCCATTGGAAAGCATGCGCTTCGCTTCACATACATGCGATTTGTAGCACTTCCGCATCACGAGAAAATGTTGGCATTTCTTTTTTTCCCGAATCCCCCTAAAAATGTACCCAAAAATGATGCCATTAAAAAATACAACTTGGCCCATAAAATAACAAGCCCTCCTACGGCTATGTTTACAGAAAAATTAAAAGGCTATGACTCTAGGAATTTGACAATGAAGAGAACTGAAAACGTAGTAATTAAGGCTCAAACAGGATTGGCCACTAAGGGATTAACAATATTATAGGTTTTTACGTAAAATTCTTCATCTCAGACCGGTGTAGATATTTTTGCAAAAACAAGCGAAATGGTAAGTCTCATGTGCACAGCTATGTACAAGGTCCAGAGTATTCAGTATTGCCTGGTCGCTGTCCGTGTGACAGTAACATTCAATCTCTCCGTCTTCTGCGTTGTGTGGAGCTCTGAGAGATGCACAACTGGGATTTCGGCCACCTGCACACAGCAGAGCCGGATTCAGCATGCGGGTTCCCGCAGCAGATTGCGTCTCTGACCCTGGCCGGTGACCCCACGTACCTGTTTCTTGCATACTGCAGATGACCGCGGACATTCATCGTCGGTCATGTGCAGAACAGATTTCCAAAAAAATAAGTTTGTTTTTCCCCGTGCCATAATTAGGCGAAGACATGGGTACCCATGAGCTATCCGCAATGTTATTTACGGATGGGTTGTGGGTATGACTGCTTCCATTGACTTCAATAAAGGCTATCCGCACGGAGTCCACACCGAAATAAAGCATGCTGCGATTTTTCCTCCGCTTGCGGAATACACAATTCATTTGCGCGAGTGTAAGAGGGAAAAGCGAGTTTACATAGCATGCTTTGAACAGTACTTGCTGCAGATTCTCCGTGCGGACACCGGCCGCGGATTCCACAGCAAAAATCGTTTGTGTGCAGCCGACCTTAGTCTTTAGAAAATCCTTCAATTTTAGCTGTACTATCAAAGTCCTCTAGGTGGCGCTTCATAACCAGAAACCAGTTCCTAAGCTGCTTCTATAGCTGCAGTTTTCCATCTCTCACTTGGCCAGCAGTGAACAGAAACATGGAGAATATAATGGCAAGGAAGATGACTCTAATAGCCAGCAGGATATTTTATAGTAGATAGCTCATAAACACACCCACTAGCCATATGGCCTATCGAGGCTTATGAACATCCTAAATCGGGTCTGAACTCCCCCTTATGAGCCACTATGTACGAAGGATTCCTGTTCTGATGAACTTGAGCCCTTCTTTATATTACATGAAAGGCCATTCTTCTAAGTAGCGGATATGTAAGGCACTGATGGGGAAATCTGGTTGGTCAAAACTTCTTCGGCCCCTTCTGGGAGGCAGGCGCTGCCGTGGCGGGTCATCTAATAGAAATGCCTAGCATATGGCAAATCTGGTAGATGCAGAGGATTTAATTACAGCCGTGTAGCAGCAGGACTAGTCGCAAACGGCGACAAAACTGAAAAACTGTTACTATTTGCAAAGTCTTGGACGCATTATTTTGTTCGCCATCTGGCCATTTAACTCTACGGATCCGTAATAGGTTTCTGTAACAAGCTGTGGGCCCATAGTGTACCACCTTGTGGTACCTGAGTAAGAGACCTGTCGCATGGTCCATCGCGTGTGCGAGACATCAGACTCAAAGAGCATGATATCCTGATATCAGAAACTTACCTGTAATTACAAGACCCCAAAATTCTTCCTATATGAAATGGGTTTTATATTCTAAATGTTCTTAGTTGCAAATTTGCTTCCCTCCAGGAAGAACTGTCTCTGGTGGACACATGTCAAACACAAGACCCGCGGGGCGAATCCAGCCCGCATGCTGTGCATCAATCCTAACAGGAATTCCACTTGCCCCGCCTGCAGCTCCCATCTGGCAGCCGCACTGCAGTCTGTGACCGCTGGATTCACCCTCTGGTGTCTGCGTGCGCCGTCCTGTACGCAGCACAGACACCGAGAGGAGAGGTCAGCAGACTGGAGCTTTAGGCTGGTGAGTCGAAAGTCTGTGGAGGGCTTGCTATTACTACTGGTGCCAGTATGGAGTCACTGTGGGGGTGTCACTACCACTACTGGGGTCACTGTGAGGGTTATTGTTACTACTGCGGCCACTACGGGGGTCACTATTAATGCTCGTTCACATGGGTGTAAGCTCATTTTAGTCCTGCAAATTTACACAACTGCAGATAGCTTACGCTCCCATTTTTCGACCGCTCTGGCGTGTGTTTATGTGCGCAAATACACTGCGCATGCAAAAAAGAGCGCAGTCGGCCCCATTAAAATGGTGCGGAAATATGCAGTGAATGCACAGTTATACTGCATATTTATTGGGTATTCGCCTCTGCCAATTCAATGGCCTATTGCGGGGCATGATACACACTAAAACAGGGCATGCAGCATATATTTTAACATGACTGCACATCATTTGAAAAAACCCGCTCATGTGAACAAACCCATTGAAATCAATGGGCTCTATTCACTGCATATTATGCCCTCTAACATTACATGCGTAAGATTCTGCACAAATACGCTCATGTGAACGGACCCTTACTATACAATTACTATCGGCCCTTTGAAGACGACCATAAGGCTGATGTGGCCCTGGTGTGGCACTAGTGCCTCTTATTGGAAGGTACCTGCCCTGTAAGTCCGTGTCCAACCCTTTAACATGTCTAATGATATCACCCACATTTCTTTATAGGGAAAAGACAGCCATCTACAAAGCCAGCTATTTCGGGGTTCTTGCCCCTCTTCAGTGCAGAGCGGGGTACTGTTTGGCATTAGACATCTGTCTGGAGGGAAGTTATTGTTTCTGCTTGTGGAGAGCATCTAGCTGACACAGGAATACCCAGCAAAGTGGACGAGATTTTCAAAAATCTAGTCCACACGCTGCAGCCGGTCCGTTGCAGCCAAGCCGCGCTGAAATTGACATGCTGCGCGGAATTCAAAGCCACGGCATGTCAATTCTTTCCTCATTTCCGCAACGGCTGCTCTCCTTTCTATGGGATGAGATGGGCGCAGCTGTTTCAAAATCTGGTGAAGGGCAGCGGGTTTTGAAGCTGCATTTCTCCCACAGAAATCTTGCGGTATTTCCGTGCGGTCTTTCCGCAAGATTTCCGTGGGATTTCGGTCTCGTGTGAACCCAGCCTTATAGGCCAGTAAATGCTCCCCAACAACTAGGAGAGCTGTCTCTCTAATGATGCTTTTTAGAAGGTACGGTAGCTAACATATACCGACCTTTACTGTAAGAGCTGTGAGACTATGGATCTCTCTGCCTGAGGACGTGGTGATGGCGAACATGATAAGAGTTCAAGAGGGGCCTGGACGCATTTCTTGAGTGTTACAATATTACATTTTATAGTCTCTGCTTATTTCAGAAGGGTCGGGGATCTGGGGATTATTCCAATTGCCAGATTGGAGTCGGGAAATAATTTTTTCCCTTAAATGCAAAAAATTGGCTTCTACATCGTTGTTTTTTGCCTTCCTCTGGATCAACATTGGGGGGTAATAGGCCGGATGGACACATGTATTTTCTCTGCCTTACATACTATGTTATTACATAAGTCAATGTCCGACCTTTTTAACAGGCCTTGTAACATGACTAGAGATATAGGTCAAATCTCAAATTGTATAGCCTACTATTCTCCCTATGCTAACTTGGCGCTCTCCACAATGAACCCCCTCCCTCCCTGACTTCAGATTTTATATACATCTACTATATCTTTATAGGCCAGTTCAGGTAGGATAAACATGAAGCCCTCTTTTAGTACAATTAAATCTGAAGTCCTGTTTGAGCAGACAGAAGGAGCATTTAGTATTTTTAGTCATTCAGGTAATTGGCTATAATTACTTATTCCGTCTCTTGGCATGTGGGGAGAGGAACAGAAGGTTTTCTGCTGGAAATATTGGTTCCATACTAGTGGAGCAAGAAATATTCCGTTCTCTATTTTAATAATTAGATAAGGGGTCTACGGATAAGAATGAAGGGCTTGTTGGATGGAAGTATGGATGATGGTTTAATAAAGGAGTAAGTTGTTATTACTAGAAAGACAATGAGTGCTTTACAGCATCAGCATCTTCTCACACTGGGAAAAGGGGCAGCAGTTGGAGGTAAACCAGGGGGGATTTGTTGAGACTGAAGTTTCATACTCTGGTCTTATTATCCCTGTCTGTGCACAATGCGCCAAATATATGAAGAGGCGCAAACATCTTAATAAGGCGTATCCATGTTCCCACATAGACATCTACACTTGCTAGGAGCTGACATAGACATGTATGACATCTGATATGATATACGTCAGTTTGTGGCATAAATTATACCAAAGGTGTTTGGAGAGGTGGCCACCTTCCTTCCCAAGATGGCACATCCCTTGCTGTAGATCAGTGAACCTGTCAAAAAGTTGCAAAAGTCTGCTGCCTAGCTCTCAGTAGCACATGGAGAAATAACAGCAGCGTGGAGAACATTATACAGCAGGAGTGAGCAGTGGTGATGTGATTTCAGTAAGTTTGACACAGTATACCCTATTATCGGCAGCATGTCTATATGTGAGTTACCCCTCCATCTCGGAGACTTCTTTGGGCACCATGACAGAACACTCCCCCACCCACGAGCTTCCTGTAATCTGTCTGTGTTACTAGAGATGGACTTCACTTGACAGCAGACAGTTGAAAGGACAGGAGACCCCTAGTGGCAATCACTTAGTTTTTGTACCAGAAAATAGTAATTTTAGGTTAAAAAAAAAGCGTTTGCACTTTTACTTGTTATCACATTGGCTATTCTAAATTCTAGCAAATTGTGGTAACCATTTAATTCTGTTAGCATTGGACAAAAAAGAAAGAAGCTAAATTACATGTGTATGTGAGGGGGTTTCCCTTTAAGAGTTCGTGCACATGGGCGTATTTCTGCCGTATTTTGCACGCTTAACTTTTGCGCACATATAATATGCAGTGAATAGAACCCATTTTGTTCATATGAATGTATTTTCTCACGTGAGGTTCGATCGCGTGAAACTCAAAACATAGCATGACCTATTTTGGTGCGTATTACCGTAATGCCACCTTTATCTGATTTGGGGCGTTTTTTTAATTAAAGGGGGTTTTCCAGGGAGAATACTCTTTGTGACTTATCCTCAGGGTAGGTCATCAATAGTTGATCGGCTGGAGTCCGTCGCTCAGAAACCCGACCGATCAGATGATTGTGCATTTGCTGACACTGGTGCCATTACACGGGATTCGGAGCAGAAACAGTGGACACCTCTCCTCCGACCTCTGTGTAGCGGCCGACGCTTGAAATTAACGCAAGCCTGCCTGCAGTTACAGGCGCCGGCCACTACACAGAGCTTGGAGCAGAGACTTCCGCTGTTTCCACTCGGACCCCTGTGTAATTGTGGCCCTGTCAGCCGGCGCACAATCATCTGATCGGTTGGCTTTCTGAGCGACGGACTGTAGCCGATCAACTATTGATAACCCATCCTGAGGCTAAGTCATGAAAAGCATTCTCCCTGGCAAACCCCTTTTAACTTCCCCTGTAAGTGCTGTCCGTGTTGGCTAACACCTTGTGTATATTTTCTCTTTTAGATTTTTGAATGGTGTTATTTCCGTAAATATGGCACCTCTTTCATCGAGCAAGTGTCTGTAAACCATTTACGTCCTCTGATGGGAGGGATCGATCCCGGAGCCTCGGCAGAGGGTTTCTTCCCAACTTCTGGAGACAACGAGACTAGCAGGCAAACTCTGTCAGGTGACCGACGGTGACAGAAAATAGCGCGTGCCTTTCCGAACACACACTACTCACATCCTACAGATAGATGGAACATTTACCGATGGTGTCACCAGCAGCGCTGAATAGAAAGCGGAGACCTGCTCGCCCTAAAAAGCAGAAGTCCTGCAGTATGGTTTCCATCTGTGGTCACGGGGGTAGAATCAAGTGTAATGACTCAGTGTCGCTTAGCTGGCTAACTTCATGTCTTCTGCTCCACCAGACACCGAGATAAATGCTCTAGAAATACCTTGTTAGAGGATGGATGTTCACGTTATCGCCCAAATACTGTAATGAGTACTGTTTAAAATTATCGTTTTACAGGGGTTTGTGGAGGTCACATTGCTAAGATCCCCAGAATGGAGGTCCCATGTCCACCTTTTCTTGTCACTGCATCCACCCGCAGTGACATCACATTGAATAGAGTGGTGGCCGAGCTTGTACAGCCACCGGTCTGTTCACTTCACTGGGCCTGAAGCGCTCAGCTATTATCTTCAGCCCCATTGAAGATGAATGGAGTGGCATCACTCATGCACGATCACCACTCCATTCAGTCCTCTCCTCACTGTGGTGGGGAGCAGCAAGCCTTCATGGAGGAAGGGGGGCAGAACCCACATTTTCAGCATCATTGGGGGTCACAGGGGTTCTATGAACAGAGCCTGTTAATTGTTGGAGCTACATTTTTTGTAAAATAGCCCCAAACGCATGTAATTAAAATAAGCTATCCTGGTTGCCTGTAGCCATCACTAAAGGGAGCTCAGGAGTTTGCTGTGTTCTACTTTTACATTGGTCTCATAGCAAATAATCTTAAAGGGGTTTTCCAAGAATGGCACAAAATAACTGCTGTCTGTGTAGCCTGTGGAAACGCATCAGAGGACGAGAGAATACATTTAGCCTGGAGGGAGAAGCCTAACAGTGCCTGTTCAGAAAAGCGTAGCCCTTTCCCCTCCAGTCTTGCATTCTTTCTACGACCGGCTTCCATAGGCTGCACAGACAGCAGTTATCTTGTGGGACTCCTGGACCATCCTTTCCACCTAGTAGTGGTGGCTCCAGGGATCCGGGGTAGTATATTTTATAGGGGTTATTCCATCATTACATTTTATGTTACATCACTCAAAACATTGCAATATTTTAAGTGGAATTGGTTAAAAAGTGTTCCTGCATTTTAAATATCACTACAAAGATAAAACATCAAGTGCTGCACCAATACTGTACGTCACAGAAAGTAGAAAAGTCAAATCATGCGTTATCTGATATATTTGGCGTTTCTTGCTTCACATGTTGCAGAGTTCTTTTTCTTCCATCTCTTGGCTGGATTATTTTGCGCCAAGATAAAGCTGCATGTCATCAGTATATCAGGCACATTTTATGACTCTTTGGGTGGTTTCACATCTGTGCTGGGGATTCTGCTCTCCTGCTCCGTATGGGGAGCAGGAAAGGGGAATCCCAGTGGCTGATTGGTTTAGTCTCTGGATGGAACCACAGCATTGGGCGAACTTCATTGACTATAATGGGGTCCACCCACTTTCCGCCTGGCTGCCCAGTCTTGGGACAGAAGATAAAGCACTGCATGCACCGCTTTTTCTTCCGGTATTTGCAGCCAGCTCTGTCACAGAAGGAGGTTCCCGCCGCAGATGTACATCCACCCTTTGCCATGCCCCTTTTTCCAGACACTTTACAGAATTGAGTAGTGAGACGCAAAAAATGTCTAAAACATAATAGGTTTGATCATGGCATGCACACCAGCTATTGGCGCAATTTGGGCCAGAATTCTGTTGCATTCTGCTTAGAATCTCTGCAGTTTCACGCTGGAGCGCTTGTGCTCCTTCGGACGTTTTCGGCTCCTCCCGGCAGCTGAAGAGGGCCCCATATAGCGCTATGTGAGACCGTCTTCCAGGAGGAGCTGCATGTAGTTGACGGATCACGAGCGCTCCAGCGTGAAACTGCAGGTGGTCTTTAATATATCTCCTCCGCTGTATGTCTTATGACTTCTGCCTGAAATCATGCCTAACACTTCCGTTGACAAGTCGTGTTATTCTGCCTTGTGGCGTAATCCTACGCTCTTATTGGCTGGGCATGTCCTAGTTTGATTTTCTTCATTAATAAACCGCTGTGGGCAGTAGAGCTGGCAGCCTAGCCAGCACATGCCCACAGGCGGTAAGAGGAGATTAGTGATAGCGGGTAAGTGAACCTGTTTGCTGCTGTATTTACTTTGTATTTTATTTTTGTAACTATTTTGAGTATTAGGAATATTCTGCGCACCAGATTATTGTGGAATATCATAGACAGGGTATTACAAATAATCTTCCTGATGTGACCCCTCATAACTCCGTTTAATGACTCTCAGATACATAACTTTGATGTCAATAGAAACCGAAACTCCAAAATTTCCATTAAGCAAAACTGTCTTAACGGTAGGACGTCTTTGTTGCCCAACCAATCACAGCGCAGCTTTAATTTTTCAAACTGCTGAGGTAAAATGAAAGCTGTGTTGTGATTGGCTGTTATGGGCAATAAGGACGTCTTACTGTTTTTCTAAATTAGCCCCAAAAAGTTTTATTCTGCCGTAGCCTTTATTAGGGGAATATGAGACAAAGTGGCTGCCAACGAAGACTGGAGAGCGATTTGTGTCCTTGATTTTCACGTCTATCAGTCTGTTATTATTGTGCAACTTCATTTTCTAACAAAGTTTAGTGAAGATTCATCCAGTGCGTGCAAAGTCCGTAAGCGGTACTCCAATTTTAAGGAAAAAGGGTGCATCTATAAGCGAAATCATTCGTCCGTCTACCAGTAAGTGTGGAAACGGTGGATCACGAGCATGCAAGTATCGCACGAAATCCTCAAAAATCCACCGTCCGTGCAAGCGGAGAATTAGACGTCCCGCCGCCGACTGTGTGGAAACTTCTGCGCAAATGTCTGTGATG
This sequence comes from Eleutherodactylus coqui, assembly GCF_035609145.1. Lineage (NCBI taxonomy): Eukaryota > Metazoa > Chordata > Amphibia > Anura > Eleutherodactylidae > Eleutherodactylus > Eleutherodactylus coqui. The sequence goes on along the minus strand of NC_089840.1, from coordinate 121,189,783 downwards.
TTACTTCTACTGATCCTAATTGTTATCAGCCCTGAAACTGGATGACAAAGCGCGGTGACGTTCTTTCTGTGAGAGTCTGCCAACTTACGGTTTCATGGAATGCACACGGCCGGGTTGGATCCCGCAGCGGAATCCGACCCTGTGCCCAGCTGGTGACCCCTGCGTACCTGTCCGGATTTCTCTTAGGATAGTGTTATTCTTACTACCCACCCTGCATGATCTTGCAGCATCCCAGAAGCCATTGCATCAGTCAGTTGTCATCTGCTATAACGTGTGTGGCAGGAACATGACTGCAGGCTCCATGTGTGTCCAGTAACCAAGAGGGCCACATTGATCACCTCTGATGGGGAAAAACATTTTTGATGTTGTGCGACAAAACTTTTTGAGTTTCTCTTTCCATTAATATCACATTTCTTTATCTGAGAGTCATTAAAACGTCATTTATCAACCTGCGGAATCACAGATAGAGGTTCTTCTCCACACATCTATGACCTCTGTCAATATATAAGATATGACAGAATTTGGGACCGAGGATGACTGTACACATATAGCCATAGTTCACTGCATGTTCTACTAGGCCAAATAGTTTTGTATTCATAAAGCTATTTCTTGTGACATTCAGGATGTTTTAGTATTACACTCGTTCCCATTATCTAACATAACAAAGTATTTAACCTTATTATATCACATCTATGTTTTAATATGTATTTTGTCTTTCCAGAGTGCAAAGTATGGAGGAACCCTCTTAATCTCTTCAGAGGAGCGGAGTACAACAGGTAATCATTGTAACCTAGTAGTTCAATCGCTCGAGCTATGCCTTAGTTATTTTACCTGTATACTTAATGGGCCACAAGACAAGAACGAGACATCCGCAGCAATCACTTGGTGGCTATAAGGGGCAGCAAGGCCACCACGGTGGCTCAGTGGTTAGCACTGCTGCCGATCAGCATTGGTGCATTGAGTTCAAACCCGAGGAGTGAGACCAATCTTTGTGATGGCAATCTGTGTACTTCCCTACAGCATATAATGCGCTATGGCAAAGAGTAAAACAAGTACATGAGACCCTCTGGGTTTTGCAGGCACATTACATATCAAGTGGTATTTCCAGCTGTACTGTAGTAAAAAGCCAAATGAATTCTTCATCCCATATGTGAAGTGTAGAACAATCCCAGCAGCCAGGAAACCATACCTATTAGTGATGTTCTTGCTGACATCTACATTTCTCGGGTTTATGGAGTTGTCTGTGTATGCTCTGCTGGCTTTACATTCCACATGTTTGCCTGCCCAAATAAAGAAACTAAATGTGATGCATGAATGAGTCTGTTCAGATGGTTACGTTTAAGCTTATTATGGGAACTTTACCAAGGTTACTCTATATTTTACTGTGTTGTCATTAGCCATTAAGTGCCCACATTAGTGCAAGAGCTATTAATGCTGTGTTGGTATGTATACATCTAGCAAATGGTACATTGCCACGTAATGCACTAACAACATAGTCGCAGCAAACTACTGTAACATCTATAGTTTAGTTGTTTCTAGTATATATGCACTTATGTAGTTGTAGAGGAATCGCTCACACCATAAATGAATAGCTGTGTGGAGCAGTATGGGTTAATGCTTGCAGGTACAGGAGGCAGAAAAATCCAAAAGTATAATGAGAAGCTTTGGAATGTAGTATGAATTCTAGAAAGAAAATGTAAATGTGACACATGAATGTCTAGATGTTGTCTGGTTTAAAGCCCACACTACGGGAAGATATGTTACAGATATGCTTGAGAGTGGAGGTAAAGTTATCCTCTGAAACGCGTTGCACACCTTCTTTAGCTACTTATTTCCAGTCCATTACTTTTATATTAAATTAATATTGTTAACAAACCCCGGATACCTTACCTCCGGTGGGTCTTTTATTCCAAGCTCTGGGTAACACCATTATGGTACTTGCCAACTAGGATTAAGGGGTGTTCTCATTTGAGACCCCCTTCCCCTGTAAAGTAAGTCAATTTTCCTTACTTATACATTCTTCAAATATACAGTCATATTCCCTGCAGTGCTGGGTGTTGTCTACTTATTTTTATCCTGTATTATAGAGACTCGGTCACCATGTTTTTGCAGCCCTTACTAAGAGCACCATAAGGTAGTGCCTGTCACACTGACTACAGTGATCTGTCTGCTGTGTGTATCTGTGTAGTTGTTTTGGAGAAACTTGTATTTAATTAGTAGCAGCGAGACCCAGAACTAGTCAAACTACTAATGACCACTTGTCAGTTAGTATGTGAGTACTTCTCATGCTCCGCCCCTGGTGACGTCATCGCCTCACCACCTTTTGACGTCATAGAAGGTCCTACAACATATATAAAACACAGAGCCTGGCCGACAGAAGAACAACACAGTTAGGGCTCTCGAAAAGAGGAGGACAAAAATAACAAAATGAGAATACAACTAAGCCATTATTATCTCAGACACAACTCAGCGGTCCTGACAGAAGACACTGACCTACCGCCACCATAGAGATATGGTGAAGGACCTGCGGTGATGTCACTGCTGTTGGGGGAGCCATTGTGCAGTTTGGTAAAAGAGATCCGGTGGGTTGAAGGACCTGCAGTGATGTCACTGCTGTTGGGAGGAGCCATTGTGCAGTTTGGTAGAAAGTACTGTATACTGGATAAAGCTTGAACGTCCGGCAGTGCCTGTTCAACAATTGTCGCAATGTGTTTTTGTATGAGCTTTAAAAGAATTTTGCTCTTGTGAGGTATGAGGGTGATGGTGCGGTAATTGAAACATTCTTGAGCATCACCTTTTTTGGGAGGTATGATGAAGACAGACCTTGTCCAGTCTTTGGGCCACGATTTGGAGCTCCAGATCTTTTGACATAGGTCGGTAAGGATCTTGCCTGACAGTAGTTTGAGCAGTTCGGCTGGTATGTGATCAATGCCCGGAGCTTTCCTGTTTGGTAGTTGTTTCAGGGTCCATGTGACTTCTTCCTCCAGAATGCCCGTGTCTTGTCATAAAGATGTAAAGGGGGCAATAAACAGCAAAAAGAAAGCATTTAAACGTCTAAAACAAAAATGCAGTGAAGAAGCACGAAAAGGCTAGAAGGAAAGAAAACACATTATGTGAAAAGCAAATAACAGTAGCAAAGCTGGAGACATAGGGACTCCTAGCAAAAGAGAGTAAAACTAACCTAAGGCGCAATGTCCACAGGCGGATTTTTGCTGCGGAATCTGGAGTGGGCATTCCGCTCCGGATTCCGCAGCAATAAGCCTCCATATGATGCTATGGTAAAATGATTCTGCATGTCCACGAACGGAAACCAATTGCGGTTTCTGCTCACGGATAAAAAATCGCAGTATGCTCCATTTTGCTGCGTTTCCCGCACGGATAGCTTCCATTGAAGTCAATAGAAGCCGTCCGATCCGGGGCCCGTCCGCATTTGACATTGCAGATGGCCCGTGGATTTGAAAAAGTAACGAGGAAATAACTGTAGAAAGTGATGAGGAAAAACAAATCTACTAAAGATTTTTAATATAGGGAAATGAAATATCATGTGAAATGCAAAGTAGTCATGTAAACTCTCCACCAGCCTGTCCCAGCAATAAGTGCGGAGCTGCCTTAATATGACAGGTAGATCAATGTTTCTTATATTTAAGGACTGTATAGTGATGGGGTCTGTTCCATGGAATTGGCGCAGAGCAAATGTGGTGCCGATATTCAAAAAGGGGTCTTAAAAGTGAACCCGAAAACTATAGACTGGTAAGTCTAACTTCTATTGTGAGTAAGATGTGTGAAGGGGTCCAAGAGATGCTATTCTGGAGTACTTCAATGAAAATGGCTATGTGGCTCCATATCATCATGGGTTTATGCCGGTTGGATCTGTCAAACCAATCTGATCAGCTTCTGTGATATGACTAAACATAAGAATGCTTAATCGTGGCAAAAATGTGTGCAATGAGTAAGTAACTGGCTCGATGATAGAAAGCAGAGGGGGGTTATTAATGGTGCATACTCTGATTGGGTCACCGTTACTAGTGGGGTACCACAGGGGGCAGTATTGGGCCCTATTTTTTTTTTTAATATCTTTGTAAATGACCTCATAGAGGGACTGCACTGTAAAATATCAATATTTGCGGATGATACGATATTGTGTAAAGTAAGTAACACACGAGAGGACAGTGTGGTGTGATCAGAGCCAAAAGTGGGAATTTTGTGTCTGTGGACAGCAACGGGAAGGTAGATGTTGCCATTCATTTTCTAAACCACTCTAGGATAAAAACTACCTGTGCACCAGTTATGATCCAGGCCACTTATGGATACAGTATGTGCATTGCCGCATATATATAAATGTTTTCAATAATAGGTCAAGTTAGGTGAATCTTCTTTTACTTTCCACTCGGCATCACTCGATGGTTTGTTTAAAGTGAGTATTTTTTACACTGGCTGCTTGATTAACTGTGAGAGGGTGCCTTCTTTAACCACTAAAGCCCGTTTCATGTAAATTCACTCAACACTGCTGAAAATGAGTACCAGTTGTACGTCTGAGTATTCTAAGTGGTGCTTGAACTGACCGCAGAATTCCACTGTATTTCAAGGTTAGCCACATCATTAACTGGTTACCATTTACTTTAGAAGATGTGACTTGGTATAGATAGCAGACTATGGCTAAGCACTTTAAATGTAGATGTGACTAGTTACCTCAAGTGCATGTTAATGGTGTGTGTATGTATGTGTACGTATACACCCTTTGTAAAAAAAATCAAGCACCTACGGTAGAAGAAGAGGTCGTTTTGCTGCAAAACTCAGCATGCAGTTACATCTTAACCCTTTCCAATCCAATTTATATCCTGGTTTTCCTAGGGGGCTTACTTTTTTTCTGCTGTTGTACAACGGCGCTATATGCTGGCTAAAGCCAGTACTGCATGAGGTGACACGTTGGATAGGCTCAGACAGCAGAGAGGCTGGCAATTTACAGTAAGAGAACCCCGACGGATGTCTTCCAGCATCGGAGCTGTACAGCCTTAAATCATAATGTCTTCAGAGGTCAGACAGTGGATTGGAAAGGGTTAAATGTTTGACTTGTGGTGTGATTAGATTAATGGTCTTGCCACCTGAGGCCCTAAAAAAGTGGTTGCACCTTTGGCTATAAAAAAGGCTCTCAGAGGCTCCTTGTGTGCAGTGACCTCTTTTTTTCACTTGTGTAGAGCTTGTTGACCACTAGACGCCTCTACAATTCACTCAAAGAGATTTCACCCAGTTAACAGAGTTTAAGAGGTGGTGAACTATTGGGATGCGAGAAGCTGGATGATTGTATTGAGGAATTGCCCGCACCTTGTGCCGTTCTGACTAGACTGTTATGACGTGTTGGGACCAGTGGATGCGTGAGGACATACACAAGGCGACCGGGCTCAGGATGCCCCCGACAGTCCACCAGTAGAGGGTATCATCTGATCGCCAAATACGAGGAGCTCCAACTGTTTCGTTGTCTGCCATCCAGAGACAGGTGGCACTATCATTAAACCTCTGTGTCTGTTTGAACCATTTCCAGGTACTTGGCTGAAGGACACTGTGTCTCATGGTGCCCATTACGTTTACTGCCTTTGACACCCACCATTGCTTATATTTGTAGTGGTGTTGTAAACCACGAAACTGGACACCATGGGTTGGAACTGGGTTGTCTTCAATGACTAATCCAGGTTTAGTTTATGCACTGATGATGGCTGTGTTCATGTCTGCAGAACTAAGAGTGAGAGTCTCAATCCCTCTCTTGTTGTGGAGCGGCCTACTGCCTCAACTGCTGGTGTGATGATTTGGGGGGGTGCAGTGCATATTACAGTCGGTCACCCCTAGTAGTGGTATGAAGGACAATGACAGCTCAGTGATATATTCAGGACATCCTGCAGCCACATGTGTTCCTCTCATGGTGGCTTCCAAGAGGCATTTTCCAGCAGGATAATACTTCCGTGGCTGCCTTGTCACCATATTTATTGCCAATAGAACATGTATGGGAGCATCTGGGACACCAGCTTCGACAGCCTACGGGTTTGCACAATCTAGAGTATCAGTTACAGCAAAGGTAGACTGATATGTGGCAGGATACCATACAGAACCTGTATGCCACCATGCCTGCCCGTATCGCATCTTTTATCCAAGCTAGAGGCAGCGCAACAGGGTACAATAGCCTCCATGCCCACCCATATCACATGTTATATCCAAGCTACAGGCGGTACAACAGGGTACTAGAGCCTCCATGCCCGCCTGTATCACATCTTGTGTCCAAGCTACAGGCGGTACAACAGGGTACTAGAGCCTCCATGCCCGCCTGTATCACATCTTGTGTCCAAGCTAGAGGTGGTACAACATTTATTAATTGACAAACTCCATTTCTAATGCAATAAAGTGGTGATTTTATTTCTATTCATACTCAGAAAGTACCACCGAAAAAATAGTGAGTGTGAGAGCGGCCTCAGGCTTACTTCACACAGACGAGTGTGTTATAGAGGCTTGGCCCAATATCGCGCTCACCAGTGTGCAATCTCACTGTGGATGTGAGACATTTTTCTATCCAAACTGCCTTGCATCACTTGGGGAAAGTAGCGATCGTGAAGTGTTTCCCATTGTTTTCAGTGTGAAACACCATGTCGCACTCACGTGTACTTAGCACGCTGTGCGATGCTACTGCCAGCCCCATTGCAAATAATGGGCGATGCAGGGGCACGCCCAAAGATAGGACAAGCTGTGATATTTTTTTTTTTCTGCATCACACTGCTCATGTATATGACGCTATTCAAAATAATGGGATTCATATTTGTGCATCTCGCAACTCATAAATCTTGTGCAAGAATCTCAGCCATGTGAAAGTGGCCCTAGGCCTCCCACACAGGCTTTTTTTTTTTTACAGTGTTCGGCAGGTGGTTTCAACGCCCACTAAAAATGCTGCACTTAGCCTTCATTCTTTTCAATGGGGCCTCTCAGACGAGCGTTTGAGTGCAGCGCTTTTAAAGCGTGCTAAATCGAACGCTGTCTGTTATATTTTAAAGCGTTGCAGGGCGTTTTTGAAACTTTGTATGCCCTACTGAGATGAATGGGGGTGCATAAAAAATGCTGTAAAACAGTGTTTTACAGTGCTAGTAACGCGGCTTACTCTGCTGCCGGTAGGGAAAAAATGGCGCCATCATCAGCTTACTTTGCCTGCGTTGTTACTGCGCAAAATATGCAGTGCAAACGCTCACAAAGACGCTGCTCTGCTTGCTGTAAGACGCTTGTGTGAGAGCGGACTAAGGCTGGCATTACAGAGCGTTTCATACAGTTTTTGGAGTGATTTTCAGACCTCCTCCTGTGTTTAAGTACACACATAATGGAACAAAAGAAATGTCTTCTCTCTCTTTCTTTCAATCTATTCCTGTGTTAGTTTTAGAAAAAATCCCACTAAAACTTTGTGTGGTTCCAGCCCGACTTTGTCTCGAATTTAGTTTTTTTTATATGCAATGCAGGGCTTTTGCTGGACTGCAAAAGTAAGTCCTGCGGCGCGCTGAGGAAGGATTTCTTCCACTTGGTTGCACTTTAATAAATTGTGTATGTTCGCACTGTAAATGTTCATGCTGACAAGTGTGGCCATGTAGCTCATTGTATTGCCCAGTGTGAGCTAATCGGGGCTCTTGGCTGCTAATTGCTTCCAGCACTAGCTGTCTGGATATCACTAGCAAGTCAATGGTGGACATGTAATAAGAAATGATAAATCTCTCCATTGAGAAATGGCTTGAAAACAACTTTTGCACACACTGATGAGAAAACTTCATGTAAAAAAATGAGGGTGGAGGACTAGTGCCTAAAAATATTATATCGGAGCAATTCACAGTTCTTGTAATCCCTAAAAGCTAAAATTATAATGGAAACAATCTTGGGTAGGGCCCTGTTCACATTACGTTAAAGGGGTTCTGTCATAAGAAAAAAAAAAATTATATACTCGCCTATTCCTCCCCAGGAAGTCTACTTACCTCATCTTCTCCTCCCTGATCTTCTCCTGCAGTCCTGGGGGTCACCTCACCTACAGCTGACTGATTCCCCTGCTGTGAGGTTACATACATTCACAGGCAGTCTTCTTCCTGCCTGGCAATGTACGCTACGTCACTAGGTCACAGCCTAGGAGGGAGTGCTCAGGTATTGCAGAGACTACGCATGCCCACAGTCTCTGCAATAGATTAGCATTCCTTCCTAGCCAGTGAGCGCTACATCACAGGAATGTGACCTTCACTGACCTGCAGGAAGATGGATGCGAGGAAAGCATGCTTCATAACAAGGAGAAGAGAATCTGGGCGGCTTGCAGCGAGCTGACCTGGGGGACTGGAGAAGATCAGCGAGTAGAAGATGCGGTAAGGAGTTTGCGTGGAAAAGAATAGGGGAGTATAGAATTTTTTTTTATGGCAAAACTTCTTTAAAGAGGGTTTTCAGGATAGGTCATCAATAGTTGATTGGCTGGGATCCTGAGCGATGGACCCTAGCCAATCAACTGATTGGACGCCCTCTATAAGTGCTGTTACACACAGAGGTGTGGAGTGGCCGGGGCTTGTAACTGCAGGCGCAGCTGTTATTAATCTGCACTTTTTAGTCACAAGACCGGAATAGGAGCAGCAGCTTCCGCTCTGACCCTGACAGTCAGAGCCCGATCCACTGAGGTCTTGTGCAGCCTCGGCCAACCAACTATTGATGACCTATCCTAAGGATCGATCATCAATAGTATTTTACTGGAAACCCCATTTAAAGCCCTAAGTTTGTTGTAGCTTTCCCAACACACATGTATTTGTAGGGCTCCAATCTCTTAACAGTAACGCTTAGGGCTCCCGCACACTTGTGTTTTTTTAACGCTGCGTTTTTTGTTAACACAATTGTCAATGGGACGTTCTAATGTTAAAAACGCAACGCAACTTGTGTATTTGTTGCATTGTGTTTTTAACATTAGAAAGTCCCATTGACAATCGCGTTAACAAAAAACGCAGCGTTACAAAAACGTAAGTGTGTGGGAGCCACTGAGGTGCATGCACTGATTGGCCTCTCTAAAGTACAGTACTTCATGTTCTGTACTGCCTTTTACCTGCACCAAGGTGAGCTGCTCCGTATGACACCAGGTGAGGACAGCTCCGTTTTATTTTTTTTTTGGTACATTGGGCTCATTTATCCAAAATGTCTAATACTAAGGCTGTTCTTATTTTTTTCATGGCAACCAATCAGAGAGCAGCATTCATTTTATCACAGCAGCTTCAGAAATGAAAGCTGTGCTCTGATTGGTTGCTATGGGCAACAAGGACAGTCTTAGTGTTAGACCGTTTTGATAAATGAGGCCCATTGTGTGTACTGTACAGGATCCTGTCCTCTGCATAGAAAGTGATTTACATCCTCCAGCAGGTTCCTGACTTCTGTATGTTACGACTTGCTATATTTCTATTAGTTATCTGCTTAACTTTCTTTAATCTTGCTTTTCTATTAATTTTGGAGGACATTTTGGGGGCTTTGGAACCAATCATGAGTTATCCATAGAAGTTTGGTTTCAACAAACAATATTTTCAACATATAATGGTCATCTCGGAAACCATTACTATTGTATGTTAAGGGATCTCCATGTAAGGCCCAATGTTCACGGGCGGACTTGAATTGTGGATGATCCGCAGTTCAAGCCACCCATAGAGAAACATGGGCGTCCGCAGCTGAATTATAGCATTGACTTACATTGAAGTCAATGGATGCTGTCTAATCCGCAGCCCGTCCGCAATTGAATTGCGGATGGGCCATGGAGTCCGCTGAGAGCAGCAGTTTAAAAAAAAAAAGCTCCACTGTGCATGTGCGGTGATGTGCCGACCGGCGCTTCCACACTCATCCACAGTGGAGAAAATGGAAGACCCGGACAGACATGCAGAAGACCCGGACGGGTAAGCAGTGTCCTCAGCCGCGGGCAGGTTTGGATTCTGCTGTCGACTCCCACATGCAGAATCCGATACAAATGCGGTGCCTACAGTGTTGATTTCAGTTAGTAATACGGTTGGAGTGCGTGGTCCTTTAGGGCCTAAACAGGCCGGTCCTTAAGGGGTTAAGGCATATACAGAAGCAAATAGGATACGTTTTGGGCCCTCCAAAAGTACAGCCTTGGATGGGCCAAGATGCACCCTGTTTGATGCTGTATACGCCTTTGTAAAGAAGTGGGCTACCAGAAATAACTCAGTGATACGGCTGTGTAGACCCTAGAAGTAGAGACTGACCTCTTTATAGGAAGGGCTTGAACACACTTGTTTCTCCCTCATGACTGTTGTCCTAAAGCGTCTGATATCTTTCCCTCCGTGACTCCTGCATTCCTCTGTGTCTTACAGGTATACCTGGGTGACGGGCAAGGAGCCGCTCACATATTATGACATGAATCTGTCTGCACAGGACCACCAGACGTTCTTCACTTGCGACACGGACTCCTTGCGTCCATCTGATGCTGGTAGGGGTTAAATGGAAATATTTCTTTAGTTAACCCTTTGGTGTTTTCCATTTTGAAAAAAAAAATAACGTAATAAACTTGGTTGATGCGAAGCAGTAAATGTGACAGATGACAAGCAGCGTCCTGTATTAGGAGGCTCTAGTATCCTGTTGTACTGCCTCTAGTTTGTATACAAGATGTGATACAGGCGGGTATGGAGGCTGTAGTACCCTGTTGTACCGCCTCCTTCTTGGATACAAGATGTGATATGGGGGCATTGAGGCTCTATATAGTGTGTGTGTGTGTGTGTGTGTATATATATATGTATATATATATATATATATATATATGTATAATCGGTACTGTGTGGAAAAAAATAAGATGCTGCAAGGCAAGAATGCTTTACAAAAAGAAGTGCTAACTGTTTTTGGTTCAATTGACGAAAAGCAAAGTGAAAGAACAAAGACGTGTAATCAATAGTTGGCGTGACCATCCTTTGCCTTCAAAATGACATCAATTCACCTACCGTAGGTACACTTGCACAGTTTTTGAAGGCACTCAACAAGGAGATGGCGCCAAACGTCTTGAAGAACAAACCACAGATCTTCTGTGGATATAGGCTAGCTCAAATCTGTCTGTCTCTTTTTGAAAAGATTCTTACTTCGCAGCATTTCTCCCACGTCTGCCGAAAACCTTTCCACAATTAAACTTTATGTATGTATGTATGTATGTATGTGTGTATATGTGTGTGTATGTGTGTGTATACATATATATATATATAATATAAAATTTCCTACCGTGTAATTGTCCAGGTCCTGGATACAATTCCCAGTAATGTAAAGCACTCTAGAGGCTACACGGAAATAGCTGATGGGTATTTCATTGGTAGACTTATATCCGTGAGAGAATGTCATGTCTGCAGCTCACACTAATTTATTTCTTTTATTTGCATAATAAATCATTGAGAACATTAATCCCCTTACCTGGGCATTGTTAGATCGGAGGCTCGTGTGAATTCATTTGTCATGTCCAGGAAACGTCTGCCTTCAGCTCGTGGGTGACTGTTGGAGTAATGTTCTTTCCTTGCACCATAAGGCTATATGGTGTCGCATGTGAAGCCAAGACTAATATTTTGTCTCCGCAGGAAAACTCAAACATTTTCCACACAAACCTTAATTACACAGTAACTAGAAAGGAGATTCACAAGTAACATGAAATGAGATTAGATGGAACTTCCTATGAATGCTGATCTGCGCATGGTTGGTCGCAGTCGGAGGAGATCGATTGGGACATTTTTGGGGCTTGGTTGCAAATTCTGATTTGTTTCTAGTGCCTCTATTACAGCATGTATGAAGCTATCATTTCAGCATCCATCAGAAGCAACACAGGAATTTAAATAATAAGACTGCATAGAAAATCTTTCCTATCCAGAAAGAATGCCTTTATCATCTAAACACAAAAATATTAGATTTGGGGGGAACCCAGTTTATTCCGCAGCGCTTTCAGGTAATTTATTTATTGCCCCCCCCCCCCCCCCCTCCACCTCAAGCAAGCTGGGTACTGATTTTACCGACCTCAGAAGGATGAAAGGCTATGTCAACTTTGAGTCAGCTACCTGAACCATGCAGTGACTGAACCTGCAACCTTCAGGTCGTGAGCGAAAACTTAGGACTTTTATTCCCACAGGACCCTATCATGATAGGCTACTATGGTCCCTTAATGTCTCGGTGAATGTGACCGTCGTTGCACAGTGGACCAGTGGCGGGGCATAGAGTGTGCCGTGGTGTTGGAAACCTTTCAATACTGTGATTATATTGAATCATGTTTTCTCTTGTCCTGTAAAGTAAGCACATTTTCCAAAATGCACCAAGATCTCAGATATCTCCTTTTTGGTTGACAAATGGAATGTAACACATTGTTAAAGTCAAGGTATGAAAAATTGACAATGTTTTTGCAGAATTATATACTAAGCCACATATTGTAGGTGACCTCTATTCCATTGGTGATTAGAGATGCATTAAATATCTAGAATGAATGAATAGTTCTAGAGTATATAGGACGCCGCTCTTACTGTTATGTAAGATCTAGATCGCTTAGTATATCATTCAGCTTGTCAATAATTTTCTTTTATTCACTTTCTTTAATAGTTATGCAGAAAGCCTGGCGTGAAAG